>NC_089984.1:13245652-13557735 GCF_036417845.1 Apteryx mantelli | reverse complement strand
AAGAAGATTTGAACTTGGGAGGGAGGGAAGAGACTACAGGATAGTCATAGCTCTGTCCTGCCTTGTGTTCTGTGAGGGAGTTCCAGGTTTCTTGTATTTCCCTGTGTACCAGCCTGGTTAAGAGCCCTCTTTTGGGATTTTTTCCAATGAGCAATTGCTTCCTAATATAAAGGGCAGAGGTAGAAAAAAAACACTAAGATTTTATTCATTTTCCCAGAAGTAATGAAGAGATAGAGGTCTTATTGATTCTCTCACATATTTGTTTTGCACAAAGTGTCCTTTCAATTTCACTTACAGCTTTTTGCCAGAAGCTGGTTGCTGCTGAACAGTTCTGTGTACCCAGCTGCAACCTCTTCAAAAAAAAGGAAAAAAAAAGTTGTGCCACAAGTTCAGGATGAATTATCAAAAACAGAAGTCTACATTCAGGTTCCTAAACCCTGGTTTAGGCACCTAGGTGAGAGGTATGGCTTTTGTTACTGCTCAGAGCTTTACTGAGGGCTGTTGGGGTCTCAACAGTTAGAGCAGTGGAAACTCACTCAGTAAGGCTTTCTGAAGATGTGGCTGTGACCTTTTCTCCCAAGAAGGACCCTCAGATCATCACAACTAGTCTGGCTGCAAAATTTCCAGAAAGAATGGTTAGACACAACCTCTAGTACCAAGTCTAACTTCTGCAAGAAGTGACCTGTAGTACTGAGTCCAACTTCTACTATCCCCTCTACAGCTTCCTGGTTTCAGTACGTGCCTGGGCACTGATTTAACAGCTCAGTGAGATTCTGCTTAGTCTGACAGCACCCATAATGCAGTCTCAGGCTAGCTGACGCCGCCAACAGCTCCTTGCCCCACTACAAGCCTAAACGCAATTCAGGGAGACAACTTTATGACCTACAATGAAGAAGAAAAAAAAAAAACACCACCCACCACACACACCCAGATTACTAGGATGTTTCTTTTCAAGTCTGAGGAACTTGAATTCCACTGTCAGTTTTACCAATAAAGCATTCAGACTTTATCTAGCCGTAAGCTGAAAATGGCCTTGTTCTATATCCTGTACACTTTATCAAGCTTGCTTCATTTGGTATTGATAAACATTGCAGTATCAAACTTGGTGAAGTTTTCCTACGTGTTGAGGGTCATGGTCTCAGGTGTTCCTGCACGTATACTGTATTCTGGGAATTTTTCCAAGGCACTTTCATCTACTGAGAAGAAAGAAGAAAGTGTTCTGCTGTTTAGTAAAAACAGTGTGACAAAAATCTCCACTTCTGCTGTATATCACAGCCTTGACATAGGCAGTGGAACAGAGTTGTGATGCCATCTGACTCCTCACTCCAGTCAGTTGTGCTGGCAGCTGGTAGTAGCCAGCCTTGAAGTGTTTTTACCTCCACAACTGCTTGTGGAAGTCTGTCTTCTGTGAGCAGTTTAAAAAAAAGTTTTATTTTTATTGTCTGTGTGACTAGGTTTTTGCCATTGCAAGATGATTTTGAGGATTAATACTAGTAAAAATTCAGTGGATGCTCTGTTCATTTCTTGTTAATTGATCCCTTTCATCTACTTTTTCAATTTTTTCAGAAATTCCAAAAACCTGAAAGCAGTGATTGGTTCTGTGTGCTTGTGAAGCTCTGGTGCCTCAGATCATGTCCACATCAGCTGCTTTTGTGGTCACTTGTTTCCATCCTGCCCTTTCCCCTTCCTCCCAAACATGACAAACATGATTATTATTCCTCAACTGAAATTCTAGATGCAAGACTCTTAAAACAGGAAAAGATTATATATGCCTGTAAGCATCTGTTATGAGGGCAGAAAAAAAAAAAGGTAAAGTAGGAGTTAGGAAAAGCCATGTTTGCTTCATGTGTTCTGTAGTGATTTGTTTAAGGCAGTAGTGTTAAAATAGTTTAACAGAAAGTCACACCAGCCAGACTAGAGTCAGGATCAGGAATGACCCATGTTTTCTTCAATCTGGCAGTAGGTTTGAGGGGCATGTAAAACTACCACAGGTAACCTTTCTGGGAGGTTAAAGCAAAATTGCATTGTACTTAAGATGCTTCTGGATTTGAACAGCTTCTCGAAAGTTGCTGCAGCTGGCTGTTTCCCTGGATATAACTTAATAGGCTTTTAATTTTTTTTCCCCCCTCTCTTTTTTCCCCTCCCCTCTTTCCAGGTGGAGTGCGTGGGATAGCACGAGGCGGCATCGCAGGTCTGACCCTTACTGGCCTCTACGCTCTCTATAACAACTGGGAGCACATGAAGGGCTCCATAGCCCGGCAGTCCCTCTGAGCAGGGCAGCCAGCACTGGACAGAGGACACGCTTGCATCGTCACCAATGAAATGGGTTGAGATCTGTCTGGTGCCCCTTACTATTTTATTTACAATTAGTGTGGAACTGAAGGAAGCTATCATGCTGGGAGGAACCTCTTGACACCATTTAGCTGGACTGGCCCTTTCCTTCCTGCCAGCCAGTCACTGGAGACAGCAACATTTGTTGGACCTGCAAGCAAGCAGAGTGGCCACCAGGATCCAGTCTCCCTGACACGCTCACCAACTAGCCCTGGGCCAGAGCTGCGAGGTGTGCTCAGGCCCCATAGTTGTATGTGCTGCGCCACCAGGTTCGTTCAGTTGCGTGTACTACACCGATAGCGCTGCATAATAAAGTTTGTGTCCATAGAGCTATTCGCTGCAGTCCTTCAGCGTACATCGCCCCAGCAGCCGGAGCAAGCCAGACACGGGGCAAGGCTTGTTATTCTTACAGCACAGGGTAAGCTGTACAAAGGGATATCATAATAAATAAAAAGGGTGGTACTTATGCAACACTCTTCCTATGCCTTGCTGTTCTTACTGCTAAGACAAGAGTCTGCCAAATCCAGGGGCTCTCTTATTTACTGTTTAGTTTTGAAGGACTAGCATGATAAAATCATGAGGGAATTAGTGGGTGGGAGGAAGTGAACTAAGAGGCTGATTGTCTCCTGATGTGAGAGGATGGTGAGACATAGCAGGCAGAGGTTGACTCTGCTCCCTTGTTTGTTCTAACACTTCAATAGTGTTAAACCATGTACTGAGCAGTGTTTGCAGATAAACTAAATAGCAAGTGGTTATTTGGTTCAATAATTAGAGTTATTGTATAATAGTTTATCCCCCAAGTTTTTTAAATAGAATCTGTAAACAATCAAACATGTCTGAGACAACATGAAGGGAAAGAAAGCAAAGAGTAAGAAACTTACAGCTTGGTAGGCAACTTAACACAAAGCAAGGAGTTGCTTTACCTGGGTGCTTCCTACTGAAACAGCTCCTGATAACTGTGTTGTACCCAGCAAAATACAAATAACAGAAAGGCAGTAAAGGGAAGAAGCCAACTCTTACCTTCCTTTGAGAAGTGACATAGCTTTGCCCAGAAGCTTCTTTCTTTAGGAGAATGGGGCTTCTGAGACTAGCTTTTTATAGAGAGAGAGCACAAGCGAGAGGGCTCTCAGTAATGAGCCTTCACAGTTGAATTCAATTAGCCTTGCTTGGATACTGGTTCAAAGTAGATGCTTTATGCCAGTACCTAATTAGATCTAGCATGAAGGAAAGGAAACAGTTTTTTTCTGACCTCCTTTGTAAGTGCCATTTTTTGTTAATCCTTAATTGGGTTCTGCTTTTTTTAGCAGGTTGTATACTGCTGTTGTGGTATAAGCGCTAGACCTCCCAGCATGTATTTTTCAAGGGCCGTACCACCAAAGAATCTGCGTCCTACTCACAGGCTGCAGTAAGGTGACTTGGGCATCAGCTGCGCGGTGCTGGCGGGTGGGACATCTGGAAACGCGTGCATGGCCTTCTTCATGAGCTGCCTTTTCTCTCCCCTCTGGCATCAGTGAGTTCCTGCCCTCCCTTTTTGTTGGTCACCTTTACTGTGCACCTGTACTCCTGCCCTTTACCATGATGGAAAAAGGATTGTTGACTGGGGGGGAGGGAGGTTGCTTTTAAGTGTCAGGAGCTGAGCAGTGTATCTTTTGGGTTTGGTTTTGCTAGAGACTTTCTCAGGCCTGAAGTGTGATCCAGGAGCTCGCTGCCCCTAACTAAAGTAGGAAAGCTGTGAATCATCAAATGTCTTTATTCCTTTAGGTTCAGTGGGGATAATGTAGAAATGAGCTTCTAAGATGGAAGTTGCCTCAACCTCAAGGCTAAGCTGACTGTTGGGACAAACTAGTGCGTTATCTGTTGTGCAGTAACCTCAAATTTCCTGGAACTGCCTCGGGCAGAACAGAGTGCATTTTTCTGGCTGTTAAAAATCTTTGTTTCGTAACCTGGTTGTATATAGCATAATAAATAAACAGCACCAAGGCAGCAGGTGCTCTGCATGCAGCACTTCTCAAGTGGAGGAAAGACTAGAGCAGTGGCCATCTACATGTACTGATGTATGATCTTACTTCATGGCTCCAAGTTCTCCGAAGCAAGAACTCTGTGTGCAAATCATAAGTATGGAATATAGGAACCATCTTGATGTTGCTTGTCAAGACTTACTGTGTTCACAATTTGCGAACGGTTGCTATAAGGTTGCTATCCCAAGCTGTGACCTGTGCTGCCTGCATCAGCTCTCTTAGCTAGGAAAAGAATCATGGGAAACTGAAAAATACTGAAAGAGCATCCAGACTTGGTGAACCAGCAAGACACTGATCTTCATTTTGTAGACATCAAGGAACTATTGTTACTGGATTAGATCTGGCTTTAGAAGTCCTGAGTATTAGCTAGGAAAGTTGCTAAAAGCATAGAATGGTTTCAGAGGAGAGCAAGGTGAACAAATGAGAGGTGGCAGGCTGTGATAACAACGCAAAGGTGGAGATGGCTCACGTGTGTACCAAGACTGAGGAAAGGAGGAGACAGTAACTCAAGAGGCAGCTGCAAGGACCAAAAGCATTTCTGAGTTCAGTGGGAATAAAAGGAAGTAAAATGAAGTCACAGCCATAAGATATGGCAAGGATGTTCTGGTCCTTCTGTGGAGAATTACATAAATGTGAGCATGGGAGATCCTGACCATCTTGTAGTGCAGTGTTTTATCTACCTGCAATGCTACTTATGCCATCTAGTTTTGCTTTTGCTGACAGACTGGAGACAACTTTCTATTCTGTAGTAGCCAGTGATGGACTCTGAGATACTGGCTGTGATGACAGCTTTTTGCATTTTGTAAAGCTGTTTTTATGTAATCTAAGGAATGGAGAAAGGCAAACCACTTTCACGGTTTCCCATCAGCTGCTCAAACTTCTCTTATAGTTGGGGGAATTTGTTGAAAAATCTCTAGTCATGTGGTGGGAATCTCCAGCTTCCTCACTGAAGCAGAAGCTGGTTCTCAAAACATAAGGAATATGTATGTTAAGGCAGTAAAAAGGATCCAGTGCTCATATCCTATGCCCCCTCTGACCTAATCTGGGCCTGGAAAAGGAGGGAAGTTGGGGGGGGACGATGACCTTTTTTGGATTTTTAACAGATGATTACAGCTGTGTATAATAAGTCTAGATTAAGTTAGGAAGTTAGTATGTTTTAAATGGAGCTAGCTCTATTAGCCTTGACCTGTACAGAATCAGACACCGAGATGCCAGTGCAATTACAAACACATACCACACCAAAGGATACTGAACCTTTCTTGGTACTTTCACACTATCCTTAATTTTGGTCTTGCGTTCCCCTGGGGTGTCTCTCCCCCACCGTGATCCTTCTCTTCCCACCCCTTTCCTGTGACCAGGGCTGCCAGACTCGCAGCCACAGCAGGTTTGAGCCGCCCAGGAGCCCGTCACCAGGTAGGTACTTGCTCGGGAGGGGCCCCCTTCTGCCACTCGCACCCTCCTGCCCCATTGTTTAAAAGACTTGGAAGTAGCATTGACTTATGTCTTTACAAAGGTTTTCCCCGGACTTCATGTACCTGTAATAGTGCAAATTACAATTTCATCTAGCACAACTCACCCGGCCAGTGAGCTTTCATTATTGACCCGTCTGCGGTGCAGCCTGCCTGGCTGCCGTGGGCGAAGCCTGGGCAAGCTCTGGCCTTTCTCCCCTGCTCCCCCACGCTGCTGGAAGGCTTTGGCACAGGGACGCAGTAAGCCTTTGCCATGCATGCTCTGGGTTTGTAAGCAAAGTCTCCCACCTAAGCTTAGCCACAAAGCGCCATGCTTTCACCCATTAGGTGACTATAAAGCATTTTGGTTATTTTGCACAGAAGCAGGTTAGGAGCATTCATTTGTTACAGCAGCTCCACTAAGAGGAAAGTTGGAGGTAACTGCTCCAGCTCAATAGGGAGGGAGAGAAGTGGAATTAGGAGTTTCAGATGGGACCCTCCCCCCCCACACTCTTCAGTACAAAGCATCAGTCTGATAATCTCTTGTTCAGAGGAGGCTCTCCAAATGGTTGTGAAGCCATAAATAATATTTTCTGCTCCTGCTACTCTGTCATTCTTTTGTATTTGGAAGGCTTGAAACTGTCCTTGTTTTTGAATGATAGCAGGAGTTCTGCACATGGTATCTCCTAACCCAACCCCTAGTTGTCTCTTTTTTTTTTCTTTTTTTTTTTTACATGCATGTTTACACAAATACATGAAATCCAAGGTATCATGGTTGAAAAGCTGCCAGACCCAGCTGCGTACTACCTTATGGGAACGTTCTCTTCTTAGTATAATGCAGTTTGGTTAAAGTCACTTCTACCAGTTTAAAGGACTGGAAAATCCTCAAAGGAGAAACAACACTAGAGTCTGACATTCAAAAACCAAGAAAGCAGAAGTGCCACAGTGAAAGAGGAACTAACCTTTAATTGCACAGCCAGAAAAGAGATGTTCTACAGCCACAGGTGAAGAGGGCTGGAGCCTATTAAAATCCCTAAATCCTCCTCAAATATTCAAGAATGATAAGAAACAAACATGTCATTTTGTCTAACTTTGTATTTCTTACAGCACCTGAATAAAGACCAGGTGGTTTAGACCTATCAATCAGCTTTGTGTGCACTGGTTTACGGTTCAACGGAGCAATTGACAGGAAATGACCCATCAGCTGTGCACCTCTGGCCAGGGTGTCCTGGGCAAATGGACTCCCCGTTCCCACAGACTGTGCGGAAGTGCAGGTAGTGGCCAAATAAAGAACATGTGAATCCAGTACTGGGGTCTGAGCACAGCTAGAGCAGCATTTAAACAGAAGTTAACTAGGCAAGTTTCCTCAGCATCTTTCTTTAATCATCTTTCAAAGAAGACATACCACAGACTTCGGTTGCAATTATTTTTTTAATGGAAAAGACTAATCAATGTTTTACATAAATATCAATTAGTGATAACAGGTCAGTTGAACAAGTAAATGAATACATATGTAACCCCCCCAAGTTTTAAAGGCTCATAATGAACTAAGAGTAGCACACATTGACAACTACAAGGAATTAGAAGAGGTGGGCTGCACTTCATCACCTTCATCAAGTTCAATTGCTGATCAAAATCGGCTATTATTGGAGTTAGTTATAGTGCAGTCTTCCCATGCAGCAACCAGGACACACTGAAAGGGGAAAAATTAACTTCTAAAACATCTTTCTGCTTTCAGTAGGAAGCCCAAACTATTAAAATTGCAGAAGTGTCAAGTGGTCCACTGATGGTAAGCCCTTTTGGGGTCTAGTTCCAGATGTGCAGTGTATCCTCACACTAAAAACTTATTTTTACACAAATGCACAAGTTAGAGCAGACAGGAGTGCATTCACACTGCAAACTGGTATTCACACTGCAAAGGTTAGATCTGACTAATAATTTCTTTTCTGCACCATTGTGAAGAGCTGAAATCACTTTTATTCCAGGTAGGCTTCAGGGATGGGGCGAAGTGGGAGCTGTTTTGTACAGTCATTAGGAGCAGTTTGTGTGTGTGACTAGAAGCTGCACCAGAGACTGTATAACTGTACAGTTTTCCATGCAAGCTGGCACGCATGATCCACATTTCCATCTAGCGTCTCTGCACTGTCTTCTATGGGTGCAAAATCTTAAATACTTAAGGAGATGTTACTCATTATATCCACTGCTACAGGGATCACAATTACGCCAAGCCCACTTTCATACACATAATACTAAGGAAATCCACAGCTTAAGTATCTTTAAAATGGATCAGACGGTGGGATTCACACAGGTTGCCAAGGTGGTGTTTTCCAATTAAATAGCATGAGAAGGCATCCAGTTCCCCAAATCAAGATGCCTGCTTTGCAGTGGCTTAGTCAATGCAAGTTAATTATAAATTATCTAAAACTAGTAGAAACATACATGTTTCATTGTACAGCTTTTTTCAGTGGAATTCAAATTGTTACTAAAAGCTGGGGACACAGGTTCTCAGTCTACTGATGCATGAAAACTAACACCACAGAAAAGCCTGGCAATCCAGCTCTACTCTTTTTCTCTAACAGACCCAAGTCTGCCCTGTTCTCCAAATAGCTCAGAAATCTGCAAGGAAAGTTTTCACGCAAAACTAAGTTATCAATTCTCCTGTCACGGGTCAGGTCCCATAAATTCATGTCTCTTTCAAAATCTCGACTCCCCAGGCTCAGCTGGGAGATGCACCAATAGAAGATACAAATGAAATCTTTAAAGTTAGCAACTGCCCAATAAAAAATTGCTTCTGAATACAGCCTAGGCCATCTTATGATCCCAGGACGCTGAAACCCAACTCATGACAAAGTTGTAGCAGCTGAAAGGAACAACAACACTTGTAAAGTCAACACCAAAGGTGGCGGTTTCACAGCACCAGAGATTTTGCTTTATACCTGCACTGGCTTTCAAGTGACAACCCATTAAAGAGGATTCACATAGTCCCATAACAGATATGAATTTATTAACACTTCTATAGTGTCAGTTTGCTTATGCTCAGTAGGTCTACGTTTCAGAATTAATCATAACAAAAAGGCATTTTCTGCACCATAACTCTGTTATATGAATATTTTTTCTTTTTGTTATAATTTTGGAAGAAAAAGCAGACGGCCAAACACAAACACAAGAATTCATCTGGCTGCAGTCACCCAGCATAGATGTGCGATTAATCAGCAGGAAGGGGACAATTTCAGTGCTTCCAGTTCTTCACATCTAAACAAATTCAAAATAGGGTTATTCTCTTTGATTTCTGGTAAACAAAAAGTAACACTTTTGGACAAAAGCATGTATAAAGCACACTGGGGAAAAAAAAAAAGACCATACTAAGATGCTTTTTAGAACCAAGACTTTTGTATTTTAGGTTTTGATGTATGCTTGCCAAAAAGGATGCTTTTCATGAATTTCATAAACAGCGATAAAGAGTCATCTTGGCAAACAGCAAAACCATGACCCCACCTGTAAATGCACTATCAAGATAAGAAAGTAGCTGCCTAGAAATTCAGACATTAAGTGCACGTTTTAGTTATAGTAGAAGTTACCAAGATTGTACCAAGAGTTAATCAGTTTAATAGTGATTTACTTAAGAATGTAACTCCCTCCCTAGCTTGGAATCGAAAGAGAAGGAAAGAATAATGAAAAACCAGAGTGGTCCAGGCTGATAAAAAGGCATATAAGAAGGAAATCACAGTGCTGTTAGCCACTACATTTAGAGAACTCAGGAGACAGTAATTAGCTACCACCATCCATATTCTGAGAGTTACGTTTAGGTCTGAGTGTTCTAACATGTTCTCTGCATCCTACCTGTAAAGGAGTCCGATACAGCCATTTTTCTTTATCTCCACTCAGTTTCATACAGGCAAAAAGGTCACAAACTGTAGGAAGCCCAAACTCCTGAAAGAGAAAATCGCCTGTATCTAAATGTAACTTAAATACATTCTGATGCATCTTCAAATTCTGTCAAGCGTTCACAAAGAAAATAAGACTGAATACTGAGATTCTTTGAGATGAGTATTTTGTTCATTTAATAAGACCAGTTAGACTTCAAAATTAACTGTTGCTTTATGTTCAATTACTGAAATAACTAAGAAATCACTGAAAACATTAGAAGAGAAAAGAAACCTAAAAATCATCTTTTAGTATTCTCCAACAAATTTGAAAGAGAAGAAAAGCATTAGATTCAATAAAATAATGAAACCCAGCACATTGGCTTAAGACACCAGAGTAACAAAACTTGAAACATGCTCACTTGTGCTTTCTTGCGTAGGAGCCATTTATCTTCCATTGGAGGCGGGTTAGTATTTTCTAGGTTGTTTGAAGTCAACACCCAACTGTTTACATTCAGGGGGAGGTGGAATGGAGCCAAGAGGTCTAGGAAAGGACTCTTGAAACTAACATCTGCTTTTTCCCTACTTGCCTTTTCTTCTGCACTTTCTGCTTTGTGCTCAGACTTGGCTAGCCAGCTTGTCAAAGGCCTTTCGAGCAACACTTTCAGGGGTTCTGCTATCTCTGCTGAATAATCTGATTTCTCAGCAGTCACAGGTTCCTCTGCAACTTGCTGGGAGGGGTAAAGCCAGGGATTGCCAGCAGATGTAGGCTTCTCGTTCTCTGGGTTTGGAACGGCTTTCTGGCTTACTGGAACACCGTTTTTATCCTTCCCTTCTTTCTTCAGGAGCCACTTACAGAGAGCCTCCTTTCCACAGTTTTCGTCACACACGCATTCTGAAAAGCTGGCACACAGCTCATTAGCTTTGCACACGTCTTCCACTTTAAATGGGGCCTGGGGATGTTGAAGCAGCCAAGCATTCACAGCTGATGTGGTGGGCGATTTCTTTCCATCAAGATGCTCATTCAGGCACTTCAGATTTCCCAGGTTCTCAATTTCCACACCTTTGGCCTGGCTGCCACGACAACTGGTACACGTTTCAGCTTTAGGGAGCCAATCATTCAGATTAAATTCTTCCCTAAAAGGTTTAAATTCATACTTCCATTTCTCATCTGAAGCGCTACTTTCATTTTCCGTGTCAGGCGTAAGCAGCCAGTCAGAAAGATCCATCTCTTCTTGACCAAGGGATTCCAATTCCTCAATCTTTTCAATGGAAAAGGACGAGGTGGAAGTAGAGGTGGAGTCCTTGCGGCCATGGGAATCTGTCTTCCCAGCAGCATCATGCTGTTGATTCTTCAGGAGCCAGTGTTCCAAATCTTTCAGATTTCCCCAGGCTTGCTCAAAATAACAAACTTTGGAAGAATGTAAATCCTAGTAAAAGACACATTGAAATGCATTTAGTAACACTAAAGGACAATGTTCAATTACTGTTTGCACAGCTATAGTTCAGAGTATACTGAGAATACATGCAAAATTATTAGTTGAACATGAGGCAGAGAGAACAGAATTACAGAAGATGCAATTCCCACCATATTCCACCTGCAATCAGATACTGCATTTTCCTTTTAATAACAGTTAGGTTAGTGCATAAAGAGCATACCTGCTTGGGGTCTGACACACATTTCTGCATAACCCACTCTTCAAGATTGGTGCTGGGTACATATGGAGTCTGGCAAACACCCACAGGTCTGCTTCCGAGTAGCCAGTCAGCCAGTGAAGCGCCCACTGTCCCGTACAATGTTTTCTGCTGACAAAGAGTGTTCCTGGTTACAAAAATACCTAATTGCTGAAGCAATCTATGGTAAACATCAAAATGAGCATTCAATATGCATTAATATTTCTGAAGCAAAAGAAAAATCATCGAGTCCCTTCTCATAAAACAAACAAACAAAAAAATTGAACTGCCGGTATGACTGTAAGTCACTGTACCAAAATATTGGTTTGTGTTCCCAGTCCCTTCAGAGGGCAAATGACAAGAGAGGGAAGTAACGAGTTCTACGACACGCAGTTCTGATATGCGTAATCCCACCATAACCTTCCTTTTGACCATAATTCCTCCACTAATTTTCTACTCTCCAAATCTGCATTGCAGCTGGTTCTGTGCAAAGCCCAGTATAATATTTCCTGTGAATTCCTGCATCAAAAGGAATCAGTTCCAAATCCCAACTTGACAATGCCTAGAAATATTTATTTCATTCATTTTGAATGAAAGTATGATTCCAAGTTCACTTTGATACTATCTTCTCACACATCTATTCTTGGAGAAGCTAAAATATCAGAGCAGTAATATTCACCACAGTGACTGTTACTGGCTACTCAACAACATCTTAACAAATAAACAGAAGTCATTGCTCAAGCAAGCTAACATACTGTGCTTGAGTTCTCCTTTCACCTTAATGCAACTAAAAATTCAAAGGTGCAAGTCTTAATCTTACCTGTTCGCAGTTCATTAGGGTACAATTCTGCCCCGGAAACCAGGGAGAAGTATTTTCTCTCTCAGAGGTTTGCTATAAGAAAAGTAAAGTAGAAGTCAATTTAAATCTCAATTTTGTCCAATTTGTAAGATAAATTCTACAATAAAGCAGAGATAAAGCACCATTGCAACTGATCAGTTCTTCGTAGCTAAGAAGTTTCTCAACATTTGAAAACAAAATGGAAAGAGATGTAGTATAAAAAATACTACTTTCAGTCCACTACCATTAAAAAAATTATCTCCATTAAGACAGAATATATGCTGTTTAATAAGAATCCCAAAACATTTATATTGTAGAAAGCCATCTACCTACAATATACAACTACTAACATCAAGAAAATCTTAACATGAACTTCCAGTTGCTAGTGAAGTGTAAGAATACTGCCATCATTTGCTCAGCCTCTGCCAAAATACATCATAGTAACATGTACATTACCAGATCTAAACTTGGTCAAAACCAAAACTAAATGCAAAAGTTATTAAACCACAGCATATGTATTATATAGCTAGAACAATATGACTTATACACTGTGTCTATTCAACTTGTAACTGGAAAAAGAAAATTACTTGGAATATATTATACTACTGCTCTGAAAAAAGTTTTTTTTTTGTTTTTTTTTTTGGAAGTACTGCGATGCAGAAAAGCCTTGGCGCTTACCATTGTTTTAATGGAGCCAAACGAGGTAATAGCCTGGCGAAGGTAAGATGTATCGGCCTCAAAGTTCAGGACAGAAGACTCTTCTGGTTTAAGAGTAAGACTTTCCAGTCTGAAAGAACAAGATGATAGTTTTAGAAATTAAAAAAATTATCTTTCACACCTGCCATGTTTTGGGAATTAGACCTGCATTTCATAAAAATGCTTCCAAACTAAATTCTTTGCAACAATTAACTAAAGAAAGACTTTTCATGCTCATACAAAGAGGTGCCTATCCACAAGCACAATAAATAAATAAATAAATAAAGCACCAGCAAAAACCAAATGTTTCCTTCTCACTTCACTCACCTCAGTTACCATTAAAAAATAATATTTGAAATAATCTGCACAAATGAGTGCCTTCACTACTATTTATAGTCCTGTTCTTTCAATTTAAGATTAAAAACTGATGAGAGGAATCATATCAAAGACTGCTTTAAAGATCTTATTTTTAGGAACCATTAAGGAAAGAAACATGTGAAAGGAGATTTAGATCTATTATTAGTTCTATTATAATCAAACAAATCAGATTAAATTCTTAAGTCAAAAATCAATGTACTATACAATATATTTATTGTTACCTCTCCAGGCAAACTGAAATCTGGTTTGCTAGCTCGTTGCTATAGGAGTGTTCCAGCTGATGAATAAGGCAATTGAACTGTCCCAAATACTGCATGGAAACAAAACACACGTTATTCTTTTGGTTTCTAAGGGTAAAATAAGAAAATACTTGCAAGACTGAAGTTTATTTGAAAATGTCAGTGCAACTAAACCAGATTACAACCAAATCTTACCCAATAGAGCTGCTGAGCTTGCTGCTGCAAGGCCTCCTCTTTGAGCTGCTGAATGAGATCTACCTGCTCAAACAGCCAAACCTCCCGACTGCGCAGGCACTCCAGGTGGCGACTTATGTGGCTGTGAATCTTCGCTTTCACCTGCAAGGTAACACACAGCATTTCTAGAACATCTGTCAAACAGTATGAACAGCAATATTCTGTGCCCATTACAAAACAGTATTTCTCACAGAGAAGTGGTGTTTTTGTACCAATCTATTTCTCAAGTCCTCCAAACGCTAACCACAGGCACCCACTAAGCCACATGATTCACAAGTTAGTGCAAGCTCCAAGGCAATCTCTAAAGGAGTATCAAATAACACTGTTGTTTGCAGCATCTCTCTATCCTAATGTTTCAACCAAGAGCAATTTCCAAGTATTTTCTAAGGTAGGAGAAAAATACAGACCGACACTTTGCTACATTCTGCATGCCTAAGCTAGCAGTACTGAGATACCTTCATCAAGAGCGTGACCAAGTTGCACAGCAAGATGCTTGCTGTCTCTAGGAAAATTTAAGTCCAGCAGCATCATATTATATACTTTGGAATAACTAGAATTGTCATTGAGGCCACACTGATTATTTTTTACCTTTTTTTTTTTTTTTAATGAATTTAAATTACCTCTCTCCAGTTGTCTTTAATCTGTTGTTCAGCTTTGACAATTCCAGAAATGGCTGCTTCCAAGTCCTTCTTAGCTTGGAGGCACTTTGCCAGAGGCTCACTGCTGCAGGAATTTCTACTTCTATCTTGTGGTGGACTCATTCTTGAAGTGTTCCTAAAACATGATGAAAAGTATTCTTCTTAATAGTTTCTTTTCCTCTTTAATAGGAGAGCAAGGTTATCACATGAAAATCACCATCTATGTATGCATTACTATAAAGGTGAGCAAGAAAACCTAAGACTCTACACCAATACAAGTTTCCTAAATATAGATAAAAGTTAAGAAAGTCTCCAGCAGTGACAACCGTCTCTCAAAAGCCTTGGCACGTGGAATTAATGCAATCACAGGGAACCCAACAGCTATTTGTCGACACACTCAACCACAGGAGCTTAAGCAATCCTCCCCTGCCGTTCGCGTTCCTCTGGCATTTATGTGCAACCAGCAAACGCCAGCAGCCGCGAGCTGATCCAGGCACGGTTCAGCAGACCTGCCGCAGCCAGGGGAACCGGCTGGCAAGTACCCGAGGGCAGGAACTGTTTCAATCACCCTGGTTTAACCTGCAGGCAAATGAACTGGCTCCCTTAAAATCTCTCATAAATGAAAAAAATCAAATTCATTTTAATCAGCTGATAAACTCCCTGTTGATACACAGTTCAAACTCTTCACTAAGCACCTAGGGCCCAAACTTACAAAAGTTTCCTGTTATTTTTGTTGTGGACAGAGCTTGCAGTAACTTAGCTTCAACATATCCACAAGTAAAAGCTGCTCGGATATGAAATTTCTACAGAAGTTACACAAATAAGGATTTTGCAAGTCAGGCAAAAAAGCTAAATACAGCTTTTTTTTTAATAAAAACAGGAAGAAGTAGCACTTTTTCTAAACTGTGGGTGTTTTGTTACCTAAGAGTTTCAATCCTCCTATTAAGTTTCATAGAATTCCTGAAGCACCAACTTAAGATTCATAGTAAGCATTTTATTTAATAAGTTAAAATAGATCTTCAGCAAAGACATCTATGAAAATTCACAACAGAATTAATTAGTTAAAAAGCACACACATGTCCATATAAATATTCTATGGATTCTCCCCCACACACACTGGAGGAAAGTCAAAACAGTATTTTGAACATGACAACAAAACCCCAGAGCTGGTGTTACTGAGCAGTTACAGTTGGTCCACAACTTCCAAGCTCCACGACCAGACTCGAGCTGTGTGTTTCAGAGCGCAGAGGGCCAGCAGTGGCTCCCGAAGGGACGCAGGCAGAAAATGCAAGGTTCACGGCGAGAGGAGCGGCTGCGCACGCCGGGCGCCAGGGCGGCCTGCAAGGGGGCCACTGCAGGGCCACAGCTCCCTGGTGCCACCACACCGGGGTCCCCGTTTCGCCCCGGCCCCACCACGGGAGCCGCTCCAAGCGCCCACACGCACCTCGTCCCTACCCTACCTATCACGGCTCATCTTCTAGGAAATGCAGAGCACATTCAAACTACAAGAGAGGGGAACTTGAATTTATTTCTTAAACTTGCATCAATTCTGCACTGAATTATTCAGGGTACAGAAGTCCAAAACACATCGTTCTCCATTCTGTGCTATCAAGGCCAGCTTTATTCTCTTATTTGCACGGTGTAGTTTGGTCAGAGGTTCAATTATATAAGGTTTCACATTCTTCATCTTGCTAGCAGTTTTCAGTAAGAGATAAGCATCTCCTTACAACATCCCTTAAATTTTATCTTAATTTCATATTTACGCAGTAGAACCTAAGAAACTTCCACAAGCTCCTCTAATGCGCTCTGAAAATACTTTGGTTTGTTGCAAGTTTTTTCTTTTTTCTTTTTTTTTTTCAGTTGCACAAATCTCTCCCAAATGAATACAGAGAGAATTCAGTGCTGTCTTCCTCCATCCTGACAGTCAACTCTCGCAATATGGCTGTTCTTACAGGCCGATTTTTAACAAAACATAAAATTAAGACTACATTTGAGGATGTCTTGAGAGCCAATTCATTGCTAATTTCAATTTCTGCAACCTTCTAACACAAAACAGCAAAGACAAGCGGCGTAGCAACCTATTCCATTGTTTCTCATTACCATAAATTTCCTAACACTAGGAGGTGAAGAGGTGCGCAGGTCCCGCGCTTTGAAGTATTCCAGATCAAACACTTACGCTCAGTACTAACGAAACACAGTTACTCCTGCAGTGAGATACACGGTTGCAACGCGTAACCTTAAGGCACCGTTTCTGGCAAACACCACGTCATTCACCTCTTTCCAAGCCCCCGGCGCGTTATCGCACCGAGGACGCGCCTCCCCCCTCGGAGCGGCTGGAGTTGCATTTCTCGTCCAGCAGCGCCCTGTTTGGGAGGCCGCTTTCATTTGCGGCTTTCCCCGCGCACAAGCGCTGACTCCCAGCGCTTTGCAACAGTCACGGGCAATCCCCCCCCCCCCCCAAAAAAAAAAGCTCTTTCCAATCGCGCTGCAAATCCCGCTCCCCATGTTGGCTCATCGATGCGGAGAGCGATTCAACCCGGACAAAAGCAGGGGTAAATTCCACGAGAATTACTACAGCAAGCGAACATCCCGCTTGAAATACTAACGATAATAAAAGCAGGAATAAGAGCACGCTGCGCTGGCGGGAGCAGCCGCGGCCCGCCCGGCCCCGCTCCGCGCCCCGCTCCGCGCCCTACCTGGCCCGCCGGAGCCGCCGCGCCGCGCCGCGCCGCCCGCGCCGCCGCGCCCCTTTATGGGGGCCCCGAGGCGGCGCCGCCCGCCCATCCCCGCGGCCTCGCGGCACCGGGCGGCGCCGCGGCGGCTCCCCCGCCCCCCTTGCCGTTCCTTTTTTTTTCGCTTTAATACCAAACGCCTCCTGTCATCCCGCTGTCAGCTGAAATGGCAAGGCCGAGACCTTGCGCCAAAGGCCGCGACAGGCCCCGCCGCAAGCCCCCGCCGCCGCCGCCCCTGCAAAACCCCGAGCAGCGAGAGCCTCCGTGGTTTGAACCCCAGCGCTGAACGCCTCAAACGCCACCAATTCTTCTAACAACAAAACATGCAGAACGAAGTTAACGCCCGCAGTGACTGTAACAGCATCGCACGTAACTTTATTTTTACCGCATCTGCTCTTGCTTCCACCCCTTCACATGCAAGTAAAGAAAGCACACGTATACATAAATGTATGTGTGCACATCAGTTAAAAAAAGCACAGTTATAAAAGCAACAAAAAGGCCTAAATGACCTGGGAAGACATATTCTTGTTCCTAATTGCCAAATAATTGCCTGTCTTCATAGAAAAGTTTTTGGCCGTTTCCATTAGTACTGCAAAACTTCACCAGAGGGCTGGTGCTAACACCCTTCAGCTAAAAGTTTTCAATCGCAGTATCACTTCTCTTAATAGTTTGTATAATCTTTAGTTTACAGAGAGGCCACCTGTCTTCATCCCTAAGCTGTTACTTCCTACACTCTTCTTCTCTTGCTTTTATTTTGTAGCTCAGAAGCTCAATAGAAAAACCGTGTTTTAGATTTTAATTAAATATCATGTGGCTGGGGAGCAGAGGGAAGAGGAGACAACAAACTTTCCTTGCCTACACAATCTGCTAACAGCCCAGCAGAAAACTGGTTTTACCAGCTTTTCACCCTCAGCACAATCATCTCAATTACTGCCTATAAAGATCGTTGCTTGCATACCTCAGATGGATGTTGAATAACCTTGAGAAGACAACCTTCCCAAGCCTCCTCTACTGGGGAAAAGCTTCTGGGACTGAACAAAACTCATACTTGACAGGCTCTATTTATAAACGTTCAATGATTTCTTTCAGTTGCCAGTACCTGGCTGTTGCAAAGGTCTCACTGACCTGGTTTTAAACCAGCTGCCTGGTTTGAACTGAAACCCCTCTTCATGTCTATTTTACCGCACCAGAAAACAGTTGGTCCTCTGAAGTAGATATCCCAAATTAGGTATGTGGGAGTTGTGGTCAGCAGAGTTAGTACTTTAAGTACAAGAAGTCAATCTCAGAAATTTCCATTTATATCTAAAAATAGCATGCATTTTATATAGTACAGCATCAATGTGACCAGCAAGTATCTCCATGGATCTTCTATTAGGGGTTTGCTTGCTCCAAAACAGCAACCATGTACTATCATATTTTCAAGCCAGAAGCCACATGCAGAAAAATGAGCTCCAACAGTTTTAAGTAAGAGAGAATTTGAAATAGCATCTTAAGGAATAAAAACAGGTTTCAGGTAATATATTTTCTAAAACTCCAGGAGTTTTTCTCTGGCCACACTCTTTTGGAAGGTTGGCGCAAGCCTGAACCCACATGACTGCGTTTTCAATCCGCTTGGACACTGGAGCAGCAGGACCAGCGCACAGAGCACCTCTACGGAGGAGGTTTCACAAGAGGCAGCTGCTGGGAGAGTCACAAGTCGCTGGTGCAGTGAGGGCAGGAAGTCTGGTTATAGCTTTATTCTGTGGACTTTAAACTGAGAATGTATATGCAAGCAACGGCACTTAAGTAACATCACAGAATATCTGAAAATGAATGTCTGAAATCACCTTACCATAATTATATATAATACTAAAGCAGATACCTGAGCAGAAGAGACAAACAGTAATCTTAACACAAGTTTTACAGTAAAACACAACTATCTTGCAGCCTTTTATACTTAAAGCCCTTTGGAAAACAACTAGCAGATCTCTTGCTCTGCTCGAAGCATACGACCCCAAAGATAGCATTACCGTGCTCTTTGTATATCCATAAATACAACACTGTGCTCTTACAGCGTTATGAATGGTATTTTCAAATGACTATCAGCTTTTTCCCCTCCCGTGACTGCATACTTTTATTTAAAGCTCCAGCGAAAGCCAGTTCTGTTCCTCCGTCAGCTTTTCGCCTTAACCCCAATCACAAACACCAAATTTGAAGCTGAAACGACTAACACAGTCCCTAAAAGCTCAGACTCAAACCACCAACCCGTTACCTAACAACGGCTGTTCTCCAAGCTTTCAGACTTTCGTAGCGCACTGTAAGTCCTGGTTGTTTTTAACCTAGATGATGGCTGTTATCATTATTGCTTATGCAGCTTTTGGAAGCTGCAGCTGCTAAAAAATCGAAGCGCGTTTTACCAGCGGAGCGGGGAGACGCCGCGGCCAGGGAGAGACGCGCTCTCGCGCCCCGCCAACGCCGCTCCGCGCCACGGGAGCGGCTCCCAGGCGGGGCGGCCCGCGCGCCCCGGGCCCGGCGCGCTCGCCGCTCCCAGCCCGCTTCCCGGGGCGGCGCCCGGGGGGCCGGGGCCGGGCCCGCGCGCTGCAGCACGCCTCGCTTTCCACGGGGAAGCCGGGTCTCCCGCTGCCGCGGGCAGAAACGCAGCGCCGAGAGCCTGCGCCCTGCCGACGAGCGTTTCTGGCGGCTACCAAACCGCGGCACAGCGGTAAGCACTCCTTCGCCGTTCCCATGTGCGTGTGGATAGATAGACAGATAGATAGATGGATACACACACGTACGGCGCACGCCGCGGCGCCCCCGTGCCACGCGGGTCGGCGCGTGCGCCACTAACGGATAACGGCGGAGAAAGGGAGTAAAACCACCCCGCGGCCTCCCCGCGCCCCCGCCGCGCGCGCACCGCCGCCCACCCGCCCGGCCGCGTGGGGAGGGAAGGGGATGCCCCGTTGGTGCCGGCCCGGCCGGGCCCGCGGCCGATGGCGGGGCCGGGCCGCTCTTACCGGGCGCGGCTCCCCTCAGCGGCGCGGCTCCCCGGCTGGCAGGCGGCGGACGGCAGCTCTCGCGAGAGCGCCGCCCAGCCCCGGCCCCGCCCCCGCCCCCTGGCACCACCACCACCACCGCCGCAGCCCCGCCCCGCCCGGCCGCCATGTCGCGGCGGCGCCATGTTACGCCGCGCGCTCGGCCTGGCTGCGCCGGGGCCGCCGCGCCTTTACACGCACGCCCACGCTTAAAGCGGCGTTAAAGCCGGCGGCTTTTCGGAGCTCACGGCGCTGTGTTTGCTCGCAGATCTTCCTTTCGGCGATGAGCTAGCTCAGTGCCAGAGGCACGTGCGCTCAGCTGGAGGGGACCGCCTTTGCCCCGGGGCGCGCGCCGCCGGGCAGGGCAGCCGCAGCCCGGCCGTTGTTCAGGGCGCTCCCCGCGTCACCTCAGGACCCCCAACCCGCCTTTGCCGCAGGCCCGTCTGCTGGGGCGCGCGTGCTCTCCGTAGCGTGCAGCGTGCTTAAGAGTAATCACGGACTCCAGGAGAACTTGGGCAGCACCCTGCAATTCAGCGCTTCTCTTTCGGCTGTTGCTGACACCATCTTCAGACTTCTGCAGAACTTCTCTGCCCTCAAGGTTTAGAGTGATGTTCACAGGAAGAGAAGGATGCCGGAGTCTGATACTGAAGCTGTCAGTGCTTTGTGGGCAAGTCGGCTTTCCTAAGAGCCCCACACGTGTTCCCTAAATCAAAATCACAGGTACAGCCATTTTAATCCCCACCCAACGTTTTCTGCTCATTTTTGTCACTCATTTTCCTTTCCTCGAAGCCTCCGAAGCTTCAGCTGGTAGGTGCATCTCAAACAGTGACCACTTCTTATACACACAGACTTTTGCAGAAATAGGACTCTTTGATGTTAATGCCTTTTCGAATATCAAGTGGAAAGCACACTTCAGTACAGATATGGTGATATGTACTGCAGCTCCCACACACTTTACAAATCAGAGGAATATTCATGTGCACCTATAATCTGTATTTCGTGGGTTACAATAGGCTTGACCACATCTTCAAAGGAAGCAGGAATGACCCAACAGCTAGACAAAAATTGCTAACCCGGAAGTGTTATTTATCAGTAACCGTGTTACTGACTTAAATAGTAACCTCTTCCAAGACAGTGACATTTGTGTCACTGAAAAAACATCATAAAGGCTGTGTGTACCTGTAACGAGACCTGCCAATGCCAAGAGCGTGGCTTTGCTTTAGTATCTGATATAATTCTCCCTGTGGTGTCTGGGTGAAAATACCCTCTGCTGCAGTCTGCTGGCCAGTCTACAATACATGGAGAAATACATATACATTCAATAGGCAAAGTCACGTGCTACCACTGCTTCATTGATCCTGGACTCATGGCTCCTACAACTTTAACTATTGGGAAAGGAGATAAATATTAAACATAAATCCTTAGTAATGTTTTGTGTACACTACACAGTCATAGTTTTTGAATAATTTTAAGGACATACTTGGGATATGAGAAAGGTTGTAAAGTTAAAAAGTCAGAGCATAATATATATCAGCAAGTGTGGAGCCCTGTGCTAAAATTTTAGAGGTCTATGGTTCCCTGAAGAGCTGGGTTTGGGGCTTAAAGCCCTCATGCACCTCAGCCTGGAGGTGAGTGGCTTTTGAGATGGGGCAGTAGCTTCCTGTTTGCCTGCTTTGGGGATAGTTCATATGCAGGTCCATGGAGAGTGGTTAGTTTTGTGTCCAGTTATCGGACACTGAATTTGCAGTGGCTTCAAGACATCATCTCTGAAAAACTATTTATTCTCACGGACTTACTTTGCAGAAGACCTCCATTCTGTCATACGCTGTTGATATTTCTAGATTACAATTTTATGCAGATAAAGATGTCAGATTACCAGACTGCAGCTGAAACTTTTCACAGGACTGCGTTCACAGAGATGCATTAGGAGGTGCAGCCTGCTAACACAAGAAGTCTCAGGAAAGAGCATTACCTTTGCTCAAAATTCCCAGACGTGCATGTTATTGGTTCAAACCCTAAACTTTAAATTTCTGCTATTTTTTTATATACTGTGGGACTGTAAATTAAGCATAATCCTCTAATTTTTGCCTGGGCTTTCATGTAGCCTTGTAGGTATTTCCCCTTTAAAAGAACATTTTCAAAATACTGACAATTATGCTATGTTATGGCTCTAGGGATTGCTCTAATTTGAGGTGGAAAGTGGCTTGTTGAACAACAGACATTCCCGCACAATCAAAACAGGTCTCTTCCGCTTTCTCAGAAATGCTTGTCTCATTTTTCTCCAAGATCACTTTTAAGAAAGCAGTTACAGCAGCATGGCACTAAATTAACCCATAATTATAGTAGAGTGAGGTTGATGCTAAAAAAAGCATAACATTTAGCAAACACAGATCACTATGAAAACAAGGAAGAAATGAACACCATAACCAAGTTCAAATTTATGCACAGACTTTGCTAAAATTGGATTCTCTGACACAATGACGTTTGTAAGGTTTTCCAGACAGCGTGAACACTAGGCAGCATTAAACCTACCTACAGGCAGGAATTTTGGCCCAGTCCTAGCCTGGGGTGAAGAAGCTCGCACTACAGCCAACACCAAAGGCAGGGTGAGTAGAGGGCTTCTCGTCAGCAGTTTTACCCTGGAAGGCACAAACAAAAGCGGGTTTCTGCAAGGGTCACTGCGCAGGGAGCTGTGAGCTCATCTCTGCTCTACAGTTAACGTATAAGGCCGGTGGAGACAGGAGCGGGTGGATTTGTGCTGCCAGGCCGCGTGCCAGCCACTGAGCACCGGGTGGAGCTAGGAGATGGGTTCCTGGCCAGCAGCATCCCTGCCCTTTAATTCACAGAAAGCTCTTGACCTAGATTCATTAAACCACATTACCTTTAACCACATGAAGGACAAAATCTCTCCTTCATTACACCGCTGAAAGCCCGCACCGCCGGGTAGCTGACTGGTTTTTGAATTGTTTTTTTTGCTGGTAAGCAAGCAGGAGATGCTTGAAGCAGGATGGAGGTTTGCAGTGTCATTTCCTCACTAGTGTCTTTCCCCCTTGTTTATCGAAATTTCCTTCATGTGTTGTCTGAGTAGCATAGCCTGTAGTATACTGAAAGGCTGATAATAACATAGATGACATCTGTTTAGGTCATATACTAGATAGGATTAATGCTTCTAAAGACTTACAAGCTACAGATTAGTACACTGCTATCTGAACACATTGACCCTTGTACATGTGATGGCTATCAGCTTGAGACCCAGCATTTCTAGAGCTTGAGAAGGGTGGAAACTGGACATCCAGGTGACCGTGGCAGAGGATATCTGTTCCCTTCACCGATGCAGACCAGCAGTGACCACCACAGGAGACTGGATACTTAGTCCTTCACTGGGACTTCACAGAGTTTAGCCCCATCTCCAAGAACCTCTCCTTTTCTGCAGAGGAGCTGCTGGAAGAAGAGCAGAAGCACAGGCAGAAAACACTCATTTTATTTTTTTTAGAGATACACTCATTTTAGCTTTCAGAGGTGAAGAAGGAGCACACCCATTTTTGTACTGGGCAGAAGTTTTGGCTGCAAGTTTCCTTCTGAGCGAGAACACAAGTCTCACTAGCCCCCAAGCCGCCCACAAAGCACACTTGTGTCTCCCCCTTCATAAATCACGTAGCTCGCTAGAGCTGGCCCCTTCAGAAGGGCAGGGGAGCGGGGCCCCTGAACGGTAACGGCGCCAGGAAACCGCGCGCCTCCGCCCCTTAGCAGCAGGCAGGCAGGCAGCGTTTGCGGGCCCGGGGTGCCAGGGGCTCTGCCCAGAGGCCCACGGTCAGATTCTCCATATTCACAGAGGGCCAGCAAGATCGTGTGACCCACTGAAATAACACGGCTTTGGAAATAAGCTCATTGTGCATTTTGTGCTCTTCATTTCAAATCTATAGTTCTGAACACAGGGAAAAGGAAAAAAAAACTCGGAAACCGAAACTCTCGCTTCATTCTTCGAATCCTGAAGTTCCCTAAAAGGGAAAGGCAAATGGCTGATGCAGCAAGTTCCACTAAGTTATTTCATTTGTACTGTGGAAGTTGATTAGAATTATCTATTTCCATCTAGTAAACCCTTATGCTCCCTCCTCCTCTCTTGCCAATTAACAGTATTACTTAGCACTAATAGACTGCTTTCATTTTCAAAGAGCTTAAGAACGCAAATTAATCACCTCAACATGTCTGAAAGGAACAGATGGTAATGAAGCATTAACATTGCAATTTCACAGTTGGGAACCCTCGCGAGGGAAGGGGCGAGCAGTCTGTGGGGGCACCTGATCCCACTCTGCCTGGGGAACCGGGGCTCTTGGGTCTAGTTCCCCGCGCAAAGATGCTGGTTTATTCCAGACTCACTGTAAATTGCTTTTCCCAAACAAAGTGGCACAGTTTTTCTTATTCCATCTTTAACAGGGAATAACATCCTTCCAGAAGGCCTCTTACCTCAGCATGTTTCCAGACAGGTTATTACTGCTTTGGATTTAAAAGACTAAATGTCTATCCAATAATGCAATTAGTCCAACTTGCCACTATTTCTTACTATTTTTAAGCAGAGAAGTGATCAAGAAGAAATATATTCCCCAGTACAAACACCGGAGATGCTTTTTTTTTCTCAGAAAGATCCTTGACTGGGTACAGTTGGACACCAAGCAGCTGACTGCATTTTCCTCCCCGCCTCACTCCTGTCTCAGGGGACCAGGAGCAATATTGCAGTAGGGCCTTTTGGCTCTGTTATATAACACACACAATTTCTTAAGCTATGTCTAGAAGGAGAGAAGCTTATCTAGAGCAGGAGGTCCTAAAGCAAAACCTATGTATGAAGAATGAGATTTGGGGCCATCCTGAACAGAACCAGCTCAGGCTGTAGCAAGTAAAAGGGACTCCTCCAGCAGTGTGAGGCTGCAGGAGAACCTAGTTAAGTTCTCCCACTTTATTTAAATTTAAAAGTAGAATGTAATCAATTTGGATTTTTCTAAATTAGAAAACACTCAAAAAAACCCAGAGATACAGTTCTTGCTGCAAAACTAATCCCAGTTCTTACAAACACTTAAAAGAATAACACTTGAACAGAGGTCTAATATGAAAAGTAGTCAGTGTACAACTTGAAATTTCAAATTTTTTTTTGGAATCTAAATGCAAAGTGAATCCATATTCCCTTTTTTAAGAGGCATCCATGATACAAATGCAACAGCTTATGTTTTATCCATATAATTAATATTCAGATTTTTTCCCTAAATCTCCATTAATATCCTTTCTATTTTAATCCTTTCCAAAAGCATAGGAAATCCTCAGACACAAATGCTATTTTTGTTACCAACAGTGACTCAAATTAGTATCCTAAAGAGCTACAATGCTTGAAGCAAGGGAGCATCTGCTTTTTTTTTTTTTTTCCATTAGCAAAACATTGGTGTCCTTTCCCCTTGCTTGACGCATATTTTTCTCATCCAGGAATGATAATCAGTGTTTGGTACTGTAATAGCAAATCTCTACTGAAGCATAAATCATAGGTAATTCACACCAGAACTCTGTGAAATCCAAGAGCTTCCCCTGCTTTTACAGCATATAGGAGCCAAAGGACTCAAAAGACTTTGTGTTGTTCTGGACGCTTCTGCAAACTTCTGTCGGGTTTCCTGATTTCCTTCTAAGCAGTCTGACAATCAGTTCTAGTTTAGGATCTTATTAGAGTTGGGGTTTCTTTTGTAGGGGGAGCTGGGGGGGGGGAAGAAGGGGAATTAAGACTGTGCTGCACGTCAAATAAATTAAAAAGAAAGCATGGATTATGATGGTCGCAGGAGTGAGATCTAGTTACTATGTTAAACTTCTACTTTGTTTCACATTTTTAATCCTCCTGTAAAAGCACACCTGAGGACAAGCTAACAGACAACAAAAAGTTTTAAACCATATAGTGCTTAATATTTACAGAAAGGAACAACTACTTATGATACTCTGACCATAGAATAAGCCTGTACAGAATCTGTTCAGCTAAGTGTTGATTAACAGTGGAAGTGATTTTTTTTGTAGCTACTAATTACTTTTGTACAAGTAAAGCTGTAACAAAAGTAACTTCATAATCTAGGGTCATTATCAAAACTTGGATGCTCCCAGCTATAAAGACCTACTAAGTATTGGGGCATATTCCACTGGCCTTCGACTCGATTTGTATAAAACTCATTTTGAGTTCAACAGACTTGATTCAGGCCAACATCGCAAAGCCTGAACGAAGCCTACTGAACTCAAAGGGAGTTTCACAGGAGCCAGGTCTGTTTCATTCCACTTTGCTCAGGAATGAAAATTTGATCTTGAAGTACTGTACATTATTAAATTAATAATGTACATTACAGCGCATTCCAGGTAGTAGATCCTATATTTAAGGATTTTATGGATGAAATTTTATAACTGTCCTGAGGATCAGGGGCTTCTGTTCATACATAAATGTTAGGTTAATATTACATAGACGGCCAATTAAATTATTGCTATAGGAGCCAGGACAAAGGAGAAAAACTTCACACATTTAAAGGAAGAATGGATAAATCCGCAGCAGTAAGTTCTCTGACCTTGAAACTTTTCCTTTGAAATAGAAGTGAATGTTCCTCCTCTCTCTTCACCAAAAAATATTGCACATGCCTGGTTTCCCAGAGAATCTTAGACACTTACCAGTGCCATGCATACGATACTGGAAATAATGGTCTCAGCTTTTATAACAAATCTTCCAATTCAAACAGGCATTGCACTGCTCCTGCAGTACAGTAGAAAAATGGTTCCTCTCTGGGAATATTTTCACTATTATGTATTTGGGAGAAAAGAAGGTTTTAAGCTGACCATATGATCAAGTCACTCAGAACAGATCATGTCAGAGTTGCACGCTGGGGAAGACAGGAAGGCTCCCTTTCCGCAGATGCTCGACATCAGAACTGCCAGGGAACACATGATGAGTAAAGGCTACATGCAAACTATTGCCTGTGGCTTATGTAACAACAAAATAACCACTGCTCAGGACAGATGTGCATAAAAAAACTCCCTGGAAATTACTTTTAATATAAGCAAAAAACCCCTGCTTATAATTTATGGGGTGTGACAGTGTGACAGACTAATCTGATCAGCTTTTGTTTCATGTATTTAAGAAAAAAGCATTCAATAAGAAATTCACATTACATGAATCATCTTTGGTAGTACTGTCCATTTGTGTCAATCACTGGGTAAATATCAGTTCTGGATATTTAGAATGTAATTCATCATAACTACAAACTAATCTGAGAGTTGCAGTAGCATCCTCCAACCATACATCAGTTTGCAAAAGGATGAGTTCAGGCTAGCAATACTGAAAGTACTTTGCAGAATTAAATACCAAAAGTTACAATTATTTGTAATATAGCATTACACTAGCTACCTATTACACCCTGTTACCTATTGCTAAAGTGTGTTTATAGTCAGCATTATTATAAATTAACAGCAAAATAGCTCCCAAAACAACTTAGGGAAGCAGGATTTAAGGATAAGAACTTTGACTAAAGCATTTTTTTCTAACTTTGTTACCTAACCTTGAATTATTGGAACACAGAGAAATTCAACATGATTTTAAAAAGATGCATCATTTAGAAAAGTAGTCTTATTTCTTATACCATTATTTAAAACTAACATAGAAGAATAAAACAGTGCTACATTAAATACAGTCAAGAGCATTCAGATGGCATTATGTAGGTACAATCCTAAATCCTTGGTTACATGGCCCACGCATGGGTTTTTCCTTGCTGTGCTGTGTATTTGATGGTCACTGACACTGTTCCAGCTCATACTGAAGTTAGTGGATTGTCCATATGCACTGTTTTAACACTTAAGGATCAGCGTTTATTTACAATTCAAAGGAAGCACAGCTGCCATAGAGCCATGCTCACTCCACTGCAGTACTGGACCGGGCACAACAGCTCGGATATCTTAGAGAATGCATCACTGTTCGGAATGGTCTTTTCTTCCCCACTTTAGCGGAAGATGGCTCCTTATCGAAAGGATCCTCATTACTTTTCCCAGCCAGCTGAACGGGCTCTGTCTGGAATTGTTCTATTTGAATCTCAAGGTGCTTCTGAATGGCTAAACCAAGAACTTCCGGATCCACAGATGCCCCATACACTTCCCATGTCATGCCTTCATCATCCCATCTCACTTCACGTACTGGAGATGTGGGGGCCTCTGAATCTGGTTCCAGGTTCACCTCTGGGAACACGTGCAGCTGGCTTTCTGCTGCGGCCGCTGGACTTGTGGCCACAGATTTGTATTCCATGGTTGGAAGAGTTTGTACCTCGGCGTCTCTACGCTCCAGAGACGGTTTCAGTCCTTTGGTCAAATCATTCATCGAGGTCATAGTCCACACGTCCTTAGTCTTCATTATCACGTCTGCCCCTTGCTGGCTATCGAAGGCAATGCAGATGGCCTTTGTTTCTGGAGGAACTCTGCCCTGCTGGGCACAGTGTTGAGCATGTTGCAGTTGTTCTCCAGGAATACTACAGCACTTCAGGGCTCTCTTGGCATCCAGGCCCGATTCACTTACTGATGACACCAGCTTGGGGTACGTGAGAATGTCTGAAGTAGAAAAGGAGTGACAATAAGCAGGTGCTGCCTGCTCTTTCCCTGACTCGCTAACAGAGCATACCAACCGTGGAACAAGCTGTATAGATGGTATGGGCAAAGAATGGCAATAGGCAGGGACGGTGGCATCTACTTTCAAACAAGAGTCCTGCCTTGTATTGCAGGGCACTGCAGAATTGTTATGAACTGCCATCACCATGGGTGAGTATGCACAGTTTGGAATATTACTGTAAGTCAGACCACCTTGCATAATCCCAGTGGCTTGACAGAACATTGTCCTGTTTGAGAAACCATTTCCAGGCATGCGGGGTCCTAGAACAGCAGTGTGAAATGTTCCAAGATCTGTGTAAACAGTAGTATTACGCGGAATACCACCGCTATCGTAGCTATTTGTGGGTACTTTTTGGTCTCTAGGTAGACTTGGCAGATGAGTTGCAAGGTTTTGATAATCAGTATTTGCATTTGTTTCTGATTCATATCTCTGCATATGGAAAGACATCCTAGCCACTGATGGATCATGCCTGCTGCTAGAAGAGCTTAGGCTGGAGTGAGTGACATAACTCTGCTGTTTGCAGCTGCAAGTTAGGTCTGAGTGTCTTCTCTGAAGAGCAGCTCCTGGTTCTTCCATTTCACACACGCTTCGCTGGTGTACCGTGCAGGCAGAAGAAACATTCTCAACAGTGCTGCTCTTGATGCACATCTTGGTCTCCCCCACCTCCCAGGATGAGGGGGACTCGTCAGCAACAAGAAAACTGTTTGTAGTCTTAGCTCTGTTTTGTGCAGTGTCATCAGCTGACTGATCATTCATGGTTTGGACTACTGATCCAAGTCCCATCACCCCAGACTGCATGAAGGACCATCCAGGACTCGGCACGCTCCTGGCATCACTCCCGTATCCCAGGGTTTGGCAGACAGTGCTACTGTGGCTCTTCTTGAGCTCCTGTTTGTTGCTTTGCCTTTCCTCTGAACTTGATTGCCTGGTACATACCAGACTTGAGGAGCTCTTTGACAGGGGGTGGCTGCTGACATTCAAGAGACTGTAACAAGCAGAATTTAGTGTCTCCTGGTGGGAATGAGTGTGGAGCCAGTGGCTGTCAGCTGACATGGTGGAAAAGAAAGATCTGCAAGAAATTGTCAGGGAGAAAAAGAAGCAATTTAAGAAGGAAACACATGCACTGGGAACTGCTTATAATCTCTACTGACTTATTGCCTGGGCTTCTTGCTTTTCACAGTTCACAACTTTTAGGAAAGCACTGCACTATAGTCTCTATGTGTTCAAATTGATCTGTTTCCATTTTCTGTTTCCACAAAGGGTTTTTCCCCAAACCTGGGTTATCACTGGCACGATAGGAGGTGGCAGCAAAGAGGGATCCAGTGAAACGCTGGAGGGGAAACTCCTCTAGGCACCAGCAAGGTGGATGGAAAGTCTGCATCTCAGTACAGAGTCTGCTAAGGGCGCATGCTGCTGGGCACGGTCCGGTGGGTTTTGTACCAATCACCCTTGGCAATCCACAAGTTTATACTGTCTGTGGAAGGTAAATACTCACTGCACCAGAAGCTAGGTAAAAAGAAAACAAATCTTTAACCAAAATATTACAGCTCCTCTATACTTTTGTAGTGCACTCACTCACTTCTACTGTTAGAAAACACTTGCTTCTACTGGTTGGTATAGTATCTTTTTGTCCCCATTATTCTTACAAGTTATTAACATTTATGTCAGCACATTCGCATTTAAGAGAAGTTGTAATGGAAGTTTTTAAATCTAACCAGATTTAGTGGTCCATTTTTATTGACTTAACCAAATCTTATGCTGACTGGTTACTCACCTTACCCTCGGTGTCACAGAGGTCTTCAGCATTTGTGTAACAACTTGTTTTAATAGTATGCTGACGTGTATGTGTGTGTGCGTATATATATGTATATATCTACAAAATCTTTGCTCAGGAGAACCCATTCTATTGAACAGTAAAATCTAGTCATAGCATTTATTCATTGCTTCTGATAAAGCTTCCAGGTCAAGTAATACTGGATAATTTGATGTGCAGAAGGATAGGGGAAGTCCCAGTCCCAGTTTTAGAGAACTTTCCATCAGATATACACCCTGCCTTCCTAGAAGGACTCCCACAGAAACATTTACAATTTCTCGTGAACTGTATCACTGAGGAAAAAATGAACACATGGAACAAGAACGCTATGTACAAGTGGTGGACAGAAACTCTCTGTAAACATAACAGAAGAGTTCACTTGTAACATTGAGAGACCAGTGTGTTACGGAGGGAAGGGATCCCATTCAAACATCTCTGGGGGAAGCTGGTGGCAATCCTTTTAATATGACATGTACAGGCTCAGAGAGTCAGCTCCCATCATAACTGATAAAGAGCATGTCTTGTGCTCCATCCGCAGAGCGAGAGCTCTCCTGAGCTAGACAACCACCCATGTTTGCACTTGCAATTCCATTTTCATTGTTAATGTTGGCAAGATAAGAGTGCAGGCTGCAATTTTCCCATCACTTGATACCTGCCTAGTTTGGCTATCTTCCACAACGAAATTAAACCGAGCAAAACAACATTAAAAATAACAATATTTGCGATCACTTCTTTGAGAAGCTTCTTGCTCCCATGCTTTGCAGCAGGGACTTGCAGTTGGCAGCAACACCCTCTAGCATTAAGATTCACTCAACTTTGGAAAAATTTGTATGCCAACAAAAGGCCTTTTCCCCTCCTCATACATGTTTGTTCAGTTAGAAGTTAATCTCCTTACGGACTGTGTCTGCACCGAGTCTGCTCTGTACTCTGTGCAGCCTCTAGGCCAGCGGGACTCCACAGACTGGTGGTATCCGAGGAGGGCAAGGAAAGCGTATTTGTTTCTGGGAATGGAAGTTAGGATTCCTGAGTTAGAGGCTCTGCTGATCGCAGCTAGAAGAAACAAAAGCAACCACTTACTGCCAGGCTGGTCACAGCTGTATTTCTGCATGTTGTTCAAAAGCACTTAGAAGTGAACCAAGCTCTGGGAAAGTGACAGTTTTAAAGCACTTCACTCATCTCCTTCTCCAGCATGATATCTATCCTGCTGCCACTTACACATATGGGTATTATAATCTGCCACATAGAGTTCAAAGGAGTCAATAGGATTAAACACCAGAGCATAGCTGTCTTCAAGGTGAAGCACTTACATTTAATCTCTTTAAAAGATAATACCTGCAAAGGCTCTCTCACACACTGGGATGAAACAACATTTAATAATGGAAATCCCCAGCCACAAATGTTGAGTCTCAGGTGAAAAGTAGCTTCAAAGATAACATGCTGCAGATGATACAAGGCAGTGGGAGTTTTAAAGAGCTCTCTCACAAAGTTTACAAGGTTCAAATACGTAAATATACACAGACACCAACAGCTCTCATCTTTTCATGCAGTATTTCTGCAGAAATCTATTTAAATGGAAGTGAGACACATTTCAGATTGCTGATTCACCATCTGAATGTGAAACACAAACACATCCACATGAATTAATAAAAACAGTCCAATATACTGACATAACTGAAAACAACATCCAGTGCAATACCCATAGGGACTCTAATTGCAGCTGAAATCGTAACCAAACATTACACATGTACAAACGCATATATAACATTATAACAAGCAAGTATAGATGCCATTTTAATATCACCTTTGCTCAGCTATGCAAGTGTTCAATGCGAGCACAGATATAACTATTATCCTATGAACTTTGGACCTTGAACACAATGGGAACAAACAATTATCAGTTAAACAAAACAGCATCTCACCAGATACTTTAGGACATAGTTAAGGATGGGGGGAAAAAAAACAGTAAAAAATAAAAAGCCCAAGCAAGATGAGTCAGCTTCCTTTAGAATAATGCACTTTCCTCTTATGTTGAAATACCAGGCTCAGTTTTCACCGACAGCCTAAACACTTCCCCATTTATAGGCCACCTACTGCTTTTCCCCTCCCTGCTGCTCTTCCCCACGCTGGAACGAGCGGGGTGAGTCGGGACACAACTGTCGCACCTTGCCCACAGGGCGCAGCTAGGGCCTGAAGCCGAGCCGCAGGCAGGAGGTTCTGCAAGGAGGGCAGGCGGCGGGCACCGACCAAACGGCTGGCTCTCCCGGCCTTTGCTCGCCTCTGCTGCAGCCCAGCGCGGCCCCCGCGTTTCACATCGGCACTAGCGAGCGCGCAGGTGCCACAAACACCACCCGCTTGCTGATCCAAATGTTTTTTGGTCTTTTTTTAAACTGGCTTAGCTCTCTCTACATCAGATCATCAGTCCAGCTGAGCATCCAGCCACACCAAGTACTACTGCCAGCACAGAGAGGAGACGGGAGAAGACCACGACCACCCCCCAACCCCCCCCCCCCCGCAGTAATACAGGCTTATGAGTGGCATAAGCCCAGAGTGAATCTGCACATGCAGTGCTTTTCTTCATAAGGCTTTGGGAAGAGCATGTAAATTCCATACCCACATTCCCAAACTCTCCATTTTACATGCAAAATTCTGGAGCTGACTCTCCAAAGTCACATGTACATTTACACCCCCAGAGAAGATAGAGCGCGCAGCGTCTACAGACAGGGGGGACGTATCCTTCCTACACGAGCTCAGGCAGACTGCAGGCAGATGACTTCTGAAAGTGGAAAGCAGCAGACAAGTCTCAATGGATGTACCAATACTTCTACTCTTGGAGATGGGGAGAAGAACTGAGAACGGTGGGAAAATTTTTTAAAAACCCAACAAAACAAAACCCAATACATGGAACATCTCTACTCTAATTTCACAGACAATGCGATCACACTGTATTTTGCGAGTCACCTAATTAGGAATGGATTACACATATGGAACATGGGTATAAGCACAGCTGACTTAGTGGGTACTTAGGGAGCTGAAACTTCTTATTTCGTGCATGCTGGGCAGAGAAGGCTGCTTTGCTTAACTTTGTTTTTTTAAGTTAAATACATCATTTCTAGGAGATTAATTTTTCTCAAAAATACCTTTGTTGATTTTGAGTTGATCTGAAAGATTTTAGTTTGGAAATTCAAAGGAAATCTGCACCTGAACACACGAACCAGAAAGTATGAACTTTGAGGTAGATATGCTGCTATGAATATATATAAAATTGTTAGACAAGAGGAGATAGGATTAGGATAGAAATGGAATTAACATCCACTATTTTTGGCTTAGCTTCAGATAGCTTATGAGGGGATCTAGGCTGCTTTCACTAATTCCACTGAACTACTTTAAAGCAACAAATGTGTATTTTGCTATGACTTGTGATTAAAGTTGCGACCTATATAATGCAGTAGTAAATTTCATCTCAGAATATTAAATATCATGTATATTATCATTTGAAAGAGGTTCACTGACAAATTAACTATGATTCCCAAATTATTCAGTATTTTTATATTCCATGCAGATACTTTCAATTACAGTTTTGACAACAGAACACAAGTGGATATAAAATGAAATAATTCATGACAATCATGTCAATATATAGAACAAGCTTTCATGTAATACAGAATTATCATGTGTTATTACATGTGATCATATTTAGCTCCTGCAGTATTTATTTGCTAGTGATTCTCAGAGGCAAAACTTTGCCTCTCTTCCCCACATTGCCTGGCTTCACAAGAGTGATATGATAAACAAAGCATCCACGAAAAAAATCAGAGTTTTCATAATTAGAATAATAACACAGGATATTGGCATACATAAGAGTATATGTCAATAACAAAAGAAATTCAGTTATGCTTGCATTTCCTCCAAGAAGCAAAGAAAAACTACAGAAATGCCATAAGAGTAATACGGCTGCTGGATTCTTTATCCCAGGAAAGGATTTCTCATTTTAAGTAGTCTCAAGCAAAAATCTACAGCTTAATTTAGCAAATTATTCCATACTGACTATGCTCTTTGTAAACACTCTGTTACTACGCTAACATACTGTGATGCAGTCTGAATTTTGTAACAAATTAAACAGTATGAGTTAGCTGCAGAATATGGGGACAGACAAAGAGGATTTCATTTAAGATTTAACAATATTTACTAGAAAAATGTACACAATAGCAGAGACTCTTGGCATTATTTCTCTGTAATTTTTCTACAGTTTATTTTTCCTTTGTATAACTCTGTTCTCAATCCATAGACAAGGCCTGTAATGGTGACTGCAGACTGTTCCTCCCTTCCTCTTCACTTCACTGGTCTCACAATCAGGAAAAATGTAGCTATTTTTTAGAAACATCAGCGAAAAGAAAAATTCTCCTCTAGTTTATTTTTGCGGCTTCAAAACCAGCATCAGACTACAAAATAAGTGATAAAATCAAAGCTAGCTTCAAAGGTGGGAGTATCAATATGCAAGTGTGGACCTTGGAAGAGTTAGGTGATTTAATCCATACCGTGATTTTGAGAAGATGATTATTAATTTCTGGTGCTGACCAGGACCACCTCCATGGTGAGCACCAGCGCTTTCTGAGAAGACACGCGCTGCTGGGGGCTACAAGGCTGTGGCCTCGAATTTGCTGCTTCATTTGTATCATTCTGGTCTTGCTGTGCATCAGCACTTGCTAACCTGTACAATAACAGCTTTGTAAGACAAACACAAAATTTCTGAAAGAGCACCAAGCACCAAGACAAATACATGTACGCTTTATTCCAAGAGAACAGTGTGATTTTAATTAACTTATGAGATTACTCCAGTAGAAGGCTGCTATATCTAGGTTAACTCTATTTAATCTTGTTACAGATACCTTGGTTAAAAATTTGAAAAGGCAAGAGCAGTTTATGGTTAAAATGAAAAAACTTTCATTGCAACCAAAGTGGCAGCTATCAATTAGCCATAAACATTGGTGACACCTGCCTTGTGACACAACACAGCGCACACAGAAATACCAAAGCTTCTGCCTGAACAAACAAGCTACGCTGGGTACCAGAAGCAATGCAGCACATAAACACTGTGGTTTGTTCAGGCATTTTATCTAAAGTAATGAATCTTCATTATAGGTATCTACAACTGAACTTCTGTGATAGATGTTCACCATGGTAAAATCACAGAAAAAGAGGAATTTTTTTTTTTTAAATGACATTCATTTCTTTTAGAGCTATACTCATTTATTTTAAGTGAATTATGCCAACAGAATACAAAAAAACCCACAGAATTTGTGTATGGCCATACCTAAAAATTTGCCCATCTGCCCACATTGAGAATTACTGCTAACATGCACAAGATAAGGAAGCTTGCTTTTGCACTTAGGCAGAGAACGACATGCTAGTGTTAGGAGACCTGATGGCCTCTCCTTACCTACGCTCACCTTACAGAAATAACCCATTAACAGTGATCATTAACATCTACTGTTATTGGGGGGAGGGAGGGTGTCAAACCATCTGTAAGGCATTGGCAAAACAGGATTAGCCATAGTAAAAAGCTTTAGAGATTCAAGTGTCTGGAATTAGGTTTTGTGTTTGTTTTTTTTTAATTATTATTTTATTTTGGAGAGGTATGAGGGAAAGGAAGGAATGGAGGAGTTAAAATAAGGGAAGGGAAGAGAAGTTCACTCAGGAGGGAACTTCAAGGAGTTTCTCTAAATTCTGTAAATACAACTATACCAAAACAACTAGATTAATACAGAATCAGGTTGAGGCCCCAATTAACCTTTAACACATCATCATCATTTAGGCTTTCCATTTTGGGACAGCACTGTGTATTAACTATGCCTCGTTCAGTTCAATCTGCTAATGCCTCTCTTCTACATATTTTGGGTCACCTTATAATATTTCCAGCATCAGACAGATCTACAGGACAAGCTGATCTGGGCATCTACAAATGCCATCAGAAGCACACAACAGACAAATGCATATCGTGTATACGAATGGACGAGAATATTTTTCAGTTATGACAAATTGTTGTTGCTTCCCCTGCACCACTAGAAGCACCAGTGACAACAGCGCATATTTGATCATGGTAATTCAGCTTGTAGAAAGGGGAGTACAGTTGACAGGTTAGACAATATGAAAGCAAAAAGTTATGACACTCGGTGCTCAGCACAGTAAAAGCATAGATCATATGCATTTTACATACATACAAGCTGACTGGCCACATCTTTCCTATCATCTTTGTTAATTTTCACTTACCCTATCAAGCGTGATTTAAAATTTCCAGCCCTGACTTTCCCCCAGCTGAGGCTGAGCGTGCCGGACAGACATCTCTCCGCATTGACTGGAAACAAGATGAAGAGGAAAGAGGGCCCTTTTTATGGAGTATTAATGAACTCCAGGGATTTCCTTACTTAAGAGCCAAGCAGAGACCTCTTCCCGCAAACACTGAAGTTACCATGGCTACCTTGGTTACCAGCATCCTCACCCAAAGAGTTACCATGGCAGAAAGTGAAGAGATTCAGACTTTTGCTGATACATACACCTCGCGGCAGCGTGACAGGTCCCCTGTGTGCACAGTTATCCCGATAGCACAAATAAGGCATGCAAGCGGATGAGCATTCCCTTTTAGGAAACAGCAGGGGCAGCCCACAGCCCTTTCAGGGACCTGCCACAAGCTGGCATGCAAGAGAACCGCGTGTTATTTTAGGAATAAATCTTAGCTATTATTCAGATACTTATCTTCTGAACTTAGTAAAACTCAGCTTTTAGGTGAGACTGTAGCCCCAAGGCTGAATCCTGGATACAAGTAAGCTATGAAGCCTGCTTAAACCACTGCATGCTTTAGTAAAGAGTTTAAGCCCTTAGTCACAGGCAATAAATCAACATTCAGAACTAAATAAAATAAAATAAAAGGCTGAAATGGCACTGGCAAACCTCTGAGCGAAGAAAGGGGAACTGGGAACTCAAAATTCTTGAAATGTGGCTAAAATTAGAGTGCCAAGAGAAGTGTCTGAGAAGTATGAACCCAAAGAGGCTATTTTAATGACAATTTTAACTGGCAGCCCAAGAAGAAAAATTCATACTGGGCTGTAAATAAGTCATTGGGAAACCAGAGTGGGGTGCACTGTATCACAAGGGAGGCATGTGTTGGGATGTTGTCTTGACACCACCACGCAGTCATTATGCAAGCGTGAATCTTCTTCACCACCTCTCTTGACTTCTTATTAAATCATCCGTCCCGGAAACAAATTCAAAGATCTGCTTAGGATTTTGATCTTTTTTAGAACAAATATGCAAACATTGGTCCCACTATGTCTCCACGTACACATAGAAGGACCTCAGTGTTTAAGCTGCTCTACAATATATCCAAGTCTAAGAATTCAAAAATCATGAGATATTGTACAGTCATTTGTTTGATGCTTGTTGTTACTATATTGACAGCTTGCTTCTTTAAAGCTCACCTCTTTGATCAGAAGGGTTAGAAACTCTTTCATTAAAAAGGACAGCTGATATGTAATCAGCTGGTTTCAGAAGCTAGGGCTTTTCCTCAAATATCATGAAAGTTGGCAACACTGGCCTAGAATCAGGCACAGTATATGCCTACAAAAGTTGTACATTGATATAATTCCCTTGCTGCTTTAAGCAGAAGAGTTATGCAAAATGAGACAGTTAATTCAATGGCCACATTTACGCTGGTAAAAATAGGTAGCTACTGTTATCCCCTAGCAGCGCAGAAGTCCTATGAGAATAACATTTCATAACTTCTTTAGGAATTAATCCTTAATGCACAAAATTTGCAATGATCTATCCACGTTTGGATGTCTTTCAAAAAGACAGATACTAGTGAACCTTTTCCTCTTCAAAGCAGAGAATCAACTCCCATTCCATTACATGTACTAATCAAGCGGGGACAGGGCCAGCCTAGTATCAAACAACTGATCCTCCTCAGAGCCCCCTTTCTGCAGCCTCACTAACACTCTTCAGTCCCGGACAGAGCGTCCCCAAGGCAAGCCCACTGACCTGCAACTGCGCACAAACGCCTGGCCACAGCTCGCTCAGCAAGCCTCTACCCACCAGAGGCCCAGGGCTGCAGGCTGTGTGCATCAGCAGCCTGTGTTTGCAAGCTGACTGTGAAGCACCAAGAACACTAGCATCGTACAGAAAACCAGAAGTCAGGTTATGGCCTGCTTCCAGTCACACAGGGAGGGAAGGCAGGTACATATTAATGCAATCGGCTTACAAGGCGCCAGCAGTTTGCACACCAAACAAACTCCACTCAGATAGCTAGGCGCTTAAAATGTTCACTTGTCAATTAACGTGTCTTACTAGAAAATATTCAACCCCTCCTCTTTGCTGTTTGCTTGAAAGTTTAATAGTAATAGCTGGAAGGAAAAAACATGAACTTGGTCTGGCTTAGTCTCCCTGCCCTATTGATGTTCCAGCTTTAACTTTAGGATTCAGCATTGCAGTTAGTTACTTTTAAATGAGGGCAATAAGATACTTCACCCTGGCAGATGAATGTGCATCTGACCCTTACCCAAAGCTCTTTGGCACACAGTCCGTGCGAGCCGCAGACAGTTACCGGGTGCATGCTCTGAGCTGTCTGGAAGCAAGTGGCCAAAGTACAGAGCTGAGCCTTCACCTAACACACTCAGGCTCCCAGAAAGGCTTATTCACTTGGGCTCAGTGCTATGCTAGCAGTGATCACAGCTTTATAACTAGTTATGGTGGCAGACAAGGCAAGCTCAAATCTGCCTCAAAAATAAGTGACTAGACATAGCTGCAAGAACAGGCATTTTCAGAAGTGTTCATGTATCATCCTCAACAGAGGAATAACAGTTCCTACAGTGGCATCAAAAAGGAAAAATAGTGACACTGAAAATATAAATAAAGGCAACAGAGTAATCTGCAGTTCTCCAAACATCCTTGTTAGGATAAGGGAAGATAATATTTACAGATTTGAAAGATGTCCTATAAAAACAAAGATGTTTTCAATGTTCTTCTACACATAACAATTACATCTCTTTCCTGCCTACAAAACTGGCAAGTTATCCAGTTTATCTAGCAAGACCTAACAGTTTGTCCTCATTTCTGGTTCCCTCATTTTTCCCAGTAATATATCAAAGGCTAAAAGAAACACTTTAATTCTTTATTTAAATGCCAGTGTTTGTATGAGCTGTACATGAAACACTGGAGAAGAGAAGGATTCAGAAAGGCTACATCCAGAAGCTGCTCTGAGCAGTGGTAGGCAACAGAAGCAGACTGACTTCTAGATTATGAAAAAGAATTGCTCAGTGATTAGAAAGAGGAAACAACTGCTTTCTATTTCTATCTCTCATCACTGACAAAATGCATGACCTTGAGCAAGTCACTCACTCTGTGACTCAGTTTACTCATCTGTGACTCAGGTATTAGATGCAGAGGCCTCTGATGCAGGTATTTAAGGCTTAATTCACAATTATAGATCACTCTGAAATCCGGGGAAGAAAAATACTGAATATAGGATATTGAGAAGAATATATTCTGGCCCCTTTTGTAATATTTGGTTTGAAACAAATGAACAGAGCATCTTCTTAAATGGCAATCTTATTGCACTCACAGAAAACTCATCTTACCAGTAAAGTTCAGATATTATGCATGCCTCGGTAGCGTCAGTTTAAAGCACTCCCTCCTTCAGCTTCCCAGTGGCAGGTGAAGGTGGGTAATCCTAAGGATTTCAAATACATAAAACCAGGTTTAACAGTAGTTCTACTTCACCAGTGCCAACAGAGTTTCTCAAATAGGTATCATATGTATATTAATATATTAAACAGCAATGATTTATGGTAAGGAGAGTCATTATGCCTTTGCAAGCACAGCTGTCACAACTGGAGACCATGTTGTCCTGCAGAGATCCAGTCACTTACAACCTCTTATTTACTACGATGAACGTTTCCTGAAAACCTCTATTGCAGGAATTACACGAGTTTCAGTGGCAAGTTTAAGAAGTCTTAAGTGCACACTGCACATTGTCTTTTACATCTTCTTAAACTGGAAAAGACTTGGCAACCTCTGTCCAGAGGGACAAGAGGAGCTGCACACATATATTCATGTAAGTATTGAAAAGGACTAAGAGGTAAGTCTATCTAAACATATCTTATAGCAGTTAAGCTCCTACTGTCCTACGAGCTACCTTTAAACTGTATAAGCAAAGAATATGGAAGGCAAGGGGAAGGGTTAAGTTTCCTCTCCAAAACTGGTATTTCATCATAAATAATAGTTATTATGTTGGAAAGGAAAGAGCAGTGTGTGTCTCTCTAAAAAAGGCAATTGTCGCAGTTACTTTGTGGTCTAGTCAGACTTATGTGAGCAACTATTATCTATAACTCTCAGAAAGAGGAAACATATCTCTGCTCTCTCAGGACTGAGAGAGAAGAAAAACAACAAGATGCTATCCAAGGCTTGTTTGACATCAAACATCACGGGGAGAAAAAAAACAGGACACAGATAAACAGCAGACTAAAAGCTTGCAAATATTTTAATCAAAGCTGAGTATATGAAGAACTGACTCAAGAACTTGTGGTTACACCCTGCTCTGTGGAAACATGCAAGTGTTCCCTCCTTTTGGCTAATCTCAATCGCAAAATCAGCTGCAGAAGTCTCTGTTTCCTTATTAATATTTAGTAATGTCATAAAAGCAAGATGTTGAGGTGTAAAGACAGAATGAATCAGGAGCTGCAAGACTCGTGCAGGTTCCTGTTATCACTGGAGTAGAAGAAGATCCCACATGTACGATGTTGACAGCTACAGGGTAACTCTTTAAGCATCTGGTGTTAAATGCTAGCAACAAGATACCAATTCTAAAGAATTACGTCTCTGTTAAAGGAATTCTTTGGTTTTCAAACATTTGTTCAAACACATTCAAGACCCAAACAGACAAAGCTCTAAGAAACCTGGCTCTGCTCTCAAAGCTGTCTCTGCTTTGAGCAGGAGCTTGGACTAGATGACCTCCCAAGGCTCCTTCCAACCTGAATGATTTGATGATTTTCATCACTTTTGCTTTCATCTATCATTGCCAATGAGAACTTTTCACACAGCTTCTCATCCTGAGCCTCAAAGAGGCTAGACTGTGCAACCATTACTATGATATTGTGGTATTAAACCATTTTTTCTTGGTTTAAAGGGACCTGCACTATTCATTGAAACAAGGTAAAACAGGAATCACTTTTGAAGTCAACCACAAAAGTGATGCTTCTATTCTACAAGCAAGAGAATATATGTATAAAGGAGGCAATGAGCTCCAAGCGCTTCTTTCCAATCTGTTAGCACCCTTCCTGTTACTAAATAGACAAAAGCACTTCCATAGTTTAGAGGCCATTTCAGAACCAAATAAAAGTGGCTAACACAAGAAGATGCATCTTCTTCCTTGACATTTCAAGATGTACCCATCCACCCTGTGCATTCATTTACCCTGTTCACTCAGAGACACTGAACTTCCCAGCAGATCTTTTGCAGAAAGCAATAGAATAGTTTTAAAGTGCAAGTCTAAAAACAATCCAACTCAGAAGAGTTAGGGTGGGTTTGTACATTTATCATCTCACTAATTTCCACATCAAGTTTGCTTAGTTTATGAGTCAAAAAGAAAGTCAGTCCTTCCAGTTCAGCTCAGATGAGCGAGGTTCTGTCAGTCTCATGCATCGTTGACAGGAATAAAGCTGAAGACCTTACATCTGCCCAATCCCATTAACTTTCATTTGCACACACATGTGTGCCCTTGCTAAAGCTTAATTGGTAAATATTCTGCAGATGGAGAAAGACTCCTGCTCCTTTCTATTTTGTATTAAAACCACAGGGCAGTGCTCAAGTGTTAAGCCATAATACTGAAGAGAGAGGACAGATTTAGATGCACAGAGGGACAGCAGTCCCAAAGTGATCTTTTGATTAATTGAGACTTCTGTTGCTGCAGGTAATTTCTCTGAAATGATCTTTACTCTGAAGATCTTTAATAGCTTTTGTAAAGGGAAGAGGGCACTTCCCCCACCATCCACTAAAGAAATAATAAAGATATTCCCACAGGACAGTTCTGAACATACATATGAACTATCAGCTCTTGTGGCTTCAGATTCATTCAACAGTTTTAACTCATCCGTAAGAAATACTGCATCAAAGGTCTTAACCAGAGACTGGCTCATTTAATATCTCTCAGCTCACTGCCTTCTCATTGTATCCCTCCTGCAGAAATTCCAAAACACCATACTCCAGCATTTATTTTCATTCCCCCCGCCTTTGCTTTCATACAAAAGACATACAAAAGAGATGAGCTCTCTTGCCACCAAAACATCTCCAAAGAGAGAGAGAGAGAGAGAGAGATTCAGATTTCCTGGAATTTTAAATAGCTCAAAGAGAAAATAAGAAGTGTTTTCACATATGATACTGTACACACATACACCCTTACAGTTTACACCAGGGGCACACACACAAAAACCCCCCCCACACCCACTCACCACAGCATTCCCTGGGAAATGTACATCATTACAGGCTAACTCTTAATGTACGTTCAAGTAAATATTGAGGATATTACCTTAGGAAAGAGTATCAACATGAGCTTATCATCTTAAGGGGGGAAAAAAGCAGTTTCAGGACTATCATAAAACTGCTTTCTACATGCCTATTTGTAGATTAAGTCAGTGTACAGATCCCCTTTTGCAAAGGCCAAAATTACAGTCATCCTTTTTTGTTTGCAATTTTTCCCCCTATATTTGTGTCACTTGTTACTGTACAATGAAACTGCAAAAATTAACCAAAAGGCTAGTGCCCACAAACCTTGTGGTGCTGCTCAGGGTCACAGGAAATAAAAATAAATAAATAAAAAAGAAGTCTCATTCGCAGTCTATGATTCACTCCATATTGTTGTTCTAGGGCCGGAATGGTTTCAGACTACACACAGCAAAATATTGCAATATGTCTACCACAGACAAACTTTTGTTTCCTCTAGGAAATAAGAGAATTTTCCCATGACTTGAAGGCCACTTGCGACAATAAGAGCATGGCATAAGAACACGAGTAGAATTTTTATTTCATCTGTGTTCTAGAAGTATTTTTTAACAAATCAGAAAATAATAAATACTATTAACAGCTTTCTGTCTCTGTTTCCTGGGCCTCTGAAGGTGTCTTTCCTAGGCTGCATTCTCCTGCAAATAGCGTAACAGCTTGCAACATCCAAATGCAAGGGGCTAGTCAAATACACTTTTCATCTTTAAAACGTTAACTATAGGGGAAAGGAATGGAGAATTCAGTCTGTTTAAGGTCCAGAACTGCTGAAGAAGAGGATTTTGCTGCTGTTCTGCACAGACCTAACCAGCTTGCAGACAGGTGTAACATTATCTCACTAGCACAGCAAATACCTCTGCTTATCTGGAGTGTTTAAAAGCTCTCTCTCATTTATACCATTTTGTGATTGCTCTTAACAGAGGGAAAATTAAACTTCATAAGTATAATGATCACAAATAACATTTTTTGTCTGTTAACCTCTCCCTCATACATTCTTATTTTTCAAGTGTATTTTGAAAATACGTAGCTTACTATGGAAGGAAAATGTGGATTCGGTGTTTTAATTTGGTGTGGTTATCTAATGAGGGAATTACGACATTTAGTACCATACACCTGCTCAAACACCACAATGCTGCAAACAATTTACTGCTCTTGATGATTATGCAGCCCTGGATAATTGTCAGATAAACTGAACTGTAACTACAGTTCTCTCTAAAGTTCAGCTATAATAAAACTTGTCTGGATGTCAAATCAACAAAACCCTATAATCAGAAAAGAGTGTTTTTAAAGAGCAACTGAGCTATAACATGAAAACATGAAACTCTCCTCTCCTCCCCCTTCATAAATGAAATCTTCCAGGTCTTTGAACCCAGGTCTTACTGCAACCTTGGTCTGGCAAACACTCGGACACATGCTTAACTTAAACATGCAGGCAACTATTTGCAGGCCTTAATCAGCATCTCTAAATCTTGGTGTGAGGAAATCACCAATATTTTTATACTGGATGACTACTTTGAAACCTGAGTTACTGGAAAAGAAAGAGATTTCAATCTTTACATGGTCTGTCTTACTTATGTACAAGCTCAACATCCGACAAAATATATTTATCTAATGGTTATCTTTCCAGTTACATTTCATGGTTAGAGTTCTGTAAGCAGAAATAACTGCTTGTTCTCTCTCCCTTTTAAATCTCTTCCCCCCAAATCCCAAAGTGTATCAGCACAAATTCTTACTTTTAAGCATAGAAAGTTATAAGCTACAACATACACACAAAACAGTCTTCTACTATGGTTTCTGATTTAAACCATTGACTCTAATGAAAATAAAAAGCCAAAACAAAACAGATCTTCAAGTTTGAAAACGACAAGTTTCAGCTTGGGAGAAAATTTTTTGAGTCATTCTAAATAGCGATTAATCAAAGAAGGGATAAGAGCATGAAACAAAGCTGATAGTCAAAAGGTGCTGAAATATTTTTCATTTTTTCTTTGGTGTCAGATATGAACTTCTTAGGAGTTAAAAACAACAACAAAAAACCAAACACACGTGGTACCCATGGTAGAACACAAGGGAAACCATTCTCTGACAGATTAGCAGAAAAAATTAACAACATAAAGCCATACAATTTACTCCCCTCTTCCTTTTTTTTTCTTAGCATAAAAACCACAACACACACAAAATATAATGAATGAACATCTTTATAAGCTTGCAAGTGTATAGAGAAACAAGACAAACAGGATTATAGTGTTTTTCCCCCAAAAGAAATAGTGACAAGTATATTCTAGAAACACAATAAAAGACAAATACGTACACATCTAAGTGAAAGATACCAGTATGGAAAAAATCACCATCTGCAGAAATACATTAAATTTGATTAAAGCTCAGAGCCTTAGACTCTGTCTTTTTAGTAAAAGAGAAAACTCCGCAATTTCCTTCCCCTTTCAGTCCAGCTATCAACCCCCTGCTGCCAACACAGCACTTACAGAAGCCCGGGTCTGTCTCTGTGCAGCTCCTCTCCCTTCCCCTCATCTGCTTTGTGACTCTCAAAGACCTGCTTGCAAACGGAGAGGACTCGGTGTCCTTACAGGAGACGAGAGAACGGGCAAGGCGTGACTGCCGTGGTCCTTACCTTCCCGCTGCTCACAGATTGCACATCCAGCTTTCCCGTCCAAGTTACTTGGAGGGGATTTCAAACAGATGCTCAGAAATTTAAGGAGAACAAAAGCCAAAAGAGTTCAGGTTTCCTTTAGAAACTGGGCTCCTTGATCCGCCTGATGCTGCTGACACTAAGGTGGGTATGTGATAAGGGAAGGAGGGGGGGGTTGTTAAAGAGCATCGAAGGAAAGAGACTGAGAGATGGGGGCTCCTCTGCCTGGAGGTGACGCCCCTTCCTGCCTCCCCCCTTGGCTGGAGAGGAAACAAAATGGAGCCTAGCAGGGAGGCAGAGAGATAATCCTGCTGCTTCATCTGATTAGAGAAACCGGGCCTGTGCAGAGCCAGCATCTCTGCCAGGGAAGCACAGGGAGGGAAGGCAAAGAGGGGCAGGAAGAGGAGGAGCAGATGAGGGAGGAAAAGAAATGAGAAGGGAAAAAGGATAATGATAAAGGGTACATGAAGGAGCTGGTACCTGGGCCAAGCTGCCCTGGATGCATTCACTTTCTACCCTCATACAAATGGGAAAATGCCAGTAGGAAATACACACTGCTTCTAGTACCCCAGAATAAAAAAGGAAAAAAAACACCAGCACCACCACCAAAAAAGCCGCACACCCCCAAGCACCCAAGAATCAGAATGCATCAGTTGTACGGATACATGGATTGGGAGCAAAGGTGTCCCAATGGATGCAAAAGGGTGAGGTCATTTGAGCTAGGGAGGAGAGAGGACAAAAGCAGCATGCTACAAACAACTGCTTACTTCGTGGTGGACAGGACACAACTTGGAACAAATTTGCTATTGCAAAAGTGGCTCCACGGAGCGCCATGTCCCCATGTCTGGATGGGGGGGTGGGGGGACACAGCTGTCTGGTGTGGGGGACAGACAGCACTGTCTGCCCTGGATGGGGAATGGGGGGTCCAACCCCTTGGGGACCGGGCTGCGGGAAGACACGTGAGGTGCTGGCACCCACTGCCCTGCACTACCGCAGCAAGAGCGGGCAGCAGGCGCTGCTGCCGCCCTGGCACTGCAGGCAGGGCCTCTGTGCCAAGGCATGCAAAGGGTGCGAGCCCAGAGAAAGCCATACAACCACTGTTGTGGTTGTGTTGTTGAAAATCTGGAAATCGGGGAAACTCAGGGTAATTGGTAGGAATACGCAATGTTAGGGGAGAGTTATGTTTGCTAGAAGATTGAAGAGGGCAGTAAAGGAAACAGCAGGTGGATGACTCTCTTACACAGGCAGAGCTGAGTAACAACAAGGTGTGAGAGGGAATTATCTGATGGGAAATAAAGAGGAGCTTGGACTATGCCCTGGTAAGGGCAGCGCAGCCATGCAAGGAGCAAAGACATCACAAAGTGTGTGTGGCCCAGAGTAGAGTTGGGAGCAGATTTGAGAGATGTGGCAATGCAAGGAACAGGGAAGGGGCATGCGTCTCTTGTGAAGATTAATCTCTTCTTTCACTTACTTTTATTAACTGCTGAACTCAGTGCTTTCCCAACAGTCTTGCATTTTCTCCACACCACAAGCCAGCTTCTACTTCTTTTAGGGTTATTCCCTTCCATTTAAGGCTTTGCACAAGACAGGCTGGTTGAATCTCTAATGGGGCAAGAAGGATGCTGTAACTTCAGAAAATAACTCTTTCAAGTCCTCTTTCTTTCTGTCCAGGAAGGAGTTAATACCTTTTCTGCATAACACCTACCCCATATTCTCACTTTGTTCCTAAGCCTTCATTCCAGTATCCTCCCACCGCGCCTAGCTCAGCCGGGAGAAGGGGGCCGGGACCCCCCTTCTGATGCTTTCAGGAACACGAAGTTGTTCCCCAAGTCTTCTCAATGGGCTGCAAAAAACAGGTGATTTCCTATGTGCTTCCAGGCTTTGTTCCTGAGAAAGTCTGGGACACACTGAGAGATTACTCCCTTGGGCTGCAGGTCAGCAAGCATTTCAGGGGTTAACAGCCTTACATTGCTCAGCAGCTGCTTTTCCAATGCTTTATTTTACTTGCTGTGTTTGTTATAGCCATAAAGCAGAGTAGCCACTTAAAGTGAGCTCTTTGTGCTGACCTTAGGCATCCTGTAATGCCGGAAACAGAAGTTCCTCAAACCAGTCTCTTCCAGAGCACCCTTATTGGTGCTCCCAGTGGCCCAGGAAGATGCCTGGCCATCTATCTAGGACTGTGTAGGGAGAGGTCAATCTTACAACGTTTTGCCTCCTTTCTTATTCCAGCAAAAGACCCTTGGCTGAGGCAATAAGACACATCCCTGGCACCCACGGATATCCCAGCTTTGTTCCATGGGTGTCTGTGGCCATCTGTGAAACAACTCAATGCCCTAGCCTTCCAGTCAAATGCATCTTCCAAACTTGGTAATGTCCTAGGGACATACACAGAAAACTATGCAAGGAGAATATCACATTTCTCTTTTTCTAAACCCTCTGTGAGAAGAAGTAACACAGCTTTCTCATTCTGGATTTGCTATGTGCAGCAAAGTTGACAATTTTCATTAAAAGCAGCAAAGTGTGCTTTGACTATTGAGAAATACTTGTGACTGACTTTCAGAAAAGGCAAACACTTCTAGAACTCTCATGCTTTCTCCCATCACACTCTAGGAGGTGGTTTTCAGACAACCAGAAAAGGTGTAAAAAGAAAAAAAGAAAAGAAAAAAAAGGACAATAATTAAAGGAAACTTGGTGGGAAAAAGGGAAATCTTGAGACCAAAAAAATCCTGAGGGTAAGCCAGTGCCCAAAGGAAGACAAAGCTTGCTTTAAAAGCACAGGTGGGATTTAAGAAGGAAAAAGCTTTAAGAGGAATTCCCTGAAGTACAAACTTTATCTCAAAAGGTTACATTTCTGGGCATCTGTAACAATGCTATAGGCATACAGCTTTTCCATTTTACATTTAAGGAGAAAAGGCATAAGGTTTCTAAAATCCAAATTTGGAGAGTTTATTCTATGTCTGTCTTTAACAAAGGTCACAATTAAAGGAATCCGAAAACTCAGTAGCCCAGTGTATCTTCAGCTACATTACGCTAAACCCAGACAATGTTGGTGAATTTCTTTTGGGAGGAGGAGGGGAAAAATTGTTTTTCAACAGGATTTTTGCTGAACAGTTCTGCTGCTATTGCTCATCCTGACTAGCATTCATGTTTCCCTGAGAACTCCACCCAAGGTTTTAACATGTGAGAATTTGCTTAATTTCATGAAATTAAGGTCCTAGCCCCCAGTCATGGAAGAGCACTTTCAGAAGCAACTTTTAATGATTCAGATGCCTGCAAATCCCAAGAAAGCCAGCCACCAGCCCCATGACTTTGAGTCGCTTCGTGATGCGAGGGGAGGCAGTTAGCTCTGCTTGCCCGCTAAGAGGGGCACCACTGGGCAGAGCTGTCAGAGCTGCAGGCCAGCCCATCAGAGCAGGCTTTTGTCACCCCAGCCTCCAACCAGGCGAGCTGGGCTTCCGCATTCAAGACAGCAGAAGCCCAATCCTAGCCCCAAAGGACTTTGCCTCACCCAAGACTCACTAAGTACATTTTGGGTGGGAAAACCATCCTGATTTTTGGATTCTCACGCATGAGTCCTGAGACCTTGTATTGAAATGCCCTCCCACTTTCCATTTATAACCCTGCAGCCTTTCCCTGGTGAGCCTGGACTGCTGTCTCTTATAGCAGCTTTCTCTTATCAGATGAGGGGATCTGGAGCTGCCCAGACTGCAGGTGTTAAACTCCTCGATGAGCCTTGAACTTCCTGCGCTCTGCTGCTGGCCGAGCTGTCGCCAGGCTTCTCCGCGAGACGAGAAGGCAGAGCCAGCTGCCCCAGCTGCGGGGGGCCCCGCTGGCAGCGCGTCTCCGAGCTGACTCACAGAACCGCTGCTTGCAATGCGGTCATCCAGCTCTGCCTCTGCTGTGCGAGAGTGGCAGTGGGGAGGGGGGGTGCGCACACGCACATGCTCTGCTATGGCCGAAGGCTCCGTACGGAAACCCCGGAAGGCTGGTATTTGCTGTCTGATGATTCAAAGCCACTTAAGCCAGTGAAGCTGCAACCTGCAGCCAGGCCAATTTCAGCTTAATACACTTCTGGAAAATGTTCTAGCCTACGAAAATAATGTAGCCCTCAGGAACAATATCCCGTCTTACGAACAACACTGCTCATTCGCCTGAATGTCACCTGCCACAGTCAGTTTGGATCAAGTCTTGGGTAACTCCATTGTAAACTATTTTTGAGCACTTCTGAAGAGGAACAGCACTTTAATGCAGTTTGAGCCTTCAAGATAATAGCTAATGCACCAAACTTAACTGTTACTCACATATAACCAGTCAGAAGCTCTCCACTTTAGATATTGCTAATCCCCCTTACTAAAATTGGCATTCTAGTTAAAGTGCCAGATTTGCAATTTTTTCTCATGCCTGGATATCCAAGCGAGCGCCAGTCAGACAGGTATAGCCAGCTCACAGCAAGAGGTTTTGTGCAAGCTCTAGGCAAATGAAATGTCTCTGAAAGTACAGGACTGAGATTCACCCTCAAATTGATGATAAAAGCACAATTATTTTTAACATATAATTTTACAAAGAAAGCAATTCTGTCAGATAAACAACATTACAAAAAACTTCAAATTAAAATTTTAGACAAACATGCAACAATTGTAATGAAAGGATGATTTACAGATAGAATCCATCTGATTACATATTAATGCTCTGCTAAAGAAAGCAATGTCATTCATACATAAATGCTTAACTTATGAAAAATATCTGAAACTGTAGACCATCTTCTCATGCACAGGAGTTCCCTGAGAAAATGTGCTCTTACTTTTTGTACTCTAAATTTTCAGACTTCCCGGTACTGACTAAGAATTAGACCCACATAGGGACTTAATAAAATAGTGCTTAAGTATCTACGTCCAAATAATCCTCAGAATCACTGCCTACCTCTACTGATTACTAAAAAATATGACTTCCCCAAAGTGTAAAGTGAGCTAGGTTACTGCTTCTTCATTTCCCTCCTGCTCCCCATGAGTTGTAGCACTCGGACTCCCCAGGGGACACCTTTCGCTGCAGGGTTAGATGAGCACCAGCGCTGAGGCAAAGGAGGAATGTGAATATGTGGCATGTGGAGGGCAAAACCACGCTAATTTGGACTGGCCTCGACTGCTGCACAACAATCACCTTGGGCTGGTGTACTATGAGTACTTTTAGCTTGCATAAGGTAATAGTTGGCATTAATGACTCAAAGATCCATTGATAATTAGGGGAAAAGTGCGAATGGACATAGTAATCTTTTCTAGTGATTGGAATAGTCATCAGGGTGACAGGAGACTGGGGTCCAGTCTCTACTCTAAGGACGGATTCATTCAATCCAACGAGCATTCTGTGTTTTAAAAACCCGAGACCAAACCCTTCACCCTAGAGATCCTTATTGTCTGAGTTGCATTATAAAGCATATGATAGCCTAATAAAAAGTTATTGTTAAAAAAGTAAGAACAGCCTTATTCTTTAAGGACTCACTATACATATAACAAGATTGATCAATGGAAAAAAGCCATTCTTGAACACCTAATTAATGATATGCCAGGTTTGGGAGAGACTTGTATATTTATTTTTAGAAAAGAATAGCTATCAGACATATTCAGAGCATTTATACCCAGCGGGCAGCACGATGAGTTTCTACTTCTGTCTGAGAGAAAGTAACAGCTGGTTACACGGCCCAGTTGTAGCAAGTATGGTCTATCAATAAGCCTCTATTCTGTCATTTTATTTTTCTGTGAAAAGAAGAAAGATGATTTGTGTGGGCTTATCTCAACTACTGTTTCATAAAGTTATTACTGAAATCTGGCAGGTCATCTAGATTCATCTTCCCTGGGAATAATGCTGTAATACTACTGGCATGACTTCTTTCAAGAAGAGGCATGGATGTGGTACTCTTTTCTTTGAGGGATTAATCTTTTTGAAAGCCTTCAGGCTTTTTAGTATTATGAAGACTGGTATTTTTAAGCCATGTCATCTCCTTTCTTTTTCCATCTTGGATTTAAGAGCAGCTTTTTCAACAAAGCAGACTAGTTCTGCTTCTACTTTGCCTTGGCAGTTTGCAAGGCAGCCTGCTGATATAAGCAATTTCAAATATTTCAGAGACTTCAGAAATGACTACACAGAGCTACCTTTTTTGTTGTTTTATCAAATGAATGGGACAATAACTGATTATGGACAATGCAGACAAGATCCCTCTTGTAAGCAGTTTTGCTATAAAACAAAGATCTCATGACATGAAATCTTAAATCTCATCTTAAATCAAGGGACTGTCACATGGGCACTCTGCTCTCACTTCCCTTTCATACGGATCTCATTTCCTCCCATGTACCAGCGCCAGAGTGTCTCCCCTGTTTTCTACAGTTGGTTAATATCCAGTAGCAAAAAGCAATAATTAATTGCAGAAAAACACAAAGCCAGTTTCTGAGTAGCTTTAAGCTGCCTTTCATGCACTAAGGGTTTTGTCCTTTTTGAGAATTTAATCACATGTTTAGCCTTGCTTTGCATTTCATTGCTAGTCTTCCATCTGTTCTGTTATTCTCAACTGGAAACAAGGAGGCAAGCCAGCATCACGTGAGCCAGCAGGGCTCCCAGGGCCCACTCCCAGACAAACAGTACAAAACATTAGTTCCTGAAGTCACCACTAATTCTTTCCTATATGACTTCTCTTCCACCAAGATATTCTTGCAAATTTGTGTTTAAAGTCTTTCAAAAGCATATTCTTGTATATACCAATCTTCCTTAGTTCCTGTTCCCAAATGGGTGATTCAAAGAGTTATTTGGTCTTTGGACAGCAAATAGAAACAAAAGTATTGGTGTCTTTTCTGGGTCCCAGCTGGTGCTCATGGCTGAGTGCTCTGTACTGTGGAATAAGTCAGCCTGCTCTTGTGACAATTAGCTCTATTTAATGGGAGACAAGCATCTAAATAAAGTAGACTTGAACTTTGGTGCCTCAGTTCCCACATGTAAAACAAGGAAAACAAGATCAGCAAGAAGCTGGAGAAAGCACTGGGGAAAACACTGTACCATAGGGAGGCTCTGCAGCCTGGAAGCATGATTTCCAACCCTTATGCACTTTGAAAAAAGACAGAATAATGTGGTTACCTGATGACCTGTGGACTATGCATTGACTCCAGCCTGCTCAACACTCCTGTCCAGTCTCCTTTTTCCTGGACAATATGCTTGGGCATATCCACTTCCATCTCCGCCCCTCAGGATTATACAGCAAGAGCTTTCCTGTACTGGTCTCCCTGAATTCTCTTGGATGAGGTGAGTGGCCGGTCCAAGATGTGCTGGGGAGAGAACATGATGGAGGAGAAGCATGAGGAAGACAGGGGTTGATCATAGCTTTGGGCAAGTTGGGGTAATTTGAAGAAGACTTAGATCTGGTCTCTGCGGCTGCCTATAATGGACCACCCTCATAAGAGGCATAATCCTTGTTTGAATGAAACAGAGACAAAATTATTATGCAACCAATATACCAGGTGACATTTCAAATTAGACACAAGCAGAGAGTAACAGTACTGCATATTAAATATGGCAGGCACAAATAAGACCTATCAAGTAGTATGTACAGATTTCTGAGGAGCCCCAGAGCAAGGAAATAATGCTATTTCAAGTGCAACCAGTGCTAGCAAGAGTTCAGCGGGATGGAACGTAAGCTCTAGGCTAGCTCTGCCTGCAATAATCTGCAGAGTTGACTCTGTGACAGATTGAAGTGCAATAACAGTATTTATGCAACTCAATCTTGTTCTAATCTATTAGTTTATGTAACCTTTGTTCATGGACGTACTGACTCATAGATCTCAGAAACCTAAAGAAAATCTCCTTTTTTAACTCCCTCCCATCCCTCAGCCTCTGTCTGCCAAATAAACAAATAGTCAGTCATCAAGCTCTATTTCATTCTCTTTGAAGAAAATTCAGGTTGGAGGGGAAAAAAAGTAGTGATTCAAGTCCTAAAAAGTAGTGTCTTTTCCCATACATAAAACCAAAGTCATATAATAAACTGGTAGGCAGGTGCCCTTCAAATTAGCATTTCCAACTGCAGAATGTACCATTTGAGACTCAGTCTGTGATAGGCTGAGAAAGGAACTGAAATGATTTACTTAGCTCTTACAGAAAAAATTGTTTTCTAGCACTCAAACATTACCTTTCTCAGTAAAGCAATGCAACAATACCTGGGGAAGTGACTCTGATTCTTCTTAGCTTTAAGGATTTAATTTAAGCCTTTCCTTTCCTTTCCTCTTGTGCTTCTTAGAAGATCTGCACATATACTTTAACTGAGGAGCCAGCAACGGGACCAGAAAATATTTAGCATTCTGGCTCTAGCAGTCATAGTTTCAATAATTACTGCCTCAAGCCTGCCCACATCAGCTCATTTTGGCTCTTCCTCTGAGAGCTTATTCCTCAATACTTACAGTACTCAGTACGAGCCCCTCAGACTTGTTTGTCTGGCTAGGCTCTAACCTAGATTTGTGAAAGGATTTGAATTAAAATGAACCCATTTTGTTTTGGGGTGGCTTTTTTTATTTTTATTTAATTTTTTTTTTTTTTTTTACTAGTGATGGAATACTTCACATTACCATGCCCTAAATTCAAGTATTTTGTCAGCATCGATTGCTGGAGCTCCTAGATTTGCTCATTTACAGTATTCCTGCTAGGCTACAGCTAGGGAAACATTCCCTTTCCATCAGCACTAGGGCAGCTCCATGGAATTCAACACAATTACCTTGTGTCAGTAAAGCCCAGAGGAGACTTCAAGGCTGTCCGTTACAGGGCTGACGAACCCAAGGCAGATTCTTTTCTCGGTTCCATTCACAGCCCCCCGCAGGGGTTCCCAGATGTTTCTGGATATTGGCCAGATGTGGTTTACTCTCTGCTAAACTGGCTGAGCTGAATACATCGCCTACTAGCCGAAGCGGGTGCTTCCAAAAAACTATTTCTATGCAGATGCCTGCAGTACCGATAAAAACGGTGGAAGAGAAGGTAAAAGAGGGAAAGCTTTAGCTAATTAAGTTTTCCATCAAGTAGCTATACTTGTTTAATTAATCAGAATATGTGGATTAAAGTATTAAATTTTTTAAAGTATTAAATTCTTATTTGTAATTCTTGTGGAATCCAATTAGACTCTACACAACAAAATATCACCTAAAATTAATCAATTGCATGGGGGTTTTTTTTGTTTTTTTTTAAACTGTTTTAGTACTAATGGAAAATTAACAGATGAAAAACAAAATCTCCACCTTATTCATCGAGCAGGTTGTGCAGAGGCTACTGAGTGCTCATGAAGATCTCTCCAGTTGTGCTTACAGTATTCACTACATTCACTAGCAGACAGTCAACATTTGCTAGGAAGATTGTTCACCCAATCCATAATTTCAATTTCAGATTTCTCAAGGTCTGCAATAAAGATTAAGTTTTCTTTAAAACAGCGCATACTTTATTACCTTGTGGCAGAAACATAATATTTATCTATCAAGATTTTTTTCTTCAGAATTACCATGCAATTTTTTAAGATGCCCAACCAGCCAATTTAGCAGTGCTACTAAAATTTGCTTTACAAGAGGAAAAAACAAAACAAAACAGACAGCCTTACATAGCAAAGTCCTTGGAAAAGAATTTTCTGCGTTAAAAACTTGCATTTAACCCTGTATAATAATACTTCAGAAGAATCACAGATTTAAAAAATTTATACTAAATGAAGACCTCAAAAGACCTTCTTAATCAGAAGTATGTTTACAGGAGTAATGTTACAGCAGATTACAGTCTATTAACACGTTATCTACAATTTCCCAGTTTCCCATTATCTGTAGATTTAAAATTACAACACACACTAGTGAAAAGATGGCTTTACATGACTACTGAGAAGGAAATTGCAACGTTACATACCTACTAGATATAGGAATGCCAGAAATATGCACAGAACAGCTAGTTAATAGTAAAATTATCTACTACATTACTTCACTACAACTCATTTTGCTTTTGATAGAAAAATTATTTCAGCCTTCTTTGTTTCAGATGTGAAACACTCCAGCTGTGATGTTGCCCATGTGACACTCCTGGTTACCTTTGATTTAATTTCATTTCTGATTTCATTTCTATGCCCTTATACTGAGGATTCATGTACAGGCCAAAGACCACTGAAGGCACTTGGAATCAGATGGATTTGTGGCCAAAGCCCAATGCATAAGGTGTATTTGAGAGAGGCCATTACGCACTTCTGATACACACTAGACAATATCATCTACTAGACAGTGTCATCTAATGGTACAAGGCAAATATTCCGTAAATGCAGCAGGTCATCCTTATGGTTTGTTGCAGAAGCACTATGAGAGCAAGTATAGCACCTGTCTTGGCAAAATCCCTTGACATGTTCATACAGCCTCCTGATGGATTCTGTGATCACACTGAATCATTTGTTCCGGCAGAGCCAAAAGCTAGGTCCAGAGAGTAAGTCACTTAACTCTGACACTGTGCAGCAGTTTGCGAACTGAAACCCAGCAGAGGGAGCCAGAGAATTGAGACTGGCCTGCAATCTCCCAGTGGTTTTGCAAAGAGAAAGGGATCATTTGTGCAGATGAAATAAATATTTATACGAAAAGTTTATTCTTTTCTCCTGTAAACTCAGGATTTGATCTTGACATCCTTCAGCCTCAAGATCTTGCTGCAGTCTTGCCAAGCTTTCAGACACTAACTTCTTACACAAAAACACATGGGATGGCATCTACAAATCTGAAGTTGCCATACCCAGAAAGGTTTTAGGTGCATGTGCTGCAGAAACAACTATAAGTAAAAGCAAACAGATCTTCAGCTTTCAGAATCTCATTCCAATCACATACGTTCTCAGAAATAAAGATCAAATTTTGCTCTCAGTTATAAATGTGTAGTCCTATAAAGCTGTACCAGTTAGGGCTACATTATATATGCTATAATTGCTATACTTTATAAATATTTATGATTTTGTGCTTTCCTGCACACTTCACCAAAATCTCATGATGCATTCCTGCCTAGAGACATGTTTGCCTGCTCAGCAGTCCCTCTCCGTTTGTTTTTACAGTCCTCATAGGTTGTTTGCATTACATTATGTTTGGCCTAAATCTATCCTCTATTCCAGAGAATGTCAGGGAATATTACATAAAATAAAAACCAGTCTTGCCTTACAGCAACATTTGTTGTTCATCACTACAGCTGCATGAACAGTTCAGATTGCAGATGTACAGAAGTAATCTCCCAAGGCCTTTCTCAAAGTTAAGATTAGTATTACCAAGACTAGGTGGTGTACAAAATCAGAACAAAAAGCCAGGCATCAGCCCAAAAAACTTTAAAGCCATGCAAACCAGAGTTTCACAAGCCACTTTCTTCGCAAAAAACTTCACAGGCCTTGTGCATAACTTTTGAGAACTTGGAGCTTAGTAAAAAGTCTTTTTAAAGGACCATTTTGTATTGTTTTGTTCTTAAAACAGCAACAGCAGCTAACTTTCTTAATCAGTGCGATTTACACTGACAGAAAAATACCAGGAGAACATGTTCCAACGAAAGCAGACTTGATATTGCTGAAATTCCAATGGTAAAACACAGGAAGGAAAAGTCATTTAAAGGAATAAAAGTTCACGTCTTCTGCATTCTGCTCCATAAAGCAAAAAAAAAAAAAAAAAAATCTCACCTTTAAGAGAACTTTATTACATTGATTCACACTGAAGTACAACTTTGGACAGGAGGTGGTGCTATAGCTTGCATAAATATTATGATTAGGAAACATCTATAATTAAAGTGTACTAAGACCAAAAAGAAAAGATAAGGTAAAAAAATAAACATTCTGAGTTCTATAGAAGTGCTGATATGTGGACTTTACCTATGTATACTTTCATATCCGTAGGTATACAACAGTACTGCTGAAAAGATTTGTAAGAAAGCCTTAAAGAAAAAAAAAGTGTTGCATTCATGTCTGTGAGGGATTTCAATAGCAAAAGAGGAGGAGCAAAGCATGGAAAAACCCACCCGTGCTCTGTGCAAGCCGTAGCGGTTTTTGTGCCCCCACAGGCTCCAGTGATCAGTTCTGCTTCAGCAGGAAACAGATGGGAAAGACGCAGCCAGGCAGAGGATCTGCGCTGATCCAGAAAGCTCTCTGCCTGCCTCTCAGTGAAGAATATCAAGGTTAGCTACAGTGTCAGGGGTTTTACTGGGCTCAAGATGAAATACCAAAGTAGGACCCCAAAGCCCTTTACTAGGTTAACGTCATCTTTTATTTTTCTATCTTTTCTCTCTAGGTTCTTATATGAGCACCAAATACAGTAGCTTTTGAAAACATTTTCCTGTCCTCCATGTTGGCCCTGCCTCTGTCCCTGACTGTCCCCATCAGAATTTCACACATGTTATTTTACTGGGAGAGTTGTCCTGGATTTGAATCTGGGACGCTCTGAATGAACGGCAACAACATTCAACAGTAAAACAGAGAAAACAATTCTGGCAGACTCATTCCCTTCTGGATTTCTTCACACAACAACAAGAGGCTCCAAGAACAGATCCACTAAGGGATGTTTTATGACAGACTAGATTTTTCTTTCGCATTTTCTTTTCTAAAATAATCAAATGTCTGTAGCCTGCTAAAGCTCAGAACTATATGTCAATTCAAGGCCAGGAGTAGATTATGGGAGAAGTTCTTATCTCAGTTACACCAGTGTGAATCTGGAGTGACTCCAGTTACTAAACAATCTATAAAATAAGGATAACAATAACTACTATTTCAAAAAGCTTTTGTGACAGTTAACTACCAGTAATTAATGCTGGTGCAGAATTTGGGAGCCTGGGAATGAAAGGCTCTATAGAAATTTTAAGTACTCTTATTATTTCAGCCATTCATAATTATACCTCTTGATCTAATCTATTTATTGTACTTAGGATGCCCATCAATGCTCCCTGCAGATCCTAATCTATTACGTCCCTGGCTGATTCACCAAGCTCAGTAAAATTAGTCCCATTTTAATTGTGGGGGGGGGGGGGGGGGGGCGGAGAGATCTACCTTTTTCTAGAAGCCATTCCAGCCATAGATGCCATCCATGTGAAAGTCAAAATTCATGAATACAAAGAAATGGGGGAACAAGGCAGTAGAATTTGAATGTATTTTATTTAAAATGCCTGGATTTAAATATCGTTCTATGGCTGCCAAGTTGGACTAAAATTAACCTTTCGTATAATGGAATCTGTTGTGATTTTAAGAATATTCATAAACTATAGTAGGGATTAGATTTTAGAGGGAAACTGTCAGCTAAATTACGCTAATTAGTAATTAGTTAGAAGGATCTACTGATGCTTGTGATTTTACAGCTCTGTTTTCCTTAAATATTTCTCTATCCTCTGTTGTGAGGTGCTCCCACAAAAAACGTTAAGTAATTATCGTAATGAACCTGACTATAAACACAATGGTATAAAATGCACTGAATAAATATTTTACAAAGATATAAAATTTAAGAAATACATATATTTAAATGTCACCCATTCTAGTATAAATAACACCATAAGTTAAAGATGCAAACAGATGTGTAACTTAAGTTAGTGTCTCAGGAGCACAGCAGTGACTGTTTTTAAATTAACACATTTCAAAAAACTGTTTTGTGATGGAATATTCTTTAGACTGAGTGTTCCCACATTTAAAATCAATTCTTTAAGAAATGATAATACACTTCTGGCTCCACTTTTTATTTTTCAGAAGGTTTAAGAGCAACATAACTGCAGCTGTCCAGGCTTACCTTTTCAACATCCCTCTTCCAGTGAACACGTCTGCCTTTTTCGCATCAATTTCAGCTGTGCTGACGCTAGAAGAGAGCCTCCACCAGAGTAGTCATAAAACTGGTGTCGTCCTTCTAGGGTATGAAACAGGAAGACCAGCTTACCACCAGCAAAGCAAGGAAATCACCTGTATGCAAGGTGCTGTCAAAAACACAGTACAAACTACAGTATTTGGTATCTCCCCAGGATCATGAGATATGTTATTTCATGAGAATGTATTTTTGAAAACATGATAGGAATGTGCCAGAGTTAAAAAACAGAAGGTAAAGGAAAAGAAATATTTAAGAAATATATATTATTATTTTGGGGCCAGACTCATAACTTCTGAATGGTTGCCAACACTACAAAAATCATTAAAATGTGGGGAGAACGTAGGGCCCTTTATCCCATATTCCAAAACTAGAAAGTCTTAGTGATTATTCTGAAGCATACGAAATCTAACTTGGTGGTTACAAATGGAATATTTACATGATCATTTAAAGGCCTAGGTTTTACTGCAAGAAATGAGACCTAGATCTGCACACAGTAAAACGTATATATTACGGTACAAAAAATGCGCCAGGGACTTTACAGAATGTTTATAGGACAATATCTAGGTCCGCAAAACATTAAACTTCTCAGCTTGCTCTCAGAGAAACTTTTTCTTAGAAAACATAATTTTTCACATACAGCAGTTGAGCAACTTAACTAAGTACATACAGCATCAGCTGAGAAGCAGAGTGTGAGATTCAACGCTGGCCAGCTAAGGCTGGCATTTGTGGAATACATTTTTAGTCAAAACAATCCATATATTTGAAATGAACAGACTTGTTAAAACATAGGAGAAGCTGAATTTAGGTAGCAAACCTGTTAAGGCATTTCCAGAATTCTCTCTGATACAACAGTGAAGTTGCAGTATGTGAATATGGGCAGATTGGTTTGGGGGGGGGGGGGGTTGTTTGTTTGTTTACACTTAACTTAAAGCTGGCTATTTAAAATAATGAAGAAAATCACATCCTGCTTCTAGCTGGAAGCGATCGGAACCATAACCAGACACACAGTGGCACAGAGAAACATCCTTAATCTGCCAGCCATCCTTCCTGAGGGAGTTCGAGTACCTGCTGGAAGCAGACACACTCAGACATGTGGCAGTCAGTACTTGTATGTTTGTTTTAAATTAGTTTATCTTAGTTCCTTCACATATAATAAGACTGAATGCTTTACTGTGGGCTGTCTAGGACGAAACAGGAAACCTTTAAAGAAGGAGGGTAGGAAGGAGGTTTCTGATCAGAGATAGGGGAGAGTATAATCGTGTCCCTTACCTCCTTTTTATTCGTCTTCATTTCTATCTGGTGTTAAAACTCAGCACAGAAAAATTAGAGGCCAAGAAGTGTGTGGATGGAAATTACAGCTCCCTGCTCAGCAACTGAGCCGTTAGCTCCTTCCACAGGGTTTTGGAGAGGGTGAGAACTACTCCTCCAAGCCCATCCCACCCTACGCATCGGCCCAGAGAAACAAGAGCTGAATCAGCAGCTGGTTCTTGCTTCCCAGACACACACACTTCACATCCTCCCGCATGAGCGGCACGGTTTGCACAGCAGACGATGCATCTGGCTAGGATCGTTAACTGTTCGGTAGTTTTCTAAAAAGCAGTCAGATGTTTTGAGCAATGTTACCGTTCCTCACGCAGAGGAAAACGTGAGTTGAAAAGAGAATACTGTAATGGAGAGCAGCCAGTCATTGCCTTGTCACACACCTCAAAACTTTAGTCCTAATCTTGCTTGTAAAGACGTATCCTCAAGAGTGCAAAACCCTTGTGGCATACTTCATTCTCTTAATGTAATATTAAAGTATAGACCTTTTGCTCTTTCCTACTAATGCATTGTAGAAATAGGAATAGCAAAGGCCATTGACTATGCAATAGTCACTTAATAGCTAACAATATATTAAAAAGGCAAAATTGAAATATAAGGAGTTTTATCTTTTTAATGTAAAAGTTATCTAAACACTTTCTTCCCTATAGAAGTGTCTCAAAGAATTAAATAGAAAAAGATAAACCAAACTACATCTACAGCAGAACATTTTAAGTGTTATTAAAATAATTCTAAAATTCCACAGAAATTGATTAAATGTCATTAGAATCCCACTGATTTAATTCCTACATATTTCTTCAGGTTTTAGATTAAAAGGCACTAAGCAAATGTATACAATACCAAGTCATGAACAGAAGAAGCATATAGAATACAAACACAGTCATAAATTAAATTCAAGGTATTGATTCTTCCATAATTTCTGAAAAAGAAACAACATCGGCAAGCAAGTAGAAAAAGTGATACTGAATAACTTCCTTTCGGAACTATGCACAGGTAATTTTGTTAGTTAAGATCCGTTTAGCTATGTTTATTACACAGGCAAAACATTAAAAATCATTACATTTGTAAACACAATTAGGAAAAGCTGTAACTGTGATTGCCTAAGTAGCCTTTCTGTGGTTCATTGTGCGTAGGTATTTTATTAAAGGCTTTAAATTCTGCATGCATGCTATTTTTTCCCTACAGAAAATTTAAGAGTTAAGCTACTAATATCAAAGTCTTTTCTGCGCATAACTGTAGTTTTCAAAAGCATCTCACATAGCCAAAGTTGCATAGTTTTTTTAGGGGTGACAGAATGTTTATCTGGTACAATAGCTACTCTTCTGCAAATCTCCAAAACCCCCTCCCTCGCTGGTAGTTAAAGAGCTATTAAAAGGCCAGATTGCAGGATTTTTTTTATTTTTTTTAAACATAGGCAAAACAATATCTCATTTTCTGAAAACAGCCTAAGGAGTCTGATTCAGATTTTACAGGAAGAAATTAAGCTGAGAAACACTCGCTATGCAAACATTTTAGCTCCAACACTTCACTACGAATTTAAAAGCGACTGAGAAATGCCAAAATTTAACAAGGAGCAACTTCCAGACCAGCGGGCTCGGCGAGAGCGGCGCTGGCTGCTCCTGCCCGCCTCGCTCGCTGCGCCCTGACTCGCAGCGGCGGCAGCTGGCGCTGCCGGAGCTCCCTAGCTACGGCTGGAACTCCCTCCTCGCCTTTCTCCCCACCCGAACCAGGGAACTAGCATCATCATTATCATTACTACTACTTAGGCACCGGGGCTCTGCCCTGCGCGTTAGTTTGCCGGGCTGCCCGAGGAGGGGCGGGCCGAGGAGGGGCTGCCCAGCGCTCCGCCGCCCTCAAGAGCGCCAGCAGCCGCGAGCGGGCGGGGGGACCGCGGGCGGGCGGCGAGGAGCGGAGATGGGGCGGCGGCTGTGAGCGCCCGGAGCCCCAGCACCCATGCCCGGTAAGTGCCCCGCGCCCCGCAGCCGCCGCCCCGGCACGGCACGGCCGGCGTGCACCCCTTCCCCCGATCCCCAGACACGCACGCTGCAGGCAGACTTGGTTGGACAAGAAATCAGCTCGGCTCTCTCTCCTCCGAACTTAATCGGCCGTCCGGCTGTCCGACCTGCTTTTGGAGCCTGCTAAGGAAACGCCACTGCGTAACTTGCAGGTCTGTTACTCGTCTCTGATTTTTATTCTATGCCTCGAATGCTTTCCCATCACCTAACTGGCTGGCTGTGTGAGTCAGAGAGCAAACAGCCGGTGTAAAGAGTTTACTCCCCCCCCCCCCCCCAAATCATTCGGTTTATACTGTACGTACATTAGAAATCTGGGCATTTTTATAGGGATTAAAACTTCTGAGGAGGAACTACCCAGTCATAACTCCAAAAGGCTTACTGTAAAGGTTAAAACAAGTTTATAAAAATATCAAAACCTAAGCAAAAAGGGATCTAACCCCAAAGCAGACACAGAAAGGTATCCATCAGCACTTCTGTGTGCTAAGATAAGCGTAGTAGCTACTAAGGGCGGGCAGCCCACCGGCACAGGGCATCCAGAGCTGAAGCATTCCAGCAGGTCTTTGGTATCTCCACATGCCACGATCCTGTGTCGCAGCTGAATACAATCATCAGTTTCTCATGATGACAAGTAGTTATTTAATAAATATGTATTTTCTCCTTAGACACAATGGATTCAACTTATTTCAGTGGCTGACTTTCTGATTAGTGCTACGCTGTGGGCTAAGCTATTGGCTCTGTTGCTTATCTATCAGATAAGATGAACTAAAAGAAAATGAGCCAAATTCTCCTTACTCATTAAATCACAGGGAACTTCAATGAAACGGATAAAACTTCACCTCTTATTGACCACTGTGTAAAAATAAAAAAGCAGAATTTGACCCAATGACAGTAGCTGGGTCAGAAATAATTTAGATCATGCTGCAATGAACAAATTCAGTACTGTAAACACATTAAAAAGAAGGCTGGAAATTCATTCTCTTACTCCAAAATCTGGACACAGCTGTGTACCATGCACTGCATTACAGCACACCTCAGCTTACTGTCAGTGCTAAAAGGCGACAGACTGGTTTCAGGAGAAGAACACAGGACAACTGCTGAGAGCAGTAAAGACTTGGGAATGGAGAGGACACAAGTGAAACAGAGAAAAAGTCCTGTTGAGCTTGCTTCAACTTTTATGGCCCTTGAAATGTTATTTTTTTCTTTAACGTACATATGTCAGAAAAGAGACTAAAATCACCAACCATATAAACATTTGTACTGCTGATATTACACCTGTATGAAGTGCACCATTGTTTTCTATTACATTCATTGGCACTAAACTAAAGCGTGTTTCTGAGTCAGGCCTTCTAAAGCTATAAGACACTGACAATGTGTAAAGACATACTTCAGTATGGCCTGCAAAACTAAAAGGGAAGGCACACTTAGAGAATTTCCATGCTCAGGACTGAATTTGAGTTCACATTCCTTCATACTGTACATTCTTACAAAAGGAAACTAGATTACCAGTTTAGCACAACCAGATTTGTCTCTATTAGCATTAATCCATAACAAACAGACATTTGTTTCCTGTTCCTCAGAACAATTATTGTCCTAATAGCCCGGCTGACTGCCGGAAGGTATTCAGCCCACCTAGGGGCTGCAAGGGCAGCAAAGTGCCAGTTGCTCCGGAACAGCCAGGAGCAGAGTGGTCTGTCTGCAGTGGTGGGAGACATGACCGAGTAGATGACTCATGGGGAAGCTGCCAGGCAATTCCTGCAGAGAGCTAAGGCAAAATACACCTGGAGGGGAGTTGCAAAAAAACCTGGCTCCTATGACTGGACCAGAAACAGGAAAATGAGATATGATGGGATAAAGGCCTTTGGGGCACTATGGTCAGGTTAATGTTGGAGCACGTGGTATTTGCTCAAGTGTTCTGTAGCTGAAGGACATTCCATATCACTGATTGCAACATGGCAACAGCAAAAAGATTAGTAATATGTACACTTGCAGCTGACTTCCTGTGCTCCTTACAGTCTTAATCAATAAATTAAATGGCATCAAATTACTTTTCTGAGCTCTTACTCAAAGCTAATAATAGCGTTGATGGAATACGTTGTGCTTATATTGTCTTTATTTGCTTGTACTCTTATATAGACAGGTGACTTAACTGCAAGGCACCTACTAAGCACAGGCAGAAAAAAAGGAGAAAGGAATAAGGCATAATCACAGTTATGCTTTACCAGGTATATATACCATATATATGCTACATGTTATTTTCACATAGACAAACTATTCAGATTTTTAAGCAATCTTACTCAAGAGTTATCTTGTACATGGGGTGCACACTGAGGTCTAGAATATTTAATCTTTTTCATGTATTGCTAGAACACTTCAAACACCCACTTCCGAAAAGAAAAGAAAAACACCCACTTTCGAACTCCAAACTCTGACTAAACTTATTTCCAGATCTAAATACTATTGACACACACGTAATATAAGCTTGCTTGAGGCAAGATAGATATTTTGTTATGGTAAACACTGAAAATCCTTGCATAGAGAAGTGCAAGTTCTTTCAGCAGGGATTTAAAGGAGGAAACAAAGGGTCGCCCCAGCCCTCAGTGTCTTCACAGAGTTCAGAGCCTGAAGAAAGAAGCAAAGATAAAAACAGAAATACAAGCAGAATAGTTAGAAGATGAAAAGGAAAAGGCAAGAATGTTTTAGAGAGGCACTGAAAGCAGCTGGAGTTCACTGCCTTAGTGATAAGGGAGAAATTTAACAGCCGTAATAACAATCTTTTTCTTACACTGGGAACCCTGCCCAAAAGAAAAGCAGCCCATGTGTCCCTGGAAAGCAGTTTTGTAGTCTGCTTGCATCATCTGTTACCCTGACGCAGGTCAGAACTCACCTTCCATTCCAAATGTTAAGCCCTGAGCCAGAGAGCATTCCAGCCTAAGCCTCGAAACCCTGGGGTCGGAGGCGGACAAGCCTACCCTGTTGGGCTTTCTTCTGGTGTTTGAAGGGGAAATGAATCACTGGTGAGAGCCAAGGTTGGAAGCAGATCCAGAGCTGCATCTCATCCTGTCTGTCCCCTAGAAACAGAGAAGGGAAAAAAAGTCAGTACTGGTTGTGAGAGAACTCCAGTTCTCCTCACCCCCACCATTTCAGAGGAGACCCTGATAACTGAGACAGGGCAGTACGCAGCCCTCACCTGATCCTGAGCTGCCCCCCGACTGCAGAGTGGAAGAGAATTCTGCAGTTAAGGCTCTTTTGCAGACAGAGGAGATGCTGGTAGGATCAGTTCTCAGCTGAGATCCAGTCACGCCTGGGTGCACCAGTAATAGATAAGTGGTAGGCCAAGACAGGCTGGGTGTCAGGTACAGTGTAGAAGTGGTCTCTCCAGCCTTTTACTCTAGCATACTCAGTGTAAACAGGCCACAGAACAACAATGAACTGAGCCTATTATCAACTGTCTGACCTTGGTCTGATGAGAAATTATCTTAGAGGAATTCCTCATAAAGACATTTATTAAGTCTTCAGTTTTACTGCTGTGAAACTACAAAAACAACCAAAATGCAAATTACACAGAATCTGGCTTTATCTGAAATAATCAGGATTCAGGAAATAGTGTTTAGGGGATACTTAAATTTGTTTTTCCAGATCAGAAAATGTATGCATCCCTAGAAAGAAAAAATCCCCAGAGCTTTGCTTGTTCTTTGTGCCAGGTTCTAGTGTCAGTTCAACATAGATGAACAGGTAGAAAAAAGAAACAAACAAAACTATGGTACCTTATGTTAGGTGCTTCACTGTATCTTTTTCTTCTGTTATGAGAGTGCTGACGCTTCAATGCTAAGGTAAAATATTAGTACAACTGTTTCCCCTTCCCCCCTGCCCCAAGTCTCTTGATTGCAATCATTGTCAGAGTATCTGAACACTTTCTAATCGCTCACTACTGATGTCATACATCTTCAGCTGTTGTGCCATGCTACATCCAAAGACAAAAGTGTGCATGTGGGTAGAATGCTTCATTTAAAAATTCATTTTCAAGTCCATTTTAGAATGTAGGTCAAATAAGTTTGTCGATTTTAATGTCCTTTTCTTCCGCCAGAACTTATATAACTTTGATCCTGCTATGCTGGTTTATGTGCTTCTATGTTTGAACAGAACAAGTAGTTGCTGTTGCTGGAGGTGTAATAGGAGGGATCCTTTTATTTGTTCTCATTGGAATTACTGCGTACCTGCTCTGGAAGAAATTTTGCCTCCTTTCTTCTTATGAAGAGCTCACTAGTCCTGTCACGACGACACCAGCAAAGGCCATTTTGCAGGATCAGTCATCTTCTGAAATTCAGCCAAAAAGTACAAGGTGCATAATCTTGTTTTGTTTTTAGAGCACAGGCTATTGGTCACTCATTTCAACTTGTCAAAACTCAAATGAGAGATGATCTATATATATGCATGTACAGACATAAATGAGACCCCAAATTATATAAAAACATCAGTCATGTTTTCTTTCATTCTTTAGGAAAATAACACTATTACTATGAATGCAATGATTATTTCTGATTTATGCAATTCAATAGTAAAAGAGATATTGCCATCAAGTGTAATCAGTGCATGGATAGCTTTATGTTACCTAGAAAAATATGGCCCATGGGCCAGAGTCATTCCCAGTAGTCTCAGAATGAAACATCTGAGAACCTAACAATATGACTTCAGCTTTGAAAGGAGGCTCTCTAAGAAGTTAGTTACTGGTGGAGTTCAGGGCTCTAAAACAAAAAGTTGCAGTTGATTCTTCCTTTCCTTTGAAAGATTATTTCCAAAGGAGAAGAAAGGGAAAAGTGAGGGATCTGTCTGAAGACATAAGATCTGATATCCCTAGCTGGAACTTTAGGCATTATACAGATAACATCAATTGTAAAACAAAGGGTATTATCTTTTCTACTTATGCATCTCTATACAGCTTTTACAAAATCAAGAGGTAAAAACAGTAAACATATTACCCTGTTACCAAGTTTGATTTTCGTATTTAAACCTGAAGAGTCAGTAGCTGTTGTTGTTCTGAGCAGATCTAGAAGCGTTCCATTTATCATTCCACCAACACTGCATGGGCGGGACTGGATTAACTTGATGAATGAAGAACAGATTCAGGAAGAGAGTGATCCCTACATGATTCCTCAGTCTGGGCCACGGTCATCATTTCATTCTTTGGGTATGACATTGCCAAAGTGGGACTTTTGGAAGGGGAAATAGAATATTTTGAGGCAGGCTTGTTGGGGGCATACCATACATAGCAGTATACAGTAAGAGCCCCAAACACTACACAGTACAATTTTTTTTTTTTAATATAAGAATTGGGCCAGAATGTAGCCACTCTTTCCACTGCTGTGTAAACTTGCACATAAGGCACACAAAGCAGTCTCTCATTCTATCTTTTTATAAAGGAACAACATGGGGGTAGTCAGGAAGTGTCCCATTGTTGCCTCCAGATACAGCAGAGAGACCACTTGCAGAGAAGGTTGTTTATTGCAACAATAAATATCCAGAACTATCAAGGTACAGTCACAAGAATAAGAGAAAGAAAGAAGGGGGACAGCCTACAATTACTCTCACACTCCAGGGAAAAGGAGTTCAAATCCTGAGTTTATACAACGATAGATTGTTAACAAAGAGATTAACATGGTTTTCCTAATACAGCAGTGGTTATAAAAATGCCTGCTTGAGTCTTGAGACTAACCTGCTGGTGCTTGTTTTTTGTTTTGTGAAGCTGGAGCTTATGTTGTAGGGACCATTAACCCAGAGCTGTACAAGTTTCCTGAAGACAAAAGTGAGACAGATTTTCCTGAGGGCAGCATTGGCCGTCTCTGGTTCTCCATAGAGTATGAGCAAGAGTCAGAAAGGCTCCTTGTCTCCTTGATTAAAGTCAGAAAGCTGCAGCCTCCTGCTGATTCCTGCAGTCCATTTGTGAAAATCTACTTGCTGCCTGATGAAAGACGGTACTTGCAGTCCAAAAAAAAACGCAAAACCCTTAACCCACAGTTTGATGAAAACTTTGTTTTTCAGGTACTTACCTTTTGATGAAGCAGATTTTTGTTTGCAAATATTAACTTGTCAAACCAAAGTACATGTTTTGTGAAAATGAGTAATTTTCTACAAACTTCTACCAAAATACAAGTCGTTTTCATCGGCGATAAGATTTATTACTGGATCTTCTGGAGATCCTGGGCTACGTAAGTCTGTGGCTACAGGACTGATCTTACATGTGGACTGCACCAAAGATTCCAGGCTTTGCTGTCCTGGGAAGAACAAAAATGTGAGTTTGAACTAGAGCTGAGCAGCTGGCAGCCCAGCAGCTCTAGAAGTCCAGGAGCAACCTAGTTTAACTAAGGCTTTCATAGCTTTTAGGTTCTTTGCTGTGGAAGCAAGCTAGAAACTAGAATGTATTGTATAATAGATTCGACATGTATCATATAATATTTGTGTAGTGCCGTAAAGCTAGGAGCCTGGCTCCCAAGCTCAAGGGCTTCAGGAAGGCTTATGGTCTCACAAGACACAAGCTTTAAAACTAAAAAAAGTTTGAGGTTCAAACAACTGAAAAATGAATGTTTATAGAATTCTAAGTTTCTGTGTCTAGAAATGAAAGCATCAAATAATACTAGATATATACAGGCTGAAAAACTGCCAGCTAACTTCACATTTTCCAAATGAGCTAATTTTATTTTAGCTTGGATCTTTCAATTCCTGCATAGCTAAAACTTTAGGCAGATTAAGAAACTGGACTTTAAATAATCAAAGGAAATCTCCACCTACCTCTAACACACTTTGAAAAAATTTTCATTTGAAGTCATGCCAGAGTAGAAAAGACTCAGATGCAATTACATTTATTAACATATTCTTCCTCTTCCTGTACAGGTTTCCAGTAAAATGTTGTTCCAAAGTACTCTGAAATTCTTGGTTTATCACGTTGATAAGCAGAAGAAGCACCATCTCCTAGGCCAAGTTATCTTTCCATTGAAAAATGAAACACTAACTGATGACAGCAAACTAGTCATATGGAGAGATTTGGAGAAAGAAAACTTGGAGGTAGGCACACCCCAGTCTGCTTAGCATTGAACTTCTCCCTCTCACCTTACAAGTATTGGAGGGATATAGGCGAGGTAGAAGAATATAGTATCATATACTGTATCAAATGCAAAAGTATTTGATAAACACTTGGTATCAACATTCCCATGTTACTAATTTGTGACTCCATAGCTCTTGGTATAATCATTATCAATCCAATTGCTAGGAAACAGTTACATGAGTTAAAAGGAGACAGTTATATGAGAAAGCGCCTATTGTTGTTTTGAATTAGTAAGAATAGAAAAAAGCACAAGATGAGAGGAAACAGGCATCACTTGGAAGAGATACAAATTCAGAAGTTCAGGAAGGCTGAAAGAGGCTTCTTATGCATATTAGCCTGAAGCAAGAAACAATACTACTGTAGCAAGACAGCAGGGTTTGACTACCACTATACATAAATCCACAAAAAGAGAGAAATCTGGCCATTAGCAAATAAAGAAGCAACTCAGATGCCCAGTGGAAGGAGGAAGGGAATGGCTGTCTGCATCACTGTTTTAAGTCATCTAAATAGCATGCTGTGGAGAGGTATCAGGTAAAACTGGGACCTTGACTGGAAAGACTTATCTTGTTTGCTTAACTAAATATATCTATCCCTGTAAATAAAAACAAGGAAGGACCAAGTCAGAATATCCTGCAAATACATATATAGCGACAGTATTTTCAATTGTTTCTATCAAATGTTACAGTAGTGTAGATAAAGCCATCACAATTCAGTAACACACCTTGGTGTGGCAGAAACCACTGATGTGAAGAAGCATCCCTCCTCCTCCCCCCATTTGTCTGTCTGAGAGAGGTTTTCAGATATATTTGACTAGTGCTCTTCTGCTTCCAAAGCCTCCTTCAGAGTATGGTGATATCCAGTTCTCCCTCAGCTACAATGACTACCTGGGCCGTCTCACTGTAGTGGTTCTGAGAGCAAAGGGATTAAAGCTCCAGGACGAGAGCCATGCTGCCAGTAAGTGCAACCTTCCTCTCTGCTATCAGCTCCAGAATTCCTGTTCTAATCTGCTCCTTCCTCATCTGTCCGCCCAAGCTTGCGCTGAGTGAATCTCCATAGAAAAAATAAACATCAGGGTGATTTAATTTGTGTAGAAACAAACCATAACTTTGTTACCAGGATAATAAAATTTTGATAGCTCAGTTCTGCTATGCTTTGGTTTCGTGTCACAATAAATGTTTTGTCCCACATCTTTAGTAACATTTTTTTTTTTCTTGATCTCTCAGTGCTTTTATGCAGTAAGCAACATTATTTTACTGCACTCCAGTCCAAAGAAGGTGGCATTTCAGGCAACAGCTACATTTAAAAAGTTGCCCCAAGGCAAAAAATTTTGAGGCAAAAGCCTAGAGGTAGCTACTGCAGGACAACTGCTCACACTGAACAGCTGTCCTGGGAGGGAGTTGAAATGGGAGAAAATTCCCAGCTTAGGACAGCCTGACCTCAGTTCAGGGGATCACAGGATGGAGTCGCAATTTTCCTCCCTTACTGCAGCTGGGGTTTTCCTGAGGGAACCTGCTCATGTGTCCTTGGCCTCAGAGATGTTGAGTGTAGAGACTACCTCAAAATGTCATTTATCTACACACTCAAACATTAGGGGTAGCTAAAACAGATGGAAGAACCAAGCTTCAATGTGTCTGCATCTTTAGTGATTTTTTGAAGGGCTCTGAAACTAAAGAATACAAACGTAAAATATACCCAACAGTATCTACATAGAGATGAATTTGCTCTGTTTAGGGCAGAACTGGTAAAAGACGACTTACACAGCAAAGATGATGAGAATACACAGCTTTCCAATTAGCACAACCATACCTTATTCATCGTGCACTTGTTGTAGGAGAAACAACGGACAACCAAAAAAATCATGCATTAGTTCTAGAAAACAAACAGCTAAGATAAGGATGGCCAGAAAAAAATATGACTAGTTCTTGGAAGATGAATGGCAAAATAACACTATGAACTAAAAGCAAAAGTTCCTAATTTTGCATCATGTCAATAACTTTACAAGAGAGGGAGAATACCTCTTAATACAACTCATCTCTGCCTGATAGTTCAGTTTTGAAGTTCTGCAGCACCGAGAGCCAGAATTCTATTTGTTTCTTTCCACAGATCTAACATTAATCTTCCACGTTATTTAATGCCAGTATATTGCAGGTTATTCGTTCTAATAAGCAGGAGTCACAGGCACTCTCTGGAAGGAGGAGCTGTCAGAAGACAGTTCTGCAGGATACATTACTAGAGATAAAAACAAATGAAAATTAAATGCATTGGGTGTTCTTTCATTTGATAAAGCCCTTCAAGCATGACTTAGGGACCACAGATGCTCCAGTAAATCCTAAAGAAAAACTGAAATAAAAAGTTTTGTAGAGATAGGGCTCTTTTCTAATGTGACACTAATCTTTGATGGAAGATACACAGTATAGAACAGTAAGAAAATATTTTTAGATTAAAACTAGTGAGTTAAATATATTTAAGTAGTAATAAGGAAGCAAGTAACAAATAGCTAAAAATCAGACTTTATACAAATAGTTTACATGGTAATCCAGAAATAATGCCCAGGTAGCACAGCCCTGACAGAAAAAGCACCTATTCTGGTAAGCCTGCAACCTCCCAAACAGTAATGAGAGCCTACTGGATCTGTGGAAATAACAAAGTGACATTAGGATCTTGCCAGTGCTGGATCTGTCCTGACACTTCTAATCGTTTTTGCTATACAGACTAACTTTAATGAACTGAATAGCAGGGAGTAATAAACACAGTAGCAGCAGGAAATCTCTTACTGCTTCACTGGAAAAGAACAAATCTTTAGCTAGCAATTAGGATGAAATTTCTTTATGCTTGTCACTAAATTTTGTAGAGGAGGAAGGAAGAATGGAAAATTTCAGACTACCCTGGATCTCATTTTCAAAGATCTACTGAATAACACCACAATGTAATACCGGTCACCTTACCTTCAGGAAGCAAAGCAAGATTTTTTTGTTGTTCTTCCTCCACTTCTTCCCCCCACCATTTTCATAATATTTTCTAGAAGAAAAACAGCAGACAGACCATTTGAAACCATTCTTTCACATCTTTTCCTCTAATTTTCCATAAAATTCCTTATCAGCAGGGCAGCAAAATTCCTTAGCAGCCATTGGAAAAACCTTTTGTTTAAGGATTGTTTGAATAGGATAATGCTGTTCCCCCAAAGGGATTCAGTTTTATCCGAAACTTATCTGATCCAAGTGCAGGCTGTAGCTGTAAGAGGTGGTCCACCCCTCACAGGTCCACCCCTCCCTTATGTTGGATCGAATGACCATGTGATCGAATATATGAAATGGATACTGATCCAACAAACTAAGCCTTCAAAAAAAAAAAAAGAAAAACCAACTGCATCAGATGGAAGGGAAGACACAGAAATAAGTGATCAAGGATGCAGGGTAAGAGTAAGGCTGTTCCTTTCAGCAACAGCTTTTGTATTGGGAAAGTGCACTGCAACCTAAGTACTTTGTGTACTCCCTACTTCATGTTATGCATTGCATTACTGCCTTATGTTTCTTGAATCTTTCATGATCTAATGATATAACTACTATTGACTCCTAAAAGTCTGAAATTGCCTTCAGCCTATCCTCCCAAGTGCCTGTGATGTATTTTTTGATTTTTTTTTTTTTTTAATCCAAGGTGTATATGTCAAAGTCTCGCTAATGAACCATAATAAATTCATCAAAAGTAAAAAGACAGCAGCTGTTCTGGGATCCCTCAATCCAGTGTATAATGAAACCTTCAGCTTCAAGGCAGATCAGACAGACCTGGATACAGCAAGCCTGAGTCTATCTGTGTTCCAGAATATCGAGGGAGACAGTAAGATATATAAATTATTACATTTAAGATGTCATAAATCTCTTACATATTGCAGAGATATTTTAAACCTGAGAGAAATTCATTCCTTTTTGGCAATAATCATAAAAAAATCAAAGAGGTTTAGGGTATTTGACAGCCTGTTTCTTAAAAAAGCGGAACAACTTATTTGCAGTAAGTGTATGTCTGTCTTTCAAAGGCTAAAAATTAAACATAAGGCATGACTAGAACTATGTAGACTAGTCACTGTCCATATATACGAGCAGCTATACTTTTGTTTCATTTTGGTATCCTAAGGAAACAAGCTTATGCAATTACGTTCTGTGAACATTTGTGTATATGGCCCACAACCCATAAATTTTGAAGCCATTAACCATTCTTAACCAAATTTGAAAGAGGAAAAGAAGTTCTAATTATCACAACAGTTCAAGAGATGAGAGAGAGGAAAGAGACTTTACAAACATTGCCTTTTCCTGGCAGAAAACCCGATGCTTGAAATCAGTTGTTACTAACTGCTGAAAACTCCATTAAGGAGGTTGCTCTGAGAGCAAACCAGAATTCAATGTTTCTGCTGGTCACAAGGCAAACACCTCTTCCTGCAGTGCAAATATGATCTCAATAATGAAACATTAATAACCTCCTTTGGATTCACATGCTCTTAAAAAAATTTCTTTTAGATGAGATTTCAGGTAGTTTTTTTAGCTTTGAGGCTTGACAAGGACTTGTACTAGGATCAATAATTGAATCTTTCATCATCTGCACTTGCAGGCAACCAACTGCTTTACATTCTGAAGTTCATGTAAGGCAGGTTCAAATTATTTTCCTCATCTACAGCTGAAAACCTCAGGCATGAAGAAATGATCTGCTCATTGGCAGAGGGTGGTCAGTGTTAGAGCATGAAACAGACCTCACATATTGTGACTCCCAGCTGATGCTCCAGTAACTAAATGTATTCTTTCCCAAGCGAGAGCACCAGCTGAATCCTACTAAGGTTGCAGATGCCCAAAACTAGGGCACAGTTCCACAATAAACTTGAGGTACAGGGTCTGGGCAGGTAAGGATCTGTATGCCTTAAACTGATTCTCATTTAGAGCCCAGGCAACAGAGTAGGCCTGAACTGACTAAATACTCGCTTACTGCAGTACCTTTTAATGCTGAATCTTAGCACGTAGATACTAGGGGAACTTGAGATCTAGAATGAATTCCTTGATGAAAACTTTGGTTTGAAAATAACTTCACAACATGCATCTCAGAAATAAAGGTTAATATTCTAACTTCAGGTGAGGATTCAACAGAAGCACTGACAGGTGCTGATCACTAACTGCTTTTTTTTCCCCCCCCCAGAAGCACACCTGCTGGGGCGTGTAGTAGTTGGGCCCTTCATGTACACTCGGGGCAAAGAACTAGAACACTGGAACGAGATGATCAGCAAGCCCAAGGAGCTGGTTAAACGATGGCATGCTCTCTGCCACAGCACTTAAGCAAGCGGCATCACTCTGAGGACAAAAAAAACACCCTTAAAATGAGAAGCTCTCACTGTCTTTCACAACCTAATGATAAATGGTGCAAAATCTTCGACCATTTAACGCTCCCAACTGGACAAGAGTATAACAAGAAGGTAACATTTTTCCTTCCCCAAACACAGACAGAAGACTTGGTCCCTGGTAGGCTGGAACTCTTATCTTCCCTCTCTCTTCAAAATATTTTTCCATTTTAATTAGTACATAGCAGAGCAAACAAAGCAGGAAGACATAAATATGATCTCCCAGTGTTAGTTATTTTGACTAGTGGACACAAATGACGCTCCATCATTTGGATGGAACCCAAAATAACCTATGAATTGTCAGTTACGATGTAAGGCCTAACTGCCTAGTGCGTTGCATCACCATGGACAGACTGGCTTCACCAAAATGGATGGAGGTCCACTAAGCATGGAACTGTCAAAACACTGTCAAAGTCCAAAATATGTTGACTGATTGCTAAATACTTAGAATGTATTTAAGATAATAGCATTACATTTAAAACCTCTTTTGAATATAAATGGTGGAAAACACTGAGTGGATATTGTTCAAACAGCTATAAGTGCTTGTTCATGCCCCTCAGCATAGCTCACTTCTTGCAGTAATTCAGTTAGATATTCTCAGCTGACCCCAACATACAACACTTTGCTGACACTGAGGGAGAAACAGAAAAGAAGCCCTCAAGTCAGAAATGACTGGAGGCTTGCAGGAGTATGGGAGTACTCAGGGAAAGTGCCACTAGGCGCTTGCCCTACCTCTATGCTTTTACCCATATACATGCTTTTGACCTCTGTGGGAGACAGAACATGAGTGACAAGGACCTTTGGTTTCACCTAGTATGGCCACTCTTACACAGAAAATCTGATCAATTAGCTTAAGCCCCTATGGCATAAATCTGTTTCAGTGGTAGAGTTTTCTTCATTAAGTAAATAACTTTTCTGCAAAATAAGTCAGAGCAATTATCTTTAATCAAAATAAGAGAAATAGGACATTTTCTTCTGAATTGTTCACTGGGGACCTGAACTCTGCAACTTTCACACCCTGCAGTCATAAACCAGATAAACAGACTATTGCAATGGAACATTTTGTACAATCATGTTCCAAGAGAACAGTAATCTCTGCAGTTGAAATCAAGCCGACTTCCTTTCAAACAGGATACAACATTAATTAATTCAATATATTAAAAATGGGGCTTCTCTGAGGAGATGAGAACACTTTCCATTTTGACAATATTGTTATTGTCTAAAGGAAATACTGTGTATGAGAATATATCTGAAAGGGACTATAAGATAACAGACTCCACCTGATCCCCCACATGAGATATTATATGGTACCCTCATTTTGTATTGCTTACCGCACCACTAGGTATAAGAAAGTCCAGGCTCATTACATTTAGTTGAATCTTACAAAATGCTCAAACCGCATTGTATCTTCTCCAAATGAGTAATGCCAGTGTCCCCAAATCCAGAGCTGTTTTTTCATATTCTACTCCTACAGACTACTGTAAAAAAGACTAATAGGCAACATATCTGATCTGGGAAAGAAAGCTATATATAAAATGTATACTAGCTGTATTACTATGATAAAGCAATTTTAGCAAATACACTGTCTCCATCTTTATGATTTAAACCATATCAATAAACATCTTGAAGATATTAGAAGTGAACAGTTAAGGATGCTTCAAGCAGTTATGTTTACTAGCTTGTGCAGGCAGATACATGTAATGCACAGTGTCTATTAACATAAATACCTCTAAAGCCGGAAATGAGGGGCTTTTGTTCACTTGTCTGACTTGGTGTACAATATAATAATATAATATAATGCATTGTACCAGTGTGGTCTCTTCTTTATGCTTCTTATAAAGTACCAAGCATTTATGTTTGCATGTTCAATAATTACAACTAAACTCATGGAGAAACATATTTAAATGCACTTACCAATGTACTTGATGTTGCTCAAGGTTATCAAAGTAACGTAAGCGAGAAAGGTCCTTTATGATTCTTCCTGAACAACAGAGCTATTCCAGTAAAGACAGACACATGATTAAATAAGGAACATTAACAGTGATATCAATTGTCATATACACAATGCAGCAATTTTTTACCTGCTTTTTATGGATCATCCATCTATTTTTCATGCTTGAGACTTGCAGTGAGATGGAGGAAGAATGATTACAAGACCTATCAGTGTTTAACTACTAGTGTTTCTTTTCTTCTGAAAAATTTTAAGGTACTAATATTTACCATTTGAGTTAAATGCATAACACAGGAAAACACCAATCTAAGAAGTACACAAGAAACAGACATTATAAAATCATACAAAATGTGACCTTCTCCAATACTCCCCAGGACTATGATAAACATGAGAATTTTTAAAGTTCTGCAATAAATTTAGCATTTGCTCAATAAAAGTACAAGTGCCCTTCAAACGGCAGTGAGTAGCAATTGATCAATGTTTTAGAACAGACATGAATGGTTACATTCTTGCCCTAGAGAACAGGAACTTAGACAAGAAATCCCGCCGCTACTGAAGCAGAGAATTTATCTGCATCTATTCCCCTGTGCACCATTCTCTACCTTACCTTCTCTCCCAATTAAAATTATACCTACACTAGTCCTTTAAGAAGCCTAATGATGACTGTCACCTGCACTAGTCTGCCCTTCTTCTAAGTGAGAAAATGAGGAACTAGATGATTATTTGGAGATTATCTGCTCTTAAAATAATAGTACATTCTAAATGCAGCAGCTTGTTGAAACAGAAAGGGAGCATGAAACCTTACATATGATGGGTCAGAAAGCTCCTGAGGAGCAAATTCCCATACCAGATGGAGGCACAGAAAGATAATGCAATAGCTTTCTGTTTAGAAGGCAAGGAGAAAATTTTGAAGTGGTAAACACAAGGCAGCAGGACCTAGAAATTTTATGGAGAATTACCAAAGCGCAGACATGAACCAAGAATCTGTAGAATTACAGTAAATTGATTGAAGTTAACATTGAACTATGATGTTATGTTTGTAATTTGGATTTCAAGGAAGAATACTGTTAAACGTGAGTCAGAGTAACTATCTGAAAGATCAGAAGAGGATGAAGCAGTCAGGTTCAAATCAGCTAGAGACACCTAACCAGAACATGCAGAACTTGGCATTTAGCAACGCAGAGCTTCAGCAATCTACATAATGCAACTTCCTCCTGAAGTTGTCAAATCATCCCAATGAGACCACACATTGACAGGATGTCAAACAATCTAGGATTTATCTAATATAATTGATGTCTGATGTTCAAGAGTCTTAAACTCAAAGAGGTTCTGGAATGCTTTAATTCATACAGGATCAGCATCAATGATACCATCTCATTTAAACAGATCTGAACATTGATATTGCTCTTCCTCTCAACATGGTTTTCCCTAGCATTAAGGGAACCACATTCTAGAATGAGACATTCCTGAGTAAAGTGTAGACAATGAGGTATAAGAGGCTTGGATCCTTGGGACTCTTACCAAGGTGATGGATTAGGACATCATCCTGATTTTGCCAAGTCATATGGAAGTAAACAAGATGAAAAACTGCTCCAATACTGAACAGTGAGATAAAATCCAACCATTGTAACCCTGGAATTCTGCTTATACAAAGCTGTGATTTGCTATATTATCGTTACCACAGTTGGTCAACAGTAGCAAAAGTAATTGTTAATTCTTGATCATTAGATGAGGACATTACAGTTGAGCCTCTTCTGAGACACACGTTCTTCCTTCACCTTAGGCTTGGCACTGTGGAGATTATGATCCCTGTACAAAGACTCTGGGGTGTTTCTCTTCAGAAGAGGTCACTGAGTTTTTTCTGGAACTTTTGTCTTGGCATTTGCAATAGCCTTTGTCAGCACCTGACTTGCACACCAGTGGTGCCAGTGTTGAGTTTAGTTTTTGGTGTCACTGTGCTGTCTTTCTTGTGCTACTCTTGTGTATCTTGGCACAGCAGGAAATATATCTTGTTGGCATAAGCTCAGCATTCTTGTGTTCACTTCCACAGGAAGTGACAAAGCTGTCAGAGATAATTCCAAAATATGGTAGTTCTGGTCTTGCTATCATGAGAAATGAGTAACATTCTAGCAGAGATGGACAAAAATACCAGGGAATTATCACATAACAGGCAGGGCTTAAACCTGAACACCGAGTCCGCCATGAGAAGTAGACCTCCACAAAAAGGTCTGATCAGTAGAATCTGACCAATTAGATTGATCAGTACACAAGTAGTTAAATACAGCAATAACAAGGTACATGATGTTGTGAGACTTCAGATGGTTTTGAAGAATCTCATTCTCAGCTAATAACCAGTATCTCCTGACGATTCTCCTTCTGCCAGACTGATAAGAAACATTATCATCTTCCCCTTTATTGGTACACAAGGAAAAACATGGCTTGCACATGGCTGTACTCAACACCATTATTAAAAAAACAACAGTCCCAAACTGGTTTCACACACATCAGATACAATAGCACATGCAACAGAATCCAAACTAACACCAGAAAACACCGTTTCTCAATCGTAAGTAGCAACTTCCAGGAGACTGCACTTAAAGGCTCTCTTATCTTAGTTGTATCACTGTATTACTGGCATTCAATTACACCTGAGAATTTGATTCATTATCAAATTCAATTTTGAGAACAGTTCTGTGTTCAAAGCCTGTGGATAGTAAAAACATCCTGTATGTGGAAACAGATTTCTAACTGAGAACAAGGCAGGTCAAGGATCTGCAAGGATCTAGTAAGAGAACACATTAAGTACTATTTATACTCTACAGCATCTACCAGCCTCAGTGAGAGGCACAGTTTATATCAGAGAAAAATTATTGATCACTATCAATATATCCAACTGTTTTTGCAGAGCAATGCTTATAAGTCTGTTGCTTTACTAAGTCAGGTAAAGTCATCATTTACTCAGTCTTTACTGATAAAAATCAGTATCAGAATAAAAGACTAAGAATTCAATTCATTTCTAAATCAGATTAAGGGAAGAAAGTTTTGCAGACTAGCGTTAAACTGATATTAAATTGACTTAAGGTGATTAAGTTTATTTGCCAGCTTATGCTACAACAATACATACAACAATTTAATGATTTAAGGGGTCCATGAAAGAATGTGCCAGTTTAATTACAAGAGGTTTTAAGCAGTTTAGCTAAATTGGTGCAACGACTTCTAGTTAAACAAAACTAGTTTCTCAATGAGATAGAGCTGTTTTACAAGAGAAGACAGCAACAGCAAAATTGCTGGGGAGAAATGGCAAAAATTCTGCTGTTAAAAGAAGGAAAGCAACCATAACACAAGAAAAAGTACAAAGGAATAACCAAGTTAGAAATAAGACACAGGATAAGACAAACAGAAGAAAATCTCAGAACTAAAATGATACCACAGAATTGTAACTATCTTCCTCTAATCTGCCAGATCCACGAGAGTTCATAGACTTTCAACACTACAGAACTTCCCCTGGAGAGAAGGGCCAAAGTGAGAGACAGCAAGAGGTTTTTATTAAGATAAAAACATATGTATAAAAATATACTTTGTGACAATTCATCAATAGTACAGTAACAGTGCATACAATTAGATATTCCATACCAGTCCTTTTGTTTTTTGTATAAATTAAATATAAAATCCTTTCTTGTATTTTGATTTGTTTCCTTGAGCTAATTCATTTTTCTTCTATTTGCAATCTGCTTGTTCATATGGTCTCTGTTAATCAATTATTGCAGAGGTCAATGCTTCAGAGATCAAGATGAAAATTTAGCAGATGGAAATCTTTTTGCAAAGGATAGCTGTTTTCATCTAGCACAAAATGGCTCCTAATTTCCAACAAATAGGATGCTTCCGTATCTGCTAGCAGCGAATGACACAGTTCTGCTACTATTATGCGGTAGGTCATATCCGAGGAGGGCACTGTGAAAGACAGAACAGTCCAATTCACTTTATGTTCGTAATGGCACCTAACATACGAGTTCTACCCCCATGAAAGCTACACTTAATTATTGGAAATGTAGTTCAGCATCTGAATAGAAAATTAGCTTTTGCTTCTAATCACTTTTTTCCCCCCAAATATTTTGTTAAAACTGCTTCTCATTAAACCATAACGCCTGTGAATCACATAAAACATGGTAAGAGATTCTATTTTGCATACAGGGAATCCTATTTAGTAACTGAATATTTAGTTATATAGTGTGTAATAAATGTTCGTACCATTTTACCTTTTACTACCTCAACTCTGAACTTCCAGCCTCTCCCACGTTTGTTTCAAGGCAACTGAAATGTTTTCTTAAAGGTTTTTAAGACAAGAAGTCACTTTAAAGCTGAATATATATTATATAAAATACAAGCAGTCATCATACCCATCCAGAATGATGATTTCATCCTGAGTCTAACATACAGTCAATAGTTAAAAACTTAGTTTTCATTGTGAACTTTGTGGCCCTTGATGGTTCTACAACAAAAAATTCATGGAACAGTACCTACTAATCTGTTCAGCCAGTCTGCAGGAATATTGAGGAAGATTTTTTCCATCAACTCTGACACCACATGAACATAAATTTCATATCCTCCATCTTCGACTGTCATCAAAGCAGGTCTAGATCAGAAAGCAGAAGGCTCTTGAAAGATAATTTGTTACATTTTTCTGATTGATGCAAATTTTCTGATGAAAAGTAATTCAATGCGATTACCCTCCAACATAATACCAATAACTAGAAAATATCTATGAACTCATCTTCTCTCAACCTGTAGAGTCAGAATATGAGCTTGATACATTCCAAATTCACTACACAACATTAAAATAACCTCTAAAGTTATCAGTAAGCCTTACTTTCAGACAACTGCAGAAAAAGTGCTTTTGTAATATCTGCTATTTTTCCAAGAGAAAATGAGAACTGCACCAAACAAGATTTCTAAATCCTCAGAGCATAAGTTAAGCTGACTTAAAGCTGAACATGTGATGCTTCTCCTGAAGCCCAGAGTCCATGTCTTGAGATTAAATTTATCTATAATAGACTGAAGGTAGTGTAGTTTCTTTTTTGCCAAAATGAGAAAAATAATCCTTCTTCATTTAAGGAACAATTTTCTCAGGTCAGCTATTATATGTACCAAGAAGTTGTATTAATGGTGGGAAAGCCTTTTCTTATCAATCAACTTAGAAAACACTCTACAGTCTTTTGTATTTCAATCCTTTGTTTTGATAATGTATTCACAGTGGGCAAAATACTAAACAAACATGCAAAACCCTTACTAAATCAGAGAGAATTTTACCTAATAGTAACGCTTGGCCTGATGTGCATAGAAAGAAAGGACAGTTGTCTTCATATAAAATGACAGATACAGTCCTAACTAGTTTTCTGAAGACCTTCTTAAAAGGGGGAGTAACTTCAGCTGAGCGTGAAATCCTAAGTTATCCAAAGTCAGGTACAAGCAAAATAAGTACGTATGTGTACATCTGCACACAGAAGTTTTCACTATGCATGCCATGTGATTTAGAACTAAGTTACAGCAAAGGCAAATACATCCAAGTACTTAAAGTTACAGCATTTTAGGAGTCAAGGACATTCCTTGTTTTTGACTTCATACACTTGATCAGTCATGCAGCCTAATCAGCCTACTCTCTGTATGAAGGCAATTAAAACTAGCAGAATCTGTTGGTAGCTTAGCAATCACTTCATCCCCCCACTGATACTTCTAATCAGTAAGAATAAGTGCCAAAGCAAATATTTTTAAAAAGGCATTTTCATTTCAGAAAAATGTAAAAAAAAAGAAAACAAAACACTGGATTCAACTCAGTTTTATTGGTTCTGGATGATATCACTGATACTGAAGAACACAAACTCTTAATTACTTCAGTGATTTACACAAGCCAGTATAGTATTTGAAAGGAGGTGATAGCATGTCTGCATGGTAATCCTTAATAATAGATCCAACAAAACATTAAATGACAATCTTGCATACTGAGTTTGTATGAACATTTAAGAACCAGCTTCTCCAGTATTTATTTGCAGTGTATATTTAATTGTCATACCATGTCCTGCATCATAGTTGATGAATGTCAGAAGTTATATAAATCTCACTGCTGTTAGCAATATTGATTTTTGGGAAAACCAAAGAAAATTAATCTTGAGAAACAATTTGTTCCCAAATACTAAGACCCCTTCATCATCCTAATAAAAGCCTATTTGAAAAGTAAAGCTTTAAGACTACCTATGAAGAGGCAATTGCTAACTGTGCTGTGTTCCCAGTGAATATCAACAAACAGAAAACAAAACTGAAGGCATTACTGCAGGTTCCATTAAAAAAAAAAAGAGAGAGAGAGAGAGAGAGAGAAACAACCAAATAATTAATCTGTAGTTATACCTGTTGCCATCAGCAAGTACCAATACATACAGTGCTAACCAAGAATGATACTAGCTTACCTTTATATGCAAATATTACCCTGAAATAGTACAGTTAATTAAGTAAAAGATAATTTGATCTTAATCCTTGAGTTTCTGGAGGAATTCATGTTGGTATACTTATTTGAAAATGCATCTGGAATTTTTTTGTTATAAAACTAGTGTTATGTCATTTACATCTTTGAACTTTAAGCATATATTTAAAGTACAAATGTAAATAAGTATGTGTATACATAAATATGTACATGTATGAATTTAGATCTACAAATATTCAGAGGTATGTAAAAAAAAGGAAAGATATTTGAAATGCAAAGTAGGAATATAAAAGCTCAAGGGTATCACTTGGAATGATGTCATCTGTATCAACATCACCTAGAATTGTTTGTAGTAATACAGCATTTTATAGCCACTACGTAGTATCAAGATAACATCTTTTATAGTACAACAAAAAACAAATGGTATCACATACTGCTAAACAAGTAAAAACAAAATTCTTATTTTATTGGAAAGCATTTTATATTGTAGGATATGGTCAATAGTGTTCCTATTAGGTCTAAAATCAATCCAGTCAGAGACTGCTGTCCCACAAACATTGCTCTTTCCAGTTTGCTGTTTCACATGATTAAAAAGTGATACTGAATGATAAACAACTGGGAAGAAGTGATTCTTCTTTTTAATGTAGGTATTGCCTAAATTTCAAGTTCGTATTTCTTCTTTGGAACCATTATGGGTGCCATTCCTTTACTGTTCTCCCAAATCAGTCATTGGCATTGGTTTTTGCTGTGCTCATGTGATGATACATTAAATCCTTTATAGTGATGCTCAACAGGTGGTTTCTGCTTGCTTTCAGCTTCGCAGAGTGATCATACTAAGCCTAATTGCTTCCACAGTTGATGCAGCTTCTACCCACCATGCCCTGTGACTGACCCGAGACTCTTTACAATGTGCTGTGCAACACAGGCATCAGAGTCCTCACACTTTTTTTTTTTTTTTTAAGAAATTTTACACTACTCTGATCAAAGCAGGATGCAATGCTGGTATCCTGACCACCCCCCACAAAGGAAACTAAAGCAATAAACCTCAGAAAATACCAGAACAATGTAAATCCTGGTTATAGCAGTACTGGAACAGTATCTAAACAGAGTATGCTACACAGAGTAATAAAATACAGCACAACCATCCTCAGTAATGAGCTTTTCAATGGGAGATATTCCCATTTCAGAATACAGCTGCTAAGTTGTGCTCACTGCAGAAGTGGCAGAAATGGAAGAAAGGCAGTCACTTCCAGAAGAGACCTACTACTAAAGATGCACTGTCAAATAGGACTGGCAGTCAGCCAGTGCTTCAGCATATTGTCATTTGGAGAGTGTTATTAACATTAATAAATTAATTCTATAGTTAGCATGATGAATATACCTAGCAGCATTAATTTGAATGCTTATGCAGCACAAAGGCGAATGACCACAAATGTGGCACTTCCCCAGTAGGCAGATCATTCACTTGCCATCAGTTAATCCAAAAGCTACAGCTAAATTTCATAATCTAAAGAAAAATGATCATAGGAGACAAGAACAGGAGAACTCCATGTCTGATTTCATGTCAGATTACTTCAAATCTGCTGTATTAGATAAAAAACAAGGCCATGACTATGTGTGGTCATTAAAGACTTCTGTCTCCCTTCATGAGAGGAAAGCTTAACAGTACAGTAGATGTATAATCTATTCCATCTACTTCAAATAACACTTTCAGTTTTAAACTGCATGCTCAGCTTCCCAAATAATTGTAGGCTATTTTACCTCTGAAGAGATGTATTTCTGTTTAGACAATTTATGCTGAATTACATGAAAGTTGTTATGACTTCCATAAGTTAATACTTTGGAAGCAGTATAATTAAGTTAGATATGCTTGCAGAGAAGTGTGCTAAGAGATGCTGCCAATTTAAAGCTTTGAAAACCACAGACAAGTGTAGTCTACAGAAGTAACATTTGGCAAATCAAGTGATGCATTTGGAAACATTTATTTTGCTTCATTTTTCGATTATATGCTAGCTACCTGTTTCTCAGTTCAGGCTCTGTTCTCAAGGTCACCTAAGTCTGAATTGCTTCAGCAAAAGTGAACAACAGTCATGGTGAGAAAGAAAGTTCTCCACACTTGTCATACTCAACCTTCAAAATGGAGCCTACCACTGTCAATTTTCTTTCAGCTACGTAAGTGCAATTTTCTGATTAACCTTATTGCCTAAATACCACGGTTTTTAATATGGTGAACTGCAAAACATTAGAAGCATGTTTAAAGATACAACTAAAATTCACTAATGGCATAAATAGTTCTGCTGTAAAAAATAGTGTGAATGTTTATTGAAAGCTATCGGAATCTTCCTTATATGCTACCAGAATACATAGTCCTATTTAGTACCCATATAAAAGTCTGGTGAAGCATGACAGTGAAATGGGCTTTTCTGCTGGTAAAGATGAATGCTATAATACCTGTTAAGTAAAAGTATGTATCATTCTCTATGCACTAGGAATCTTCTACCTCATTATAACTGCTACTATTAAAATGCTTATCTTTTTAAAGGCAGTCAAACACCCCTTGGCATAGACAGTAAAAAATTGTCATTTGAATGAAACACTACCAAGTTCAAGGGAGAAGGTGCTAGCAAACCAGAAGGTAGGCAAGTCTGGGCAAAAACAGTTACAGAAGGAGGCAAAGACAGATCTGATCTTTGAAATCTAGGAGGTGAGCTCTTAAATACTGAAACATTTTCTTGTTTCAGTTTTCATTTTTGTCTAATTTTTCTGATTTTCATATTGTCATAGCGCAGAAAGAACATGGAAATCTTTCATTATATTACAGTGTTTATGTAAAAATATATATACACTTTCAGTCTTCTGGGCACCCACTTTATAAAAGAAAAAAGAAAACCATGTAAGCATATATACATGTATCTAAGCTTGTGTCTTCAGCACCTTAGGAAAAGATGAGCTTCATCACAATCATGGGAAATTAACAAAACCGGGCTCCTAGATTTCAAAGGAAAAACACGGTGACCTAATGCAGTGATCTTCAGGATGACCTAACCTCAAAACCCTGAATTTCGAAGATATGTAAATCTCCTAAATCCCAAGATCTAATTATAGTATCTGTTTAGTATCTTAAATATTTCTGTGCTCTTAAAAATAAAAATAAAAATAATCCTATGTTAAGTCAGTCAGTTCCTACTATTCCCTGAATCACAAAAAAACAAGTCAAATATAATGAGGTATTACAGACTAATCCTATATTCTAAAAAGTCATCTAAAATGTTTAATAATTAGATTTACTCATGATAAATAGTAAAACAGTATGTAGATTTTACTCACAAGAGGGTGCTGGAAGCTATTGCATTTCTAGAAATACAGAGTATGCTGAGTTTACTACACCCTCATACTGACAGATTAAAAAAACTGAGATAAAAGGACAAGAATCAGCAGGCTATGGAGAAGTAAATGTAATTTTCTACCAGTTATGCATGCAGTTTTATAAATGAGACTAATAAAAACCATTAACATTTCAAGTTGTTGCACAAATAGTGCAATAATGCTAGGACAGCACGTTTAGTTAAATTTTTTCATTTAAACAAGATATTTGTTTAGCAAAGCAAGACAAAGATTTTTCTCCTATTAACATGTAAATGGACTAATCATCTTACAACACAGAATTTGGAAATACTATCAAAGAGATCCACTGTTACTGAACTGATCAGAGCAAAATTTCAGTGTGAAAATGCGACAGACTTTTCTTCGAAAAGGCTGTGCATTCAAGTTCCACATACCTGTAAACACATGTTGATAATACAAACAAAAATCTTTATTATCATTTTTCTATCACCTTTTGTGTGAGAGGATAAATTGAGGTCTTTCAAGTTACTTTTATAATAGAGATGGAGAATGTTGCCAGTCATAGGAAAAACTTGAGTATATAAGCTACTCGACACTTCTTAAAGGATACAGTGTTTGCTCATTGTTGCATAAAACCTGGGAAACAATGTCCAGCATTCTGGATCTCACACTGAATGCCAGCCAAAAATAAGTCCTCCATATTTACCTGGATAAACACTAAAGAACTGTAGGACAACATGAATAATTTTAATATTATGCATAAAACATCCCATGAGTTTCAGATCTATTTCTGGTTACATACACGTGTTTTCTTTGGGACATATGGTTGTCAGGCAAAACTGGTTTCACCATGAAGGCAGAATAATGTAGATACTTTTTAACTGGATATTGGAAATTTTGAATACATTAATTTATACGTCTATTAAGTCTTTTCTTGAAGAATCAGGTTGCCTTAGTGTTGTTCTTTTGTTTCTTATTAAAGATGCAAGATAAAATATTTTGCATAAGGAGAAAAAGACTGTCATTACTACCTTGCTAGACAAAGAGGATTCTTGTATTTAAAGTCAAGTGAGTAACTACCATGTATGCAATGATTCATTAATCTAACTCACTATGAAGTAATTAAGGAATAATTTTAGAAAGCATCTCAGCAGAAAATTATGTACTATTCTAGAATTCTATTCTATCATTACCTCAGAATTGACCCTCTCTAGCCATGACCTGCATGCATTTCAAAAGCTTGAAAAACTAAAAATTGAACAATTTTAAGCAGTTAATAATGGTTTTTACATCAACTGCAGCTATTTATTTTCTTCTGTTTTCTTCTTCTGTTTGTAATAAATGTGCATGTATATCTTGTCTCACAATGCCATCTGCTGATCACTTCGTATCTCTGCTCTCTACAAGAATGTTTATTGAAAACTTTGTTGGTATTATTTCTGCAAGGTTAAATTAGATTATTCAGCTTGAAAAGGTAGTTGTGCACTTATACAATTTCAAAACTAGGCTGAAACAAAAGGCTCAAGGAGTTTTTCCCTGGTCAAGATCCTCTTTCATCTTATAGCTCACTCACACTGAGTAAACCTCATTATTGTACCATGTAGTATTCAAAGAAAGAAAAAATAGTTAAGATTTAAACAAAGCATACCACCTATTAATAATGGCAATGCAACTGATAAAATAGTAGTTTAAAGATTTCCTTGAAAATTCCTTAGAAAAATGGAGGTTACTAACTATATCTGAAATACACATTTATATTATGATTATTCAACATATTGTAGTGTACTTTCCTAATACTATACATTATTCTAGTTTTGCTTGGCTTACCTGTAGAATGTTTTTACTTTGTTGTATGGCAAACATCTAACACACTGCTCGTAGATCTTGTTCTCATCTGCCTGTAGTTCTGAACCACATTTAGCACAGCCTGAATAGGTAATCATAGGCAGAGAAGCCAAAACACTCTCCAGGGAAGTGTTAGCATGGAAGATGACTTGCCTGTACTGGCCCGTTGAAATGGTAAACTTCAGCTCTAAGATATGGGCTTTCAGTTGAATCACTCCTACAGAAACAACAATTTCAATCAAATCTGCTTTGTTTTACACATGGTAACAACAGAAAGCAAAAGAGTACAGTATAGCTGATTCAAAAACAATTATCATTAAAGTTTTCTGAATAATAGTTTTTCTTTTGAAGTACATACTCATGTTTTCAGAGATGATTTCTGCAGTGAAAAATAATCGTGGTAAAATATTAATTCTAAAAATATGTATTTTTTAAAGATACTATTGAGATGGATACCACTATAGAAAGACCTACATAAAAGATAAAGAGATTAGATAGTTGTGCAAATAGTTTCCATGTCCAACAGTATCAGAAAATTAAAATATAATTATTTCATATTAGAAATAGTTAATCTTGACACACAAGAATTCTAATGAGACATACCATAATTAAAGAACAGAATTCTGTGACACTGCAAGAATAGATATTCTGATTAAAAGAATCAGTAGCAATAGAAGTTTCATTTGCCTTTATGCCACATGAATACAACAGAAATGAGCCAGTACAAGTACACAGAATGAAACTGGAACATTCAAAAAAAAGGGAAAATCATTTGATAAGCTTCTATAGACATTACTGTATACACGCAAAGTGGTAATTTTCACAATATATAAGTCAATCAAATCTGTGCAGGTTTTCATGGATAAAGCTAAATACTACTTTGAAATTTGTCATTTGGATCTCCTGCAGATCAAGTCAATCTGATACATTATATGTGTTCACTCACTGTGTTAGCAACATTACCTATGCTTTCCAGACTTAGTGCTCAAAAAGAGGGTATACCAATCGGAACATAATAAAACAACCCATGATTAGATCCCATAAATAAAAGAATTGCTTTACCTCCATCCTGATTCAGAGAGAGACAATGAAAAGCACAACTTTAACAACTTAGTTTTCTACTATCTATTTATACAAAGATTGAGTTAAATGCTGCAAAAGCAACTTTATTTGCTCAGCTTCTTAATGTTTACCACTGTAACCTTAATTTTCTAGGGTTTTTTTTTGGGGGGGGGGAGGAAGTGGGAGGAGGAGGAAGAGGGGATTGTTCTTGCATAAAAATTATTTTTTGTTCTTTTGTAAGAAGTTTTCACGGTTTCATTAATTTTTGAAGACAGAGAAATAATGCTTATCTAGTTTTATATGCTTATAGCAAAGGCAATAGTGTCAGCTCAGTAATTCCTGCATTTACTCCAGCAGTTTCTTCAAGAAGGGTATTTTACTTTTGAGATCAAGTTTTAGAGAAACAGTATTCCATAAACTCTTTCAGTGGTTAATCACATCATTAAAATAGTTGGTATGGAGAATAAAAGGCAGTATTTCTCCACATGTTCCAAAGCTATCTTTGTATGGTACCATATACTATAGTCAAATCTCACTTCTGTGCTCACTGAATGAAGGCTGCATTCGTGGTTTGGCCGGGCACTGAATAGCAGCCTCCAGAATAAATTCAGGCTCCCAAAACAACTAACAAAAAAGCGTTTTTCTGACATAAGCATAGCATATATTCTGCTTAGCTATGCATTGCTTTATATGAACACTACAGAGCTGTGGATAACAAATATACCTGAGCATTTTTCCTCCAAATGTGCTGAGAGATTTGTCATTTTCACGAGGGATGTTCTGCTTTTCTGAAACCTTTCTTTAAATTCAATTGCCCTTTTGTCATCATCAAACAAGCACTCACAGGATGACCATGGAGTTGTGTGCAGTTCAAAGTCACCTGAGACAGAACTATGTTGGACAAGAAGGTATTTAAAGTCCCATATGTGATCTACGGAATAAACAATAAGCAAAAAAAAAGAGACAGAAAGGTTTAATTTCCAAATAATTGTTAATTCACAGAAAACTGAAATCACCTAAAACAATGAATAATAAATCAGTAAGACATTTTCACATCATCAGCTTTGGCAACTTTATTTCAAAGCTCATGACATGCAGATTACTTTTTCCTCCTATAAAGATTGCATGAGAATCTCATAGTTCCTTAAGAACACCAGACATAATGATGCTTTCATGGTTGTAGAGAAGGTTTAAAAAACATAATCCAAGCATAATAAAATGATTTGCGGGATGGTTTCATATTTTCAGAATACTTCAGATAGGCAATACTAATAATGTGGTATTTGGAATAGAAGGGTCACCAATTTGATCAAATAAGCATATTTTATATCATAATTTCTTGTGCTTTTAAAAATCTCCTCTCTTATGAATATTACTGTTTCTTTTGTTTTCTACAAAAAAAGTTAAAAAAATCTTTCATCGAACCTTTGCTCTGTTGAAACAATAACATTTGCAGAAATATAATGGTTATGACAAAGGGGATTATTCATTAAGGAGACAAATACAGATATTTGGAAGGAGACAGAAATTCCTAGAAGAATCAATATGCTCGTAAAGTATGTTGGAGACTAGTACCAGTTTGCTTTGGCTGATCTGGTGCCAGCATTTGTCATATTTCAGCTAAGCAGGCTTTCTATTATCCTATCAAATTCCTCTGGGGATGGAACTGAAATACTACTGAGGAAGCTACCCATCACTTTCAAAATGTATTCCCCCCCTCCCAACGGAATATTTTGTTGTGGTCAGTCCTACTAATTATGTTTTCCTTAGTTTTACATAGCTTCTATAAATGTCACAAAAGTGCTAAGATTTAGCAATATTTAGAAGAGAAATGGCTAAAAAAAAGACAAGTTTATCCTCTCAAAATTTATGGTTTACTCCTAACTTATTCTGCTTTCCTCTTGTTTATACAGAAACTCTGTTCAGAGGAGCTAAGGTGGTTGGTTAGGAACTAATTTGGGAGAATTTTGGCTAACCATGCTCCAGCAAAACCTCAGAATTATATTTAGTAGAAAAACTTCTTTTAAGTAACTTTGTTTTTCTTTTTAGAAGGCAATCACTTCAAAGAAGGGCATATTTGTTAATGGATGCTGCTAATCCCAATTACTGGCCAGATTCAGATTGCTAGCATGACTATCATGTTCCACAGCTATAACCGATAGCAAAAACGAATGTCATTCTGCTGCCTAACAAAACATTGACTCAAACTTCCCAATTCCAACCTTGTTCAAGTACTTAATTTTACTGTTTTACATGCAAAAGAACAGGCACAGCAAATACTATAGAACATTAAAAAATAAACATGGAAATACCCCACTACCTGTTTCAGGGGTCATTAAGCCACATGCCCACAAGCATCCTTGAAACACAACACTTCTTGAATAATGAAGTGGTTATTTGACAGCACTATCTCATTTGCTGGGCTGTTTGCAAACTAAAATTAGGTGACTGTCTTTTCATGTGGTTCTTCTGATGTTAAACACTGTATTTTATTCCCTAGGAATAATAGAAAAACACACTAAGAACATACTCTACAATACTGACATTTTCATGATGCTCTTGTGGTCCTCCCATAACAGAATGATGCCTTCATTTCACTTATACTGAATTCATTTTTCAACATTCAACTCAAGCTTTTGAAAAAGAAACTAGTTCTATATTTTTCACCAGCTCTCAAAGGAAAAAGTGGGCAATATCTAGAGGAAAAAAAGATCAAGTTATTAAATTCATCAACAATTTTCTGTTCACTGATATGTCCTTTTTAAAAAATAAATCCCTTCCCCAAAATGCTATAATTTATATAATATTTATTCATTTTCCATCTTTCAATTGGCTCTGTAAGAAAGAAAAATGCTTTAATAATAGAGATTACAGAAGTGTATTGTATTTTGGGTTGTCCTTTACTTTGTTAAAGATTCATTATTTGCTTGCTTATAAATTTTTGGTAAAATAAAAAATTTTAGGCTGTTTTTTCCTACCTATTTGTTTACTCAAGCTGGAAGTTTCAGCTACAATAATCACTTTTGGAAATGAGATTAGGGAAATATAGATTCTTTTCCTGTATTCACATGTCTGTATAAGCATTTTAGTAGGAAGTTCTAGCACTTTCATATTCTGGGTAACAGTCTCAGGGATGCTTTTTGGGAGTGGGGAGGGGTGATAACTTGCAAAAGTTGCAAGATCCTGAAAAGTCTCTGCTGGCAGATCCTCAGACTTTGTTTGGCAGCAAAAGACTTAAACTCCATCTCCATTGAGCATCAGTCTAGTTTAATGCATCTCTTACCCCTGACTACAGAGATCTTGCAGTCCCCCAGAATCAAGTATGCTCCAGCCCAAAGCAAGATTCAGGTAGGAACATTACAGCACAGCTGAGCTGAGGGAAAATGAAAACAGGAGGAGGTAACAGAAACAGGCACTTGGCAAGAGTGGGGTAAGAGAAAAGAGGACAGGCAGCATCAGGATTGGTCTAACTACCAGAGCACAAGATCTGACTGAAACCTGAATTTAACACATTATTCAGATTCTCAACATTCCCCTGCTGATTAGAAAATGGGTCACAAAACCCATTAGTAAAGTGTGAGTAATCAAGTATAATCTCTTTATAATCTCCCCTGGTGTGCAAAGTTGTTCAGATCCTTCCTCTATTTATTCCTGTTGTATCAGGTCACAGAGGGCTGTACTGTGGTTCTAAAGATTTCAAATACCAGAGGAGGGTCCCAGGAATATGCTTTTACTGTGATAACCCCCTTGACGCATAGTCTTTGTCTGACTGAATACAAAGACACTTTGCCTCTAATTTTAAAGTCTGAATATTTTTTAAATGGAAGAAATTTACTTTTAGAGAAGTTTACATTAAAGGAAAATAAAGCTTGTAAAGGCAATGATTAGAAAATGCCAGATTTAAGGTTACCTATGAATGACCACAGGTTATTTAGTATAAAAACTGTGTAGTACCATTGCAATATAGTAACATGAAAAAGCAGTTTGACAAAGATAAGGCTATAGGAATAAACAGGCCCAGGATTTTACAAATGAGGAGGAGAACCAATAAAACTGGGAGACAGATCAATCTGTCTCTACTCATTATGAGTGCATTATTAGAGACATTTTAAATTACAGGTTATGTTTCACTTGCTATCCTCTGTATTTTCTGGATTTTTCCATCTTGAGCCACAGCAGAAAATTCTGCGCTTAGATCTTGTAAGCGTACAGAAATGTGCTGTCTAAAAAATATCAGTGGATTCTCACCTTAGTATGAGAAATTAAAACACTGTCAAACACAAGGAACTGGTGAAGGAGGAAGCTGCAAGCCCAGGCCTAGAAGCTATTTTGGCAAACAGACTTAAGGTTAATGAGAAACTTGCTATAGATTTCAGTGGCTTTAGATCAGGCTTTTTGAGACACTTCAACATTCTTTCTGTGCTTGGTCCCTCCACTCAGCTCTTACTATGTCTTCTAATCCATTAGCTGTTATTACCCCTCCTTTGGCAATCTACAGTCTCCAGTTCTTCTAATCTTTGGGAAAAATGGGGCTGGCAGAATTTGTAATTTTCCTCAATTCTTAAATCATGTTTCTTTTTCTTAAATACGAATCTTATTAATGTGCCCTTTTTTCACTGTTCCAAACTCTTATGAAATGTTGACTATCTCTTGAATTCACACATGCTGGCTTTTCTCTAACAATGGCTTCGGTTTCCCTGAATGCTGAGACTATCTCAGTATCCCTGCATAAGTATTGCTAGGCCAATATAAGAAAAACAATTGCTACAATACTTTTGCTGTGAGATACTACTTTGTATGTCCCTCTTTAAATCATGAAGACATTCCTTCAGTATCACAGAGGGAACATACCTCTTAGATTTGCTTTGTGTGCCTAACAAAAACTTACTCTGTATTTTCCCCACCATCTTCAGTGGGCTCAGAATTTTACCCCACATTAATAGCCACTCCAGTCTCTCAAGAATGCTGGTTTCCAAAAAAAAGTATTTAAAGAAATAAATCTTTAATGTTTGGGAACCTACACTAGATCAGAGCAAAACATGTCTGATGCGTATACTGATTTTTAGCAAAAGATGAAAAACAAAATTTAACTTGTATTGGAAACAATTGTTAGATGCACAAAAACAGCAAGTGTTATGTTTTTTATTTAAAGGATGTACACAATTTTAAAATTACAAATCCCCATCTCCTCCTCTACAAGACTGTAAGGTATCTAATCTGCCAGTACAAACAGTAAACACATGCCCCAGCTGGTCTGTGACTTCTAGCAAGAATGGGCATCACGCGCTGTCCTCTGTAACCCACTCACACTATTTAACCGTGTCTCATGTGTGCTTATTTAGTATGATATAACTATCTTTCTTGGCTGTCTTACTGGGATCAAACATTCATGTTTTATCTATCTGTGATAAGTATTTGGACAGTTGAGAAATCACTCTTATCTTGAATTTCAGATAGTCTTTTAATGATTAAAATGTGAGCTGCTAGATGCATAAAACACTAGCTAGAGAAGACGACACAAGCTTTCCATCAGGTTTTAACAGTTATAATACTACAGAGATCCACCTCTTCTTACACTTCTGCTTTAGGCATTAGGGAATGATATACCATAGCATTTTAAAAACTAACTTTGGTACCTATTTAATATTTTGCAGCTACAATACGGTATTGAAACATTTCAAAAGTTATTTTTTAAAACATAATATTTTTGGCATTCTGAGTTCTGCAAGATTTATAAGCATTTGTTTATCTAATGAACCGTAATACATCTGTCCACACTGATATACACAAAAGAAAGAGCCATGTAGGTTTTATATACTGAAGTTAGTAAGGTGGAAAGCAGACACTGAAAATCAGAAGTGGAGAGAAAAACAGGAATTTATGCAAAAACAGACAACAGTAGAAAGATTCAGAAAACCTGCTAATTTAGTTAACACACAAGTTCTTTTTCAGAGTTAAATGACAATTAGGCACGAGAGTGTCTTAGGTCTAAACAGAATTTTCTAACTATTTATGATTTAATACCATAAAAATTCCTCAGGACTCTAAAATGAGTGCATTCAAATTGTGTTGCTGATGGCACTATTTTGAAAAAAAAGCAAACTTTTTAAAGTTAATATCCAACATACTGTCCTAGCAAGGTGCAGGAATATTTAAAGGTTGAAAGGAAAATGTTATCAGCTGAGCATTTTAAAGCAATTAATGGCATCACAGAATTCCTATTACAGTAGCCTAAAGGTCCAAAGACTTTACCTTTTCTCCTCTGAAGTTGAGGGCACCAAGCTGCCCCTGCTCCCCACAGCACCATCCTATAATGTTGATCTCTGTTCTGTTCTACTGTTAAAATAACTTTTCTTTGGCTGCCCCCTTTGTAGCTGTACACGGATTCTGAAAAAGTTTGAAATAATGTGACTTATTTTATAAGAAAAAGCATATTAATATGAAAATGCCTCTGGACTTGAAGATGAAACCACACCACTATCGTATTTTGTGATACAACTACAAGGAAACACAAGAATATGCCCACAATTTCTTCAGGAGAGGATGAAAACAATTTATGATTTCTTCACCAACATGAAACTAGTTTGAAAAAATGCATAATGAATATTAATTTACTTTTATCCAGTAATAATTTCCCAAGCACCTAAGTATTCAGCAACTGGACACCTCCCTGGGAAATAGCAGGTACCTATGAGCATCTTTGAGCACCTCCAACTCATATTGACTGGTATCAGTGGGAAAAAGATTGTACTCAAAATGCCTTAGTAACAGACTAACTCTAAATTTGAAACTGTTTCTGTAATTGCTGTGGAACGTACTTAAAGATAAACATTTCTCTAGAAATTTTCATGTAAAAGAAAACTGTCGCTGTGTACAAGTACCCTAAAGGGATTAATAATAGACTGAAACAATTATAAGATCCCTATGACATTCTTCATTCAGGACACTGCTTGAAAGTTTCTGGTATTTCCATACTAAAGCTGTATTTTCATAAACTCAAATAAAATTCTTGGATAACAGCTCCTGCTTTAAATCTGTGCCAACAGTTTTGAGATCCACATACAATAATAAATTATGGAGATTTCTACCTTTAAAACTCTCCATTTACAATGAATAAAGGTGATATTGACAGTGTGGCTAAGATCATTTCAATCTTTTGCAGCACTAAAACAAGGTGACAATGCAATACGATCAAATCCATGTGAAAAGCATTATGTCAAGCACTGAAGCAGCAGTACTGGAAACAGTTAAGTAAGGGAAAAAAGGGAGGAAGATTCCTTTTCCAGGTGGTAGCAGTAGTCTTAAAATGCCCAATGCCTGTCAAAAAAAAGTTAAGACACACTGCATAATATACTGAGAAGGCACCAAGATGATTTGTTCTTGTTCATTTCAGGAAGTTGAGAAGATGCTAGGAAGGGGTTATTTAAGGTCTGATTATGATGAACAGATGGAAATAAACTATGAATTTTAACATGGAAAATTTTTAAGATGGAAATGGCTTCAGAAAAAGGAATCCTGAAAACTCCATTCACTGTTCTAAGAAAAGAAATAAACAACTTCAAAAAAAAAAAGTACATTAAACACATGGATTCACAATCAGGATTCCTCAGGAAAGGATTTTTAGTAATAAAAAAACCCAGAATATAACCTCCCCCAACAACAAAAAAGGTTCTTTCACCATAATTGCAATATCCCCTTCTCAGCGCTCCTGCTACACACAACTCTCCCCAGAAGAGGATTTCAGGCCCACATTCCTCATATCTAACACACTCCTGCTGCCCATTCCACCTCCCAATGCTGTACTTCATACCAACATGCCTCTCCAATGCCCCACCTTGCTGAAAATCAGGTCAACACACTATTTTGGAGCTCTGGAGATGCTCAAATCATCTGACTGACCAGTCAATACATTAGTAACTGTAGTCTGTACCAGAAATGGTGACTGCTCATTCCTTAGTGAAATCTCACCAACCTCTCAGCAAGTAGGAACACTGATTATCAGTGCCTTCTGCCTGCAGGCTAATCCCCAAAATGCATACACAATTGATCAGCTGGTGGGCAATAACCTCCTTTCAGCAGCTGATTTCAGTCAGCCTCTAATTCTAAAGTTCTCTGTTACACCCCCTATGAGCAGCTCATCACAGAGCTCTTACCTGTGATTCACATCTAAAACACAGGAGTATTGAGCAGGAAACAGCCCACACAGGTAAAATTTACACAGTGACTGTTTCAAGGCAATTCTGAAGTTGTAGAAGTCCAATACATTAACTTACCTGTTAATATGGCAATGCTGATAATTTTTAAGACTGAGTGAATCAACATATTTGACTGAAGCTGGTCTAGCTGAACATGCTGAACACTATCCAATCTCTGAACTTGTCTACATGGAAGGTCTCCAAAGTGGGGAAATTCTGATGATATGTATGCCAATAAGCCATGGAGAACACCAACATCCACTATATGATGAACTAAAAAAAAAAAAAACAAGTCATCACAGGAACATTTCCTTTTTTTGGTAAGCTTAGAGCTATAAAAAAAATTTATCAGTTGGTGTATGCTTACACCAACAAAATCAAAACCATGTCTCATGATAATTCTAAGCAGCCAAGAAACTACTGAGATGTATATTCCTTGATCCAAAATCAGATTGTATTTTATTTGCCTCCTCTTGATAACATCCCAACATAAAGTGTAAGAACACTACTTTAAAATACATTAGAAATAGAAAAGCCTTGTATTGAAACTTTGTAAGAACACAGGAATAGCCATTCTTGACCATTTACCCCCATGCTGTCTTAAACAGCTGGCAATAATAGACATCAGGAAGACAATAAGAACAATGCAAGTTCATGGTAATACTTCCACTGTATTTTCCACAAGCCTCCAACACTTCAAGCCACTTTAAAGTCTGTGCTTAATAGGCCTTGCTGAATTTTTCTTCCTTGAACTTACCTATTCCTTAAGCCTCCAAAGCTTCTGCAACTACAATGTAATTCTTGCTATAAAGTCACCTTGTTATGAAGTCTCAAACCTCTTAAGGTTGAGTCCTAGGATAATAGCTGTTTCTTAAATTAATCTCAGAGAATTCAATTTTCAGTATTTTGAAAGGTAACCATCCAACTTTGCCATAAACTCCACACGCCTATCCATGATGACATCATGTCCACATCTTGTCCACAGGTGTTGTCATTCTTCTAGTGTTTGGTACACCTCAATTGATCACATTTACATTTTATCCTGTATATAAACCATTGGAGTACCAAATGGAGTACTTTAAATATTTACTGTGATTTGGGGGAATCTCTTATGCATTCCAGACTTACATTCTTTTGGATTGAGAGCTGAGCAGTTCCCCAGGTTCAATAACTGACTGGTACATGTAGATTGCAGCATGATTTCTCCAAACCAAAGGTTCTCATACATAATGATATCTGCAACAAAAAAAGCAGACTTATTAGTCCATATATATTGAACATATTGAAATGTACATACTTTTCTGGCTATAGAACCAGAAATCTTGAAACTGATTTCAGATCAGAACTTTAATTTTGAAGCTTCTTTCTATTCCAGTTGCTATTCGCTTCCAGAGCCTCGTGGTCTACTGGTTCCTTGATTCTTAAATGGCCTTTTTCCAATGTTTTTCTTCATTACTGAGGGTTTGTTGCTCTCAATTATGTGCCATCTAGGACTAACATTCATATATACAATGGTCTTGCAGAAAAAAAGTGAAATCCATACTAAAAATGTCACCTTGTTCAAAAAGTTAGGAGATTTTCCTTCAATTTATGCCAGTTCCAAAGAACTTCCACATAATTCAGAGAGACTTAATGTGGGCATCAACACCTATTACCATTTCCCAAGGAATGCAGATAGGAAAGCAATGTGAAAGAGGAACAGTGACACTACTAAAATAGTACAGTACTCCACATAAGATGATCAATAATGGGAGCTGTATGTCTACTTGAAACTCTTCAACTACTATTAATCAAGAATTTGCATGATAGGAAAAATATATTTACATAGAAAATCCGAGACAAATACCTCAGTAAAAAGGAATACTGAAGAACTTTCTTCCTTCTAAAACGCAAAAGACTAAATGGCTTTAAAGAACACCTTTATTAAATGAAGGGAAAAAAAATACCAAAGTCAAAAGCTGTAGTTACACAGGTACTGTCAAAGTCTCTGCAGAAAAAAGCTTCACATTCTGGCTACAAAATAATCTATATGCATATACCAACCACATTGCCAGGCAAGCCGCTAGCATACCTATCTCACAGCATCTCATAGTTGCTGTTGCTAAATATTGGCTAAGCAGCATGAGCAGGAGACTGACAAGTTGATCACAGCATCAAGGGGAGCAATACTAGGGGAAAGAGACATGTTACTAACAGAATGGAGCAAACTACTAAATTTAGACAACTGCAGGAGACCAGGAAAATGTCAAAATTAGAGGAACTCCTACACAATTTCAGGACTCATCATACATGCAGACTTTGAAAGAGAATTGAAGAGAGAACACTTTGAAACAAAGTTATTTTAGAATCTAACAACGTCATTTACAAAGTGTTAACCAATTTTTTTAAAGTAGTTTGGTAGTAGTTAACAGCAAGTACTGTATAAGCAAAATGGGTGAGGGCATTGGGTAATTATGAAATAGAACTTCTAGGGACTTTAAAGGCAAATTATTTTTGTGTGACATTTCACAGTGAGTAATAAAATACTAGGCTTACCTAAAAGCACATTTGATGGATTTTGGAATAAGAAAGTCTAAATAGAGAAAGCAGGAAAAAGCCCAGCTTATCTTCAATCTCTAAAATACCCAGCATAGCAAAACAAGCACTTTTATTTAAAAAAAGAACTCTAACAAAGATAAATAGGCATCTTAAAATATAACTGTAGTAGTATTCAAACAAGAATAATTTTATATTGTGGAGTTTTTCATATATCCCAAAACGAAATGGCCAAATCACAGCCATTTCGGTGGTGTAAGTTTTGGTCAAATCCAACCTTAAATTAGGTGCATTGTAGCTTCCACAGTGCTGCATTCTCTTACATGAGATGCATTCTTTTAATCAGGGAGGATTTTGCTCCTGTTAGCAATTAATGATTACAAAGGATTTGTCAGAAGCAGTCTTCATTATTAACTGACATGTTATGAAAAAGGTAAACTGAAGACAATTTTTTTACTCATGCAGTCTATGCCAGTTACCAATTCCCTATGTGATCTATCTAGCACTAGAATCTTGAGAGTCCTTCATGGAAGAGGAGTATTTCCCCTCCTGAAACCCAACACAAACATCACAATTTTCTGGTCAGTCTGCTGGTCCAATAGCACAGAAGTACAAAAGCAAAAAAAAAAAATACATAAATCAAGTAACTAGCACATCTTTCGGTTTGTGGTAGCACTTGCACCTTAACAACTGTTTTAAAACACTAACAGGTTACAGAATACATCTATCTACTTATGGCACTTCTGTAAGGGTCTATAACACTGCTATGCCTCAAACCAAAGACTCTACATATAAGAGATGATCAACTTCTACAGAGTTTTTTTTATGTTCCAATGGCAGGATGATTATGGGAATTCAGAGTGATATTGAGCCATGTTTTTAGATGCTTAGCAGTAGTTCCAAATTACTGGTTACACACTGTTCTACTAGCAGACATTTTAAAGACCCAAATTTTAGAAAGGCAAACAAAAAAGGAGTTCTCACCTGTAAGTAGTACAATATCCCCAGGAAACACAGTGAGTGACCAAAATGCAGCGGCACGCCACAGCACCACCTTTCTCTCAATTTTGGACTGGTCAGTAACTACAATTGTTGCCACTGGAACTTTAGATGAAGATTTGGGTCTTGTTTTTATCTGTATTTCTTTAATATGACAGGGATGTACTACTGCAACCAAAACATCGTACTTTTGATTTTTGCAGCAGCAATTCTTTAGTAGTGACAGAAGATGCTTTTGAAGTTTCTTGAATTCTGCCATCCTCTCTTGATCCATTCTCATTTCAGGACCAGCTAGAGAAGAATTCAGTTTAGCTCTCTTTGATTTCAGCTGCCTTTTAAATGCAGAGGGAAAGATATAAAAAGACTCTTCAGATTTGCGGGCTCTTTTAGAAGAGCTGTTATGAGAACTGCTTGCTTGGGAGCACAGTATTCCTGAGCTCAATGGTTCAATACGGATTTCATTTACAAATTGTTCAGCAGGAACATTAAGAAGTTCTTCAGGTGTTTCTGAATTTTCATGAGCACTTCCTTCTCTTTTTGTAGCATCAAAACAGAAGGTTTTGCCATCATTCTCAGAACTGAAAAGTTCAAGAGAACCTGTATACTCCTGTTCACATGCATTTTCAGCCACAGCATGACATGTTCCGACATCAGAATTAAGACTGAAGTGTTCATATTGCTTTTCTTCATGTTTATTTGCTGCTTCTGTTTCCAGGAGTTTCATGGTTCTTTTCTGTATCTCTTTTTGTTTCTTAAAGTGATCTTGTGCAAGAACAGCCATCTGACTTGAAGTCATTATACTACGAAATTCAGTATCAGTTGACATCGCAAGGTTTGAACAATCATTTAGTTCTCCTTTTGGTTTTGACTCTTGATTTGGGGGGAAAAATACATCCAGATATCGACTTAGATGTTCATGGCAGTCACTTATATGACCTGATGGAGCATCTTTTCCCACAGACCTCAGATGTATGCTAATCTGCTTAGTAGAGGCAACCAAATCAGAGATGTCAGAGCAGTTAACCTCCAAATGACTGGCTTTTCCTTCAGTGAGGTTTGAACAGCCATGCGATTGTTTTTCATCTTGTTCTTCTGATTTTCCAAACTTTTGAGGAAGGTGTTGATCTGCAGCCTGATTTACATTTGTGTGCATGCCTCTATCTTTAGAAAACTGACAATCAGAGTAAATTAAACTGCCAGTCTTCTTAGGAGTACTGGCATTGGTTTCCACCAAAGTTACAGAAGATGTCAAACACTCTTTTGCTACCATTAATCTCCCCTGTTCAGACTGCTGGGAGCAGTAACCATTTGTAGGAACTGCCATGACTATAGAGCTTTCGCCCTTAAACATTATGCGGTCAGTACTTTTGCATTTTTCAGAAAAAAGACCATGCCTATCATATGAACAGTGGAGTTCTCTCCATTTTTCAGCAGCAGGCACTGAACTACTATGTTCTGACACCTCCAGCTGGCTTGGAATAGTGGGTGCTCCAACAAAAATATGGATTTGAGGTTTGTTAGACATTTCTGACTGCTGTGTAAGTTTGACTTTAAACAATGTGGTTTGTGCAATAAATGTAATGCTAAATATTAGCAAATGCCAAAAACTGTATTAGGCCTTTTCTTATGAATTTAAAAATAACTAAAGATCAAAATAGTTTTTCTAACTAGTAAAAGAATAAACACCACTTTACTCTTCAAAGCCCATAAAACTAAATGTACACAGCATAAAAATGGAAATTACCTATTGCCCAACTTTCTTATATAAAACTAAATTGTTTCATTTCTGATATTGATACTTCCATACATGTAGTAGATGCAGACTTGTAGTGGAGTTCAGTTTGTACTGAAAAGTTTCAGATAAAATTTCCAGGAAGCTAAACTTCCTTTACTACCAGTTTAAGTTTAATTATTATCTGAGTAGAGTTATGATGTTTATGTATTGACATCAGTAATTAAACACTCAAATGCAAAATCATTATCTAGGACTTCATTTTAGATCATATGAAGTAAATGCCTATAAAAACAATTTTTACAGCAGGGCTAGGACATAATTTCATCCTCTGGAAAATTAAAATTTTAAATAATTACTAAGTGATTAGAAATACTAGACTTATTTTAGATTAAAAGAGTTTACTAAAAGTATTTTACATGGCCAGTCATCACTGCTGTTTTAGCATGAAAATACTGTATTAGGTACATGAATATTTTATCACAGGCAGATTTCAAGATGTTATCAATAAATTATTTAATAAACACTGAGCGGTCACAGTGGAACTTGAGCAGACAATTCAGAAGTAGCTTTAATTCATATATAATATTGTCATACTGCCCAGGAAAGTACTAGCTTTTCTACCATATTAAAAACACATCCATCTTACACAGCACAAAATAAAAAACCCTTAACACTTTTAGAACTCTGTTATACTGTGATTTTAAAGTATTTACATACAGCTACAAGTGCTCATTAAAATGCAGACACCTAATTATAATGTCTATGTTTTGGGAGTGACATGAAGAAAAGGTGCTGTAATAGGAATTCTGTAGTGGTAGCATACACAGAACACCAGAAGTGAAATCCAAAAGCTAATCCAGCTGCAAAGAGAAGAAAGAGAACATTAATATAAATACAGCAATGAAAATATTTGCATATTTCATTTAGCTTGAAAGTCAATTTCTTAACAGCCCACTAGGGGTCGCTAAACCCTCACATTCATAAAGCTCACAGCGACATGTAAAAACTGTGTCAACATCCTGAAAGCCTGAACTCAAGCATATTATAACTGGAAAAACAATATACAACCACAGAAGTTAGATCTATCCTGTCATATAATACAAAGAAGCTACAAGACAACAACGTTGGTATTAGCCTGCTCTTCTCTATGCTGAACAGGCCCAGCTCTCTCAGCCTCTCCTCATGTGACACATGCTCTAGTACCTTCACCACCCTAGTGGCCCTCCACTGGACTCTCTAGTAGCTCCATGCCTCTCACGCTGGGGAGCTCAGCACTGGACCCAGCACTCCAGATGTCTCACCAGTGCTGAGCAGATGGGAAGGATCACCTCTCTCAACCTGCTGGCAATGTTCCTCCTAACGCAGGCCCAGATACTGCTGGCCTTCTCTGCTGCAAGGGCACATTGCTGGCCTGTGTGCACCTCAGTGTCCACCAGGACCTTTCCCGCAATGATGCTTTCCAGCTGGTGGGCCCCAGTTTGTACTGGAGCATGGGGCTATTCCTCCCCAAGTGCAGGACTTCACAATTCCCTTTGTTGAACTTCATGAGGTTCCTCTCTGCCCATCTCTCCAGCCTGTCGAGGTTCCTCTGAATGGCAGCACAGCCCTCTCCTCCCAGTTCTGTACTGTCTGCAAACTGCTGAGGGTGCACTCTGGACCCAGTATTGACCCCTGGGGTGCACTGCTAGTTACTGGCCTCCAACTAGACTTCCTGCCACAGATTACGACCCTCTGAGCCTGGCCATTCAGTCAGCTTTCAGTTCACCTCACTGTCTGCTCATCTAGCCCATACTTCATCAGCTTGCCTACGAGGATGTTATGGGAGAGTGTTGAAAGCCTTACTGAAGTCAAGGTAGACAACATCCACTGCTCTGCCCTCACCTACCAAGCCAGACATTTCATTGCAGAAGGTTATCAGGTTGGTTAAGAATGATTTCCCCTTTGTGAATCTAATTCCACAAATTCAAGCAAAACATACCTGATGTATGTGTATTTGAAAACTAAAGCTTTGTGCATCGGAAGTTTCAGGGAGAAAGAAATCTTAAATTAAAGTGAACTAAAACACATTCAGGACAAAATACTTGCTTGCCTGCTTTCTATACCCTCAGAGGAAGCTTACAAGAGCGAGCTCTTTCTAAGCTTTCTTATAAGAAAAACTGAGGTTCAGTGTCAGCATCCAAAGAATAATTATGAGCCCAATGAACACTTCTTGGTGAGTTCTGAAGATACTGGAAGGGCAGTCTGGTTGCTGAACAGATGAGATTAACTGGCCTCTAAATACACTGTTCTAATTTTAACATGGAGTTGCAAGACATTTCAGAGATTTTTTATCTATAGAAAAGTTGGTGCTTAAGATGTCACAGTGTAAAGTCTTCAAAATTAAGACTGGCTGCTGCTTTCGTTATGCAAGTGTCCTAGACTGTTTCCTGTGAATATAATGCAGGGCTTCACATGATGTACTAAAGCAAATGTCTGCACTGTTTAACTTAAAAACAGAAAACAATAGCTCAAAAGGAAGGCTTTTAGGTAAGTATACATCTCATGAGCTAAACATACCATTTTAATACTAAACTTCCACATATTAAAGTATAAGATCCTAGAAATGTAGTTCTATTTCACACTACTTCTGGCAGAAATACCCTGTATCATAGTTCAAATGCAACCTTTCTATAATCAGAGTTGAACAATGATTTAATCAGTTAACACTTAAAGGAAAATATTACTGAAGAATCACATTCAATCTTTTTTACTTTTGGTAATAATTCTGTCTACTCCCCATATGATTAAAACCATGGGAACTAGCTCTGTTTTTAATTCCCAAGCACCACTATCTTGTTTTTAAGAAAAAATTTTGCCAATGTACGAAAACAACAACACGCAAACCTAAATGCTTCCCAATAGTGCTAAACTCTTTCTTCTCAGTATAAACACACACTCTTATGTAGAGTCTAAATTAAGACATAAGCTGACATCTTGGAAGACTCATGTTCTTTATAAATTCTATCCACTATTTTTCTTCTTGAGATTCAACTGGATGAATTCTTATTTTAAGTTCTGTATATTTTTAAGCCATTTAACAAAAACAGATAAAATGAATAAAAAGATAAGATCCTTGAAGCAAAACAAAATTTCATTTATGTCTAGATTTAATACAAGGAAAAAACAGAGAGGACTGAAGAATAAAAGATCACAAGAGTATCACCTCTAATGATTTTCATTTGTTATATTAACTAGCTTTGTGGTTTGCTTTAAGTAATTTTGTTTGCAATACAACATCACAGATTAAGTAGTATGCGTGCAAAGATTAGAATATAGTGGAAAAAAATATATGTATCACTGATTAAGGAAGTGTACATCACAGCATGAGAAGATGAAGGGACAATTTAACAGATGAGTGAAAATAAAGAAATAAATAATGGGAAAGTTTATGAAGATGGGGTTAGGAGCAGGAAAGGTTGCATTCCAGAGTTTCAGTGTAGGCCCTTCTTGAATCAGAAATGCATAAGCTACATACTACTTCCCCTCATCTTCCGTCAAGAGATAAACTGCCTATGTGGACATGTACGGAGATATTAAATGGCAAAGAGAAAGAAAAGCCTGTCCCTGCTACTTTCTTTTCTTGAGGACCTCACTTTATGCACCTGGAAGATCTTGATGTAATGTCACAGTATACTCTGAAAAAGCTAATCCCTCTTGCATCTGCAATAATCTGGACTCAGGTTAGAGCAGGCATGACACTGCCAAATATTGTTGAAGAATTGCTGCGTTTTCTTTCAGAATAAGTTATCTTTTTACAACTACATTTGTATATCTATATACACACACACATATTAAGATCTGCAACTAATACTAAGCAGTACTTTGGAAATGCATTTCATAGACAACTATGTGCATTTGTTTTATGTGCACACCTTTTACTTAGGTAACATGGATATGACTTTCATAAAAATGAAAAAATAGTAAATGGTGACTTATTTACTACGTTAGTAAAACCCTGACAATGACAGAAAAATCTGCAGGCTACTGAACAGGAAGAACTGAACATTGGCAAGATCTACTACAGTATCTGTTTAGGGACAACTGATGCCATTAAGCAATATGGTTTCCCTGAAGTAAATCAAATTGAGTTTACAATAGGATGACAACTTTGCCACGTTCTAGTACAAAAAGGAGCGTCATCTAGTAAAGATGTGATGCTCTTTACACGAGTTCTGAATAAATATCGGGTACATTAAAACACTCTTGAAATAAAGAGTTACACATAAAATGTGAAATAACATTAATAGCACTGATTAAGAGGCCAAAAATATTTTTAATAATACTTTTGAAAACAAAAATAGCTGCTATGGCCTGATAAATTTCCAGTTATACAGTATTTTATCACCCCCTCATTTTAACTATCATTTCTCTTGTTTTTTTCTCCCCCCTCACCTTTACAAAGCAATAAAAAATTGTTTGTTAATTCAGCCATTTTTCTTTGACTTCGACTAAAATTTACCTCTAAAACTTTGGATTCTCTTTTCTGCTTCTTCCTGATTCATACTTTTTGCACTTAGTATATTACAATTGAATCTTGATATTATCTAATGAAGTTTTGCAACTAAAAATATTATTTCTATTTTCAAAGCCTTAAATCTTGACTTTTCTTAAGATCTTTAGAACTTAGGAATGGCTAGTGACCTTTGTCTCCTTCCTGATTCACCTTATGAGTCTAGAGTGATCTGCTTTGGCAATTTCCAAGTGACTTATTAGGTCAAAGATACCAAACTGTAATATGAGTAATCATCAGTATTTATAATCATTAAAATCTGTAAATCAAAGAAAATGTCTTATTTTAAGAAGTTTGGGTAAATTTCCTCTATGTAAAATTGTTTCAAGAATCACTGCAAAGAACCATTGCATCCTGAGAACAGTATTACTATTTATTAAATAAGTTGTTACTTAAGTTCTCACTGCCTTGGTTTAAAAGAATAAAACCTGAAAAAGGATTAACATCAACTCTTATTACAGAAGTTCTTCAAAAAATGAGCAAAAAACTATCAGTCTGACATATGGCAACATGCCATTGCCACAAAACTAATTAATTTTTACAATGTATTTAAATTATGTGTGGGTAGACAGGAGGTTAACTACACCAAAGATAACAGGAGCTAAAGCTCAAAGATATAACTGAAACTTCAATGCACACATCCGTTATATCTGTTAATTATTATACCATTTCTTAATTTGTGGAAAGGAGCTCTATTCATAAGAGCCAATGGAAGCCTAGCTTTTTATCTCTGAAATGGTCAGAGTCTGATTGACGGATCAATGATCTATTAAAAAACTAGTAACTACATCAGCAAGTTTTGCGTTTGCAAGACACTGCAACTAAATATTAATATACCTACTACAACAAATTTATTACAGCATATACCAGTTCCTCCAATCTATACAGTAAGACAGGAACTCTCACTTTAACTGTCCTTTTTATGATCAGCTATGTCACTAACATAGTTTATCAATATCTATAGTAATTTGCTATATGCAGGACAAAATACTTGGAATAGCTTTAAATACCCTCTTCCAATACTTAAATACTCTAGAAGCTTGATGCTTGATGCTAAATAAATGCCATTAAATGACCTTAGAAGTGTCTAATCATTACTTTTATTCCATATTTTAATTTATGTCCATGATTCCACAATGGTATTCACTAACCGTGCTAACCACTAAAGCATTAGGCCAGGGTAATTAAAGGCGGACTCACAGCTCCAGCTGCCTATCACTCCTAAATGTTAATGGCAGTCAGACATAAATCCCTGCTCTTATTAAAAATTACATCCAAATACAGTTTCATTAAGGTTAGTGACCTATAAGGGAAAGTAAACTGCAGTAATTCCACCTCTGGTAACACTTTCATTAAGTCTGTTACATAGGATGGCTTCAAATCCTAAATAAAATTACAGAAATAGACCATAATGTATCAGAAGATATCAAAAGGATTAGAGCAATATAAAAACTGTAATTTCTTTTCCTGTCTTGAAGTCTGTTCCTCCCCCTTCCCCAATTTTTTGGGAGCAAAAATAACAGTATGTTCTTGCACTTGCACCTTTGATTTGGTGTAGATCAATGCTGAATTTTATTTAACCTGGTAAATAGTTACTAATCTGAGTAGACCCACAATATGCAAAAGGAGTTATATTAGCCATAACCTGCTGAAAAGCTGGTCCTTTAGATTATATATACACACACGAAGCAGGAGTTTCTCTCAAATTCTAAATCTTAACTTCTACTTCATGCCTTCCTCTCACTCACACTTTTGATTCTATACCTCTTCTATCTATAGTATAAAGAGTCAAAAAAACAAAAACACACATAAGAAAGCAACAAACAACCTCACCACCCACTATGTCTCACTGACCTTGCAACAGAAAAAAAAAAAGAATTCTTAATGGTCATCATTGGAATATTTACTTTCAGTTCAATTCAAGATACTATTTCTCTTTTTAGTAAAGTCCATATGACATGACAGAAGAGTGGAAAACAAACATTTGCCAACCAAAGGAAAAGCAGAACAGAAACAAACCACTGCATGAAAGATTCACACATCACATGACAGAAGACTCTCCTGGCACCTTTACCATACTGTTCAACTCTTCTTCCAGAATTTAAGTTTGTCTTTTTAGAAAACTAAGTCCTGTGGCTGTGCACCTTGGCTGTAACTTTGAAAAACTGAATCAACCGCAAGCAATGTGAAAGCTTCATACACTTTTAGAATCTGAATGAACAATTCTGGGATGAAATGACCAACACATGACGTGCTTGCTCTTAAGCTGCACAAGAAAAGACAAGAATGATCTTATCAATGCTAATGACTACTGCTGGCATTGCAAGTGAATGAGCATACGCATCCAGCAACAGCACCTATCCACCAAATCAACAAGGAGCATGGTCCCCTCCCCCCACCAAAAAAAAAACCCACCAAGAAAAGCCCAATGGAAAATAAAGACTGACGGAAGAAATCAAACTGAGAAGCTCGTAACAGAAATAATTTTATACGCTACATCTGTGATGGACATACCAGATGGGCTTAAAGATTATTATGTTTCTGTCACTGAATGGCACCCAAGGAGATATAAATGGACAGTTTTGGACTGTAAACTGGTTGGATCTAACAAAAAAAATCAAAAGAACATGCATGTGTGAGAAAGGGAGTGCATGTACATATGGGCAGCTGGTGGATGGGATGGGCAATTACAGGCTCTTATTTTTGTCATCCTTATTTCAATATTTTCAATTCCTTCCTTATATCCATTTTGTGGTCGTTACCAAACGATACATTTCACATAAATTTTAATATAAGCTCTCAGGCAATGACTGTAGTCTTATCTACTAGAATAATTGATCTGTTTAACTAAAATTAATTTTACTCCAAGATAATTATTTTGCTCACATAAATAATACTTCTGGAATACTGGGCAGAGAGCAGATCTGCCCTTGAACAGATACTGTAGTATAGCAAGAACTCTGCTAGTCAATATCTAAATTTATGAAAAATCACAAGCCTCCTTCATCTGCCTCTATGGTACAGTAATTAGGGTAGTATTACCTCTAAATGCTATCTGAATATAGATTATTATTGAGCATAAGGCCACTTCTTTTAATATTTGGTATTATTTATACTAAATAGCCCCAGTACTGATCTATTTAATATCTCATTTTTGACTGGATAGTAACAGAGCACCGTGGTACCAGGTACTGCTGGGTTATAAAGTCATAAAAGGTATATTTGGCATTATATTGCCATAAAACAATATACATCAAAATTTGTCATCTACAGTGCTTTCAGCAACAAAACACTTTTTTGAACATGAAACACCATTGAGGCATTGCGACAGAAACCTTCCTGAGCACTGAGGCAGTATAAGCAGAGAGGTCAGCTACTTAAACCATCACCAGAGTGCGTGGGAAGCTCCATGCAGTTCGACACTCAAAACAGAAGTCAAATCAAATTACAAAACAATCTAAAACTGTACTTAAAGTTAGAGACACTACATTGTTCTTCACAAGTCTACTATTTAACTAATATCATAACTAACTATATGGTAAGCAATCAAATGGAATTACTAATGGCTCAACATATAAACCTACATGCCTGGAGGATCAAGGCCTGTGGTTTCTAAAGTTGTGCTCCAAAAGGAAGTATTTTCCTTGAGCTAAAATAAATAGATTTCTTCTGTAGATATGAGTTTGGGTTTTATGTAGCTATTTACTCAACAGGTGCAATCATTTTACTTTAAAAGGATTATTATATGGGAACTAAATGAAGCAAGATCTGAACACTCAGATATACTTTCAACATAGTCACTCAGATGCTCTTGTCTTTAAAAATTAGAGTAAAGGTAGTAGGCTTTTATGATTTCCTTGATACTACCACGACCTTTTTGTCTCTTGCGAGATCTTCTCTTAAAAAATAAACACAACTTATTGATTTTTGTTTTGCAATACATAAAACACATAATTAAAGAGATATGAACATACAGGGGCTGTTACAAATAAAAGAAGTTAAAAGTTCTTCAGAACGGTGACCTCCTGAGGAAGAGAGAAAGATAAAGGTAAAAGGTCAAAGATATACAAAAAAGATAACACGCATTCCTCAAGCCCCTAAGTTTGAGAACTTTCAGACAAATAAATACTATACCTTCTATCAAGAAAATATTCCAATATATTCCAAGAACTCACAATACTAGAGTGACATCATCATGTTTTTGTCAGAAAAAACATCAAGTCCGCAGGAAATTATCAATAGGTAGCAAACCAATAAAAACCTATTTTAGGACTTAAAACTTCTGATAAACTGAGGTTAATAAAGCAATACAGGCACTAAGATTAAAATGAGGCAACTGGTCACAGTCAAGATGAAGCATGGTCATAATAACTCTATTTACACCACATTAACAGCTGCAAATTTGATTTATTAGGATGAGAAGATAAAAAGCAATCTCAAACTAGCATCAGCTTTTTTTCTGCTTCGTGGAAAGGTCTTTGCTGTTTCCGTAAACTGAAATTTTTGAAGCAAGCAGCAGAACAGAAGAAGAGTTTCCAAACGAAGCAACAACTGACTGGGCTTTAATTTAATGGATTTCTGTAAAATCTATTTCTAGAACAGTAAATACATTTCAGCTTAATTTAATAATACAAATGCCAGAACATTCCTGTAATATTGTATAACAGGCTTTATAACATTAACCAAGTAGATCTTCCTGCACAAATTCAGTGCATTTTTCAAAAAATCAGATTCTTATTTAGGGTCATAACAACATGCAAGCTGATATTTCACATTTTACGAAAGTTATTAGAAGCCATCTTCCACAGAAGTATGTATTACCTTGGATTAACTGGCTACAGCATACAGACAGCTGTAATGAAAACCTCCTCTCACAATTGCAGATGCTTTAGAGGTTGGAGAAATGAAATTTACTCAGCCATATTGTATGCGACTTCCATGCTGCCGCAAACAAAAAGCCCATATTTGCAATACAAAGCTGCCACCACTACCTTTGCACTTTTACAGTAACTTGACTCAAAAAAGGTTAAGTTTTATAATAAAAAATGGATGCTGACTGCACAGTCACAGGCCAAGAAAAAAAGGGGGACTGCCCATGTTTTGGACAACAGCAGTAGGCAAGACTGTGCTGTGCTTGTGCCTCTATATTGTGGGATACAGTGTTGAAAAGGTATTCACAAAATGACAATTTTTCTAACACAGGATAAATTAGTAATCTGATAGCATTAGTAAAATGCCATTCACTTTCTACCACAAGTGGATACTTTAGCTAACAAAAGTTACACTCTTGCATTTTTGAAGTGAAGTGGGGTAATTTTTCATTTCTCAACTTTATTAAGCTATTCAAGTCAGATATTTGTTAGCTGAAAAAAGCCACCCACCCACTCACACAAGGAGCCACACTGGGAGCACACAAGTCATGCCTAGATCATGCCGTGCTCCATGGCTGCAAAACTAGAAGCTGCACACCCAGTTCCAGGAGAAACCAGTTGGCACACCAAGCTCACAACACCTCTTTTGGACCAACAGCTCAATCAAGAGTTCATTCTCTCACTGTTTAGTTTGCTGCTCCAGAGCAGCAAATATTTAACCTTCCTGTAACCAGAAACAACAGCAAGTATTTTTTTATTTTTTTGAAAGGATTGGTACCTGGTATTTCAGGTTATCAGACAACTTCCAAAGAATCTGGCATCATCAGACTCTTTCTAGTCTCTCCCCATCTTGAGCCACATTTTGCACATAATTCTTTAGTATGCAACTCTACGTTTCTTGTGGTATTGTAAGCGTATTTTTGCGGGGTTCCATGTAACTGATAATCTGATACATTAAACTGCTGATCTTTACTGATACTTTCATATCTACATAAAAAAGCTGGCATACAAAATTTTAATAAATCCAAACTCTCAAAAAAGTGCATACACACATGCTTCTGATGTTCGCATTATTTTAAACAAAACCAGGAGCTTTTAACTACATAATAGTGCTGATTTCATATGCAAATCTCTAGTTCCTTTCATTTCTGAAAATACAAAGATTTCCATGTTACCTATTTTAGGCTGGTTTGTTTTTTCCCCTGTAGTAAAGAATACACTTCAACCTTAACACCAACTGAAAAAGATATGCTCTTCTGTCTAAAAATTAATTTTTAATATTAAGATTTTTTTTCAGAGATAAAGCTCCCTCAAGGAATTACAACATTCAGACTTAGGCCAAGCTGGCTTTATACAATAATGAATGGCACCACAAAGATCATATAGATGGTTCACTGCACACGCTTGCTCCTTATTGTGGCTACACAAGTGGCATGCCTACTTCTTTACAGGACTGTATGAATGTCAGCAAAGCAAATGCTCTTTCACATGCATTATGGATAAGGAGTAAGGTTGTTAATTTACTAGAGCACTGGAGGAAAAAAATTCAAGATAAAAAAATATTTCAGAATATCTTAAACTAATGAAACTGCAGCAAAACTCCTGGAGACAGAAAGCAAGTTCAAAAGCCATAGCAAGAAAATTAAGATATATGATACACGAGGAAATTATCATCAACTTTTTAATATATAAGCCTTTACTTTTCAATGGTCTAGATGTTAGTTTAGCAAACTAGTTAAGCTTTAACAGAGAACAGGTGACACTGAGTAACTATCAACACAGCTGACTGAACCAAAGGTGCCTTTTAAATGTAGATTTCCCCATTTCAAACATCAAGGTAAGTTTTTTCCTCTCTCTCATCTAAAACATATGTTTTAGGGCAGTAATGCACATTACAGACTAGTTATTCAGAATGATTTGATTATATTTCAAAAATTGTAGATCAGTTTCTCTCCTGCCCATTCAAGAGGTATGTCCAATGAAAGTTTCTAGAAATCACTATCAATGAAAAAAGTCTTTCCATCTACCCACTATGAATAAAATGCTTGAAATGTATGTTGATCCATATGGCTGCCACATACATCCATCTTTTCCTAAAGTAAATCAGCCTACTAAAAAGATCAAGCAAACTAAAACTCATGGTATCAGCCATCTTTGGTCTCCCTCTTTTTAAGTCTTTAGCAGCAGAATTACTGATAAAAATCTTTTTGCACCTATGTTGTTTCTGGTAAATACGTATAATTTTCTTCATTATTTTAATATTAGAGGCAACACCTACATTATTTCCTGTACCATGCTAGTATGACTCTATTGCTGTGTACCTTCATTCAAACAGCTTTAATTCAATAACATTTTTCATATAATTTTTTCTTACAGTATTACCTAGTCCTCATTTTTTTGGACTGTACTACACTAGAGGGATGAGAACAGCTCTGTCTGCTTGACCTATAACAAGTAGTTAATCTGAAAAGTCTTCAGCATCATTTATTTCACTCTCACCATTCTAATCCCTGGAAATGTTCTGCCCAGCCTAGTTCTCCCCCCCACCCCCATATCCTTTGGGAGAAAATTCAGTTGAATTTATACAGACTTAACATGTTTATCCATACCAGCAGCCCACTTTGAGACAAAGTCACCTTTCTTCAAAGAGAGGTGGCACTCTAAAGGATGATCAATCTTACTGCAAAACTGTCCTGACAAAACCAACAATACATGAGCATTAAGGTATCTGGAAAATTAAAATTTTGCATAGCTTTTAAAGCTCTTGAAGTATGAAAAGTTACAGGTGAAAACTAAATAGGGAAACCCTACTTATCCATTTGTCTTCGATCAGAAGCCACTCCAAGTTGAAGTAAAACTAAAGGTTACTTCTAAGAATATAACTCAATATAAAGAGGAAAGACTAGAGATTGAAAAAATGCTCACCTCCCAGTTTACTTAATTTTTTGTGTACTGGAACTGTAATCCTCTCATAGGCCTTGCATATACAGTTTTTTATCTACCAAATGTTGCAAGTTCTATACTTGTTTCATCTTCACTAAGAGAGCAACAATATGGCTGACAGTGTACACAAGACCAATGTGGCTACCAGCGTATTAGGGCTAACTTTTATCCACGTAACCATGTGAATTGCTGTATAATGCTAAAATCACTGTAGACTTCAGAAAAATATTTGAAGAATACTCATGGGAAGTTTCAATATAGAACAGAAAAAGCAGCATCAATGTTAGAAACGTATCTTTTTAAAGAGTTCTTACATTCAATGCCCAATATAGAAGTTAGTCTGATATCCAGAAGTAGCTTTGAACAGTCTTTTGTAAACTGACCTTATTTCATGCCAAATGAGGTAATTTTACAGGACAGCTACAACTATGTACAACTATGTTCTGCAGTACTTCAGCTTCCCTGTCATGTGCACAAAGGTGAACTTTACCTTCTGCAAAAGCCTAAAAGAGGAAAACTAGAGGAATTAGTGAGGATTAATGCAAGGGAGGGGAAGCAGCATAGAGCAACTTGCTAGCCTTTCCAGATAAAACTACCTTATTTATTTAACTGATGATTTGGACAGCTCCAGTTTTTACTTGCTTGTGTTAGGAAGCACATGGAATTGAAATAAGCAGCTATTGTAACCTTGAGCATAACAGGTAATGAGCAAATTACACATTTTTGTTCTCCCCATAAATTTCACAATAATAAAAACCTGTTTATATGGGCTTAACTTAAGAGAAGATTTTAAAATTTGCAGATAAAGCAGAAAAACAAGAAGGTATTACACTGGATGTATGACCTATTATCTTTCTCCACAGAGACTGGTAACCTTTACAACTGTCACCTCTGTAATAAAAGAACGAACAAACTCTACTTCTTATATTCTTATCTCAGCTAATGTTCTCACTGAATTACCTGACGTCATTGCAAGAACTATACCGATGTTCACAGCTCCATATAGAAAGCTTCATCCTGCAGCCAAAACTAGTATATTCTCCAAATTAATGGCAGTTTAAGAGCCCTGAGCTCAAAACAATTAATGTTAAATGAAATGTGACAACATTTCACGTTAACATTAACATGTAAAACAGTTTTGAATTACTGGAGCAAAAGAAAAATCTAGAGAGAGATAAAAATAAAAAAAACAAATTGCTAAACTATCATAATAGTCAGCACATATCTGAAAAGCAACACATGAAGATCAAGTTTGTAGTATGAAAATTAGATAAAAATAATGGTTTTGTTCCCAAAATAAAGATAACACTCATTGATTAAGTACAAGGTGACAGTGACAAACTTGAGCCAAAATACTCAATGTATTAACTAAAACCTTTTCTCAAAAGGAACTTGTTTAACATTACATTATAGTATAAACTGCAACTGATTAATGCCAACACAAACTATGCAGAAACCTGAACAGTAAAACCAATAAGTGATGGGGCATGGGGGCAAGGCTTTAATGTTCATAACTAAGCAAAAGTAAATATTTGATTTGATGGAGGTGAGGAGAAAGATGTACAAAGCAGTGTCCATCTAAAACCGTATTCCTGGTTAAAAAAGGTAAACATAAAAGAGAGAAGAGGTAACGTCATAATATATACAGGAATTGCAAACTGCACAATCATATCATTCTTAATACCAATGTCATTTTCTCATTTTGCCAAATAAATAAGTTATACTCTACTAGAGCCAAAGGAGATTAAAATTCTAAGCCCAAATTGTAACTCAGCTGTCCAGCCTTTGTACCTATGCCTATCCATTTAACTTGGATAACCCACTGCTTAAGAAATATAAGTACTTACATTCTAAATCCAGGCAAATTTTGAATCTGAGGCTCTGATCCTGAAAGCTATTCTATGCAGACACTATTTTCCAAATACCCCTGATACGACACAGTTTAGTGGGCATCTCTGTTAAAAAATTTTCATTGGACATGTAAAAATGGAGAAAGAGACTCTCCATCAGTAATATCCTGCCCTGCAGAGCAGTGCAAAAACCTCTTGTATTGTATTGCTGTATAGAATGCTGCTGTTATGCAAAGTTCACCTTCTTTTTCCTCCAATCACAGCTCAACTTCTTACTTGAGAGTAAACATCATAAAATGGAAGACTATACAGAAAGGTCTTGGCTTAACAAAATTATCTTTCAAAAAAGAAAAACCTCACTCTTGAAGATAACATTAGCATTTTGGAAAGGAGTGGAGAGTCCTTGATACCTCAAAAGAATTGGTAATGACCTCCCATCTGCTAACCTTTTATGGATCAAAACACAGTTCAGTGGGGACTGAAGCTCTTCCTATGTAAGAGTTATCTAGGGTTTTCCACATTACATTAATATTTCCAGTCTAGTTCCAGGCTCCATGTCAGAAATTTACCACCATGCTTTGTACTTACAACAGTATACACGATAATTCAAGACTAGTTTAATCCCATTATCCTTAGAAGATACTAACTTCTAAGTTCAAGAATTAAATGTTAAGAGCAGCACTAGAGGTGGAAAGCTTGTTATTGATCTTTAGGATTAGTAGTGCTTTACAAGCAGAGATGTGATAAAAGGTTTCATCTTGACTGTAGCAATGAGCCAGCCTCATGCCTGGGAAGTCAATTCACTGTCCACTGAGGTCACATGCTGTACATGGGAAGACTGGGGAATAGCTGAATTGCAACACATTTATATTCCCAACAGGTCAATTTAGAACTAGCAGTGCATGCAGTTAAAGATCTGATACAGAACATCATTTGGGTCCATCTCATCTCCCAAGTTTATATTTTTACAATCTGGTACGGGAAAACAAAATGGAAAAGGAATGCAGGCACAGCCCAAGAAATTATGCTGTTTTAAAGAAGTTGATCTGACATGTATACTTATAGCACACTCACAAGCACAACAGTATCTACGCTGGCATGTTCCCAAAGAACTCATGCCAATTCCAATATCTATTTCCTTTGTTTATCAAGTAATTTCTCCTTACTCACTGTTTTAGAAAGTAAGTTTTGTAACCAAATATAGTCACAGATCAAGTTATATAACATTCTCTTCATGTCATCTAAATTGATAAAGACTTGCTGAAAAAGACTCATTTTTTCAGACATCATGTTAAGCACATGGTGTGGAAACAACTGTGAAATAAATAATAACTGCTGGAAAAAAACACATATGTAATTGGTATTTATTTTACAATCACTCTTTTTATCCAAACTGATGCATAAATAGCTTATGGAGGCAGTTAAGGACAGTATTTGTTATTCCCTCAAGGAGAACATCTGATACCACCATTAGGCTAACTTCCATGGATTCTTTTCAACCGACAGAACCTGGAAAATCCTGCATAACCTAAATTTTTCATTAATATTCTATGTAAAATGGGTGAACTGTAGTTCCATTGAAGTTCACTCTTTCTGTTCCTAATAGAGAAAAGAGTTGAGTAAATTTAATATGCTCTGATATACAGGACAAAACATTCAAGGTAAGATATATTTTACTCATCACATCGAAAAGAACCTGAGACTTTTCTCATTTCTTGAGAAAACCTGAATTTGATGGGAAAGAAAAATCGTATTAGTTGATTAGAAAAACAAATTTCAAGCAAGTTTCTCTTTTTTCATTGTAAGCATTGAGCATGCTCTGTAAGCACCGACCTATACGCACTATGTATTTGAGGACCATGCAAGTTCCCCAAAATAGCTCAGTTCCAAATGATATTTGATGTGTTTGTCCTCTCTGTACCTTTAAGAAGTGGAGAAGAAATCACCATTCCTGTTTTTCTTACTGGAACTGAAGCTAGGAAAGCCTAAGTAATTTGCTTCAGCTCATACAGTAAGCTAAAACAGGCAGAGAACTCAAGTTTCATGTTCATACTTTAAGCATTGCACTGTCCTTCTTCAATAAATATTCCTTTGCCTTTTAGATAGCAGTCACAAAACTATCCTTTTCAACTTAACTGTTCAGTATATCTATTGACATTTCAACTGTCATCATCAGTTATACTATTTCTGTATTTGAAATTTTCTCTCTACATGCAGTATAGAACACGCTCTCTTCCTCGGTCATTCCTCAGTTCACTGCTTATTCAAGTTCTCAGGTGCCAACTCACACCAGTATATAACCAAATGACTGAAAGTTGATATTAACACAGGGTCCCCAGTGTCAGACTTTTTTGTTCAGTTCTTGAACATTATCACTCTTTGAAACTGTTACTTTTTCTTACCTTATGTATTGTGCAAAACCAACCCACACAACTAATCCTTAATTTTCAAAAAGTTAAGATTACGTAAAAAGGTAAGCCCTGAGGCAGTGCACTATGTTCTGATGATGAGACTTTAAGACTCATACTCCCTGGGAGAAAAAAAAAAAGTGATGAGAGCACAATGCTTTGCCAAATAAGATAACATTTTTCTTTTAGTTAACAGGCCCATTAATTTCCTTGACTTAACCTTAATTGAATTAACCATGTAATAAGCAAGAATAAATTAAATCTAAAGCTAAATAACACTCATGGATTTGCACAAGTCTGGATTCACTGGTAGGTGAGGCATAAAAAGCATAGAGGGAACAGAAACAGTGAAGGAGACTGACTTCTTCCTTCCCCTCTATTACCTTCAGGATGTGCTTAACACATGATCAGGAAGAAGCTTTATTTCTGGTCATCAAGCCCCATGTTACATTTATTTTACAACTGCCATAATACTAATATACCCTATAAACTTGGGATGAATGTAAAGCACATACTCTATTCAAGCAAGTTGATTTCTTTAACAGTAACTGTTAACAATCTAAAAGAATACATTATTTAGACCGTCAGTTAATTTTTCCTTACTGAATTAAAGACAAACACCAGTCTACCTGAAAAACTGATAAGGCAAAGCAAAAGAAGTCAAGATAAGCGCTTTTACTAAACCCATTACTGTTTTAACTAACTCAGGGAGTCAGATGACAGCAATATAATACTGCTTTTGAAAGATAAAATCAGTTACTAACAATGATGCATAGAGGCTCTACCTTACAAGTATTTCAAAATAAGCTTAACTTCAACCTACTGACTTTCAAAAAAAACTGGCAGAGGAGATAATTTCTAACTTACCTATTGTAATTTATCTTGCCAACACTGGCAAGATTAGACTATAAAGAATAATCAAGAAATAAATACAGCATAAAATCTTCAATTTGGATATAATAAATATATACCTAAATATTCAGATTCTATGGCAGCGATAGCAAACCCTTCTCATGTTGACTGCCAGTATCCCCTGGGTGCACCTCATACCTCTGCACACCACTAGACCCATCCCACCCTTGCTCCTTAAGGTGCCCACTGCTCCCAAGCTGGCACCAAGTAACTGCAGCAGCAATGATTCCAGCAGATATTCTAGGATGAAGAGGACAGAAAAGCTACGGATTTTGTTTGTGCATGTTTTGCCACAGGTCCATAAGCTAATGTCATAAATGTATAGCATACCATGCCAGACATAAAACGTCATTGCCTTATGGGCATCTAAACACAATACATAACATGCAATTTTAATGAAGTCTAGTGTTTCCACAGAACAAGGATGTGGTTCATAAATCAAGTCATTTCATTACAAGACAGACTAAAAAGACTGGAAAACATCTAACTTAATTTTAAAAATACAGTTATTTTCAAAAATTGTTCTCAAATGTTCTTGCAGTGGGATATTTTCAGTTAAAATAACAGAAGTATTTCTCATTCTGACCCAGTTTCTCACTCGGAGAGCCCTCTGGGATGAGCTACATAACACACTGACTTTTAGCCCTGGATCTGTAGATCTAGGTGGCCCCATGAACAATTCTTGAGGTCTTTGAAAGATGACTAAGAAAAGATATTTTGCATAGACTTTTAGCCTCCAGAACAATCTGAAAATTTTTAGGAAATCCATAATGTGTGGAAAAACATCAGCCAATTTACTCCTGGACTTCTCTGATGAAGAACACCAATTTCAGTTGTACCAGCAAACTTGAGAGGTAAGTCTTATTCTTTTGGATCTGGGCTTCAGCCACCATCTTCCACAAAGGACTCTAACTATAATCATTTTTGTAATATTAAAATGTTTGAATGCTTAATTCGGAATTCCATAAGCAATGTCTTCAAAAGTAAAAGAAGAAAAAAAAAAGTTCATCTTGTTAACAGAAATACAAACAAAAGCACTACAGGAGACTGGTATCCTCTAGTTTATAAGAGCATTAATGTTTATTATTTAAACAAAATGCACTTTGTTTATGTAAATAACATTTTCTGATTGTCAATTCAGTACTAAGGCAAGAGAAAACTGGTTTGCAGTCTCTGATACTGGGCTTTCAGGCTGTTAGGATCTCAGGTATAATTCAATCAGTCAGACAGCAAAGGCCACCAGGAGTTGCAAAAAAACCCCAACCAAACAAAAAAATTCAATTTTAAACATTATTTTCAAACACATTTCAGTTTGCCCTTGGTGAACCATATTTTCTACTACCTGTTGTTTGCTGTGTTGACTAAAATAGACAGCAGTTCTCTAACAAACAGTGTAATTTCCACAAAATAAAGCAAACTGATTGAAATTCCTTCTCTCCTAACTCTGTTTAAGGAAATAAAGCTTGCAAGATCACAGTGCATCTGTGAAGGTGTGTATCTCTGTCTACCTGCCAGCTTTCCCATTACAAATCCTTTAATCAGCAAATTTCAAGCACATTTAACAGTGAAGTGGAAGTCTCAAATATATTGTTTTTTGGTAACTGCATCATCCCCCTCTTTTGTCTTTCAAACTGAAAGTGAGGAAAAAGTAAACAAAATCTAAAGATAAATCTGTTATTCTATGAAGATCAAGAACAGTTGCCTTCACAGATTCTCGGATACAGGAACTGAGATAGGAAAAGTCCTTACATTGACCAGCAAAAAACTCCATGGCTTGATAAAGGGCCATGTTGACTGAAATGGTCAATGAAACCAACAGATTAACTTGTTACTGACTTCAGTGGGCTTCAGATCAGAACTGAAGCCCCAAAGTTCCCTCTTGTTCTACTCATCCGAAAACCAGAAATGGAATTACAGAAAATAAATGTTGCAAAGAAAAGCATATTTTATATTTCTCAAATATATTATCTTACAATGCCTGTTAGTAATATATTGACAGCAACACAGTACCAAAATATGTCACAGAAAATTTTAGCATATGTGTAGACTGTCTAAACAAGAGATGAGGACATTATCTCCTGTGTACATGAAGAGCTTTTTATATCTGTTCTATCACAGAGCTGAAGTAAGCAGTTGGCAAACTCAGTCATCCTGCACAGCAACAATATAAACAGATGGAGACAGAAGGCCTTTCAAAGCTGACAAACATAAGCACCACCACTTTTCACAGCAATCAAAATTATATTTACTCATGAGGTAGTTATCGGAATCTATTCAGTATTTTCTGACTTCTGCAGCAGAATCATTAACATTTAAAAGGCTCAGGAAAATATCTGACAGTCAAATGCTGGTGGATTTGTTCACATACTGAAAAGTTTTTCAAGTACCTTTTAGTGAGAATATTAATAACTCCTGTTAAACTGACGCTCTAGAAAAATGGCCTAATAATCCTACTGCCAGAATTGTAAAATAAGAATGGTACCTCCTCTCAGAAGTTCTGAACAAATACAAAAAAGAAAATCTTATGGTTAAACAATAAATTTCAACCTGATTTTGCCTAACTGCAGGGGGTTTTTTTTGTAGCAGTACTTTAAGTTTAGAAAACAAGACTCTCACTTTAGACTAGCATCTTCTAAAGAGTGTTCCTACTAGGCTGAACCTACTAGGTTCCTACTTTACTTGCACAATTATGAGTTGTCCTATCTACGTTTACAGTGCTATGCAGGCAAAAAAGTTACTATTTATACAGGAGCAAAATCTTAGCAGTTTATATTTGTGTTAAACTCAAATCATGAAAACACTTAGTTAAAAAATAAATAATGCAAAATAATACATAAAAATAATGTAAAACTCAGACCAAAAGTGCCTAAGCACCTCAGTAAAAACACAATGAAATACTGGAAGCTTTAAAATCTTTATCTCAACAAGCAATCATTCAAATACCTCCTCTCCAACTCTGCAGAATTACAGAAAACACATCTCAATCTTACAGCATGTACAAATCCATAACTTCTGCAGCCTGCCTGGACAATCACCAAATTCAGGTTCTCCTGTATTGAGGCAAAGGGAGTCTATAAGGAAAACCTGACAGTCTGTTCTCCAGCTCTGATATGGCTGCTGAAGCCACAGTTGAAGAGATTTAGAAGGGGAAGAAAAATTAGACAATTAAGGGATTCATAGGTCTGTAACAGAATTTTAAATTCTGTTGGCTACCTCTTAGTCTCCAAGTAGATATGTCTAAGTATCAATTGCCATATGCTGCCAATGAAATGCCTTTTCACTAGCTTTAGTCTCTAGCTGGTAGTAAAGAGATGACTGAAAGTGTTCATTTTGTAATAGTGCCTCCCCCAATTCATGAGCTACATGCAATGGCATCTTATAAAGCTACCTCTCTAGCAAACCTGTATAGCCAGACAACTGTGCCACACTTCCTTTCTATCCCCGTTATGCCCTATACTGGTTTGGCATAAAAAGGAAAGAATATAACAAAGAAATGTGGCACTTAGGTTCAGATCTAAATGACAGAGTATCATAACTTACTCACAAATTTGGAATGAAAATGGTGAGATCGCTTTCATCGTTCCTTACATTTCCTCGAAACTGTGATAAATCTATCTTACAAAAATATGTATATCTAAAAGAAAATATGCTTTATCAATATTTTCCCCTGCCATCCTGAAGAATGCATATTGGTACAACACACTTGTAGACAGACAAACATCCATCTCTTCTCCACTTTCACACCCCTTGCCAAAAAATAATTATGTATGAAATTCTACTTTAAAGCATTGTGAAGGTGGAAAACACAGTTCATAAAACCTCAGAATACCTTAAGCTAAAGATCTGTAAAAGAATTATTGGATTGCTGCTTGACAGTATTTTATCATATTTTGCCATGATACGCAGGCAGTTCCAGTGTACAAGGGTTACTGTGAGGCCCTCCTGACTTGATGCCTACATGCACACCCCCTCTACGTAAGAGGGCATGCATTCTGAAGGCAAATAGGTGTGGTAGATGAGAAAAAAGAAAAGCACTTTAGGGGGAACCTCTATCAAAGAATTAACAGACACATACATAGGATTTCAAGCCCATGGAATATCCATGTGGCTGCAGTTAGTATTCCTGGCCAATTCATACCCTCCCATCCTCCCAGTAATTATCATTCAACTATTCACAGATAAGGCAGCTCAGAGGCTGAAGTTTTTTCATAGCCACAGATGGGAATAAAATAATAGCCCCAATTCTCAGCTATTTAGCTACACTGCCTTACAGAATAAATGTGTCAAGTTCTGCACACAGCTAGTCTAACTACTATGCGACACCCTGCTTCCAGTTGGGAAACAAACTGGGACATCCTTATTCCTCACATTCCAATACTATCTCATATTTAGCTGTTCAATCTATTAAGAGAATATATGCAATAATGCCTCTGTGAGCTCTCTCTGCTCAAGGATAAGAAACTGTTTCCATTGATTATTTCTACAGCTCAAGAAGAGATTAGTGGTGTACCTCCAAAGGACCTACGTTCAATGTCTTTCATCAGTACACAATTGACAGGAAAGTTTTAATAAGTTTTAATGAACAGCTGATCACAGGCTAAATCAAGACTCAAAATTGTGTGAAATGAAAATTAATGAATATATGAAAGTTTTATCAAATATAAAAAAATTTCAAGGAATATCATATATGCACTTATAGACAGGTTAGAAGTGTCCTCATGCTTAAATACATTTTAGTGCATATACTACAGCAGTATCAGAAAGAATGGAACAAGGCAACTTGTATTTCAAATGTTCGCTTATCTGGAATCACTATTATATGGAACATTAATATTCAGATATCAATTTAGCTTTCAATTACAATACAATTGATATTGAATGAACTAGAAAAATAAAAAAAATGCAGAAGATCAAGACTGGAGGAAAGAAACTACAGGGACACACCCCCCCATTATCAGAATATGAAACAAGAACACTCAGCAGAGTGATCTTCTTGCACACTGAGAGCATTAAAGATGAGAGAATGAATTCTTGGAGCTCACAGGGCTTAACAGTTTATATGGGAACCAGCTGTGCCACTGTGACAAACACAGAAAACAACTTTTTTCCTCCTACTTAACAGAGAAACTCCATGTTTACTCTAGACAGATCAGTTAAATCTGTGCCTGTTCTATCCTATTGTATAATATAAGTACTTCTAGGTAGTAAATATTAAACAAAAACATCAGCTAGAAGTTTGTGGTGGACTTACTTGACTAAATGCTCAATATATTTAGTACAAACAGATACTGCACAATTATTTTCTGTGTCTATTCTGAGTGTCTAAGATGGTACTTGATTCAGATGCACAAAGGCGCAATCTGCATTTTAATCTTGCAGCTTTTGTGGTATCTTAAAAATAAAACTGCAGTTCTGCTTCCAAAGGATCCCGAAGTGTTTTATAAATTACACACAAAATTGTCTCCAATATATTATACTGTCTACAATACAGCTGTCCATAGCATAATTTGCATTCATTTCACACACTGCTGCTTTGTACTGAACTTGCTACTCCTGTAGCAACAAATACAGAGGCCTGTGTATGATACACATATCATAAGGTCTACATGAACATGTATAAAGCAGTGCTGCATAACACTCAAGTCCAAAGAGAAAGTAAATACTTTTTGCAAATTCTGGTGAAATTTAGGAAGGGAAAATGTAATTACTCATATAGGAAATTCAATGGGGAACAAGAAATTAGCTTCAACTTGTTCAACAGATTCTGGATTATCCCACAGGGCTAGAATCTCAGTTTTACATCTCTCCATGCTATTTCTGGACTCACTAAAAAAATAATGTTTTCATATGTAAATACAGTCAATATTTGGATTTTATCTGATGACTGGTATTTTTAAGCAAAGGCTAAGAACTGCCAAATGCTTTAAGCAATATGGCTGATAGTTTTAAATGAAGCCTGGTGACAACTGTAATTCCATTTGCAGAATATTTCAAAATGCATTTCTGTTCCCAGAAGAAAGTGTTGACATTTACCACAAAGAAATTACAGTTCCCTGCCCACTGTACTGATCAGCTTTCCTCCTGAACAATTCGCCTAATGGATGTGCAGACTCTGAAAACTTTGAATTGGAGGCAATCCAGGGGTCACCCTGTATTCAAAGGGGCTTGGCTAGACAAGGAGCAGAGTTCTTTTAAGCCTTGCTTGGATCCCTGTTTTACAGCTTCTTGCCTCTCTCTCAACTACTCTGGTGAGCTAGTAAGGAGACTGGGATGCAAACGGGAAATAGCTAGCCTAGCTTCTGAGAAAATTCAGGATGAATACACCCTAGGAACATTTCAGCCAAACTGGCAAACTTTGACAGAGAACACTATGCTGAACCTAATTGACCTTAACTTTAATATATAAAATATTTTTCTCTAATTTATGACACTGCTATTAATAACCACATTAGGCACAGAAAGGAAAGATTACTGTGGTCACTTACGTGTATTCAAAACAGCTAATACCTTGCTTTAGTATCAGAATATTATTTGCCCAGAGAGGTTGTGGAGTCTCCATCCTTGGAGTTATTCAAAAGCCATCTGGATATGGTCCTGGACAATGTGCTTTAGGTGACCCTGCTTGAGCAGGAGGGTTGGACTAGATAATCTCCAGAGGTCCCTTCCAACCTCAATTGTTCTGTGATTGTCTTAGATCAGATTTTTTTCAAAAAAATTTGAGATAAAATTTGACATATACTAAATTTGACCCCACTTTTTATGAAATTGACAATATACATCTTAAGCTACTGATTTCTTCAGGTAGGCCCAATTCAAAACAGTATGCATAATTGTTTATATATCTTATAAAAAATAATCAGCAGAAGTTACATATAAAGATGTTTTAAGAGAAGCTTAAAGAGGAAATTAAATGAGCTTGCTAATCCCCCTCCATATAGTTCATGGATTTTTAATAAACACCTATACCATTCTATCACATATACAGAGTTAAGTATGACCTTGTCACAAAACCAATGCATCATACAGATAGTTCCTACCACACGTGTACTAATTTACTCTATACAACTAAGTCCTATCTGTCTTCATCAGATGGATGAAGAGATGATGGTTTAAAAGACCAACTTTTAACACGAAACTAACTGAAAGTTAGGGAAACTTGATTATGAAGACAAAATAAAAGTTACCTTTGAAACCATCCAAGAGAATTTTTACTGATGCTACTTGAAGGTGAATCATCTGATGGCACCCCACATACTATACAAGAACAAAGAAGATACAGTTAATCTTCATTATTGCAATTACTGCTTTCATATTTGCTAGAATTCATTCAGAAACGTGCATTTTTTAAATTCCTCAGTCTAAGAAACAGATTTTGCTTTCACTACTTACCACATGAAAAGACTGGAATGGGCTAAGAAGAGGTGGTATTAAGATTTCTGAAAGTTAATTCTGACTCTTGTTCTTATTCTTTTTGCATAACCGCAGGCAACTTGGTTACTCTTGCCTCCACAGGAGATTTGAATCAAACAAAAATGTGGTACGGAACTGAAGTTAGTAAAGTGCCTGTAAATTGTACACATTATTCTATTCATGCAAACATGTAAATACAGAAAAAATCCTAGATATATCTTCATTTGCAATATTTAAAGAGTAAGAAATTTAACATGCTTATTTAGTTGTTCTTATTGTTCAGCATACAGCTTGTTGAGTATTTTGCTGGAATCTGGTCTTATTTAGAAAACAGGACTCTGGTGATACTGTTACTCCAAAAAAAAAAATTGTATGACTGAAGCTATGGACAGTTCCACATTTGTTCTCACACTGTAGTCTCCCATTCTGAGACTCAAATACACTCACAGGTTTGTATTGTAAATGTAACCTGATCACTACAAGCAGCTGATAACTAAGTAAAGTTCACATAAATTAGAGATGCCACAGCTGAATACAGGATAGGAGCTGAGGATGTTAACCTTCTCATTTTGATCTAAGCCTATATGCACTTGAGCAGACTGGTTAACTGCCATTTTTCATTCAACCTTTTTTGTCTGTGAAACCATATTCTAAGTAACCTAGAGCAGCAGGTGAAAATGCTAATTGGAAAGGACTAATTACATTATCTTTTACCACCTCCTTTCTTATACTTTTAGGAAAGTTAAGAACTTTCAAAAAAGTTGTGCTTTAGCTCCTGAGAACATACAAGTGACAGAAACCAAATCATAGCTCACAAAACTGACCCAACCACTGGGAAAAATTCAACTCTGTACATTGAAAATTAACACTTTAGTAAAAGTTATTTTAGAGCCATAGCAGAAATGTAAGACAGTAAGTTTATTTGTCTCCGAAGCCATCTTGGGAATGTCCGAATAACAACTTGGCCTAAGAACAAGCTCCTCTCCTGCTTCCCCTCCCTCCCGGTCTCTTACTATCAAGCACCCTTGTTCTCCAGACCACAGTTATAATCCATTCCCATTACAGATAAGAGTCAACCTCCTCATTAGTGGTCATTGAGACAGATTATAAGGGAACTTAAGAATATAGAAAAAACAAAAAAACAAGATCAAATTTAAAAGTCAACTGCCTAAAAATACTTTATATTAAAAGAGTCTATGTTTAAGCTTTTTGTTGACAAGCAAGTGCAAAAGGTATACTTCTTTCCTATAAATCCTGCGGCACAGCCCTTGGATGTCCATAGTGGTTGGAAAGATTCCCACAGAGATAAAGCAAGTTCCTGGCAAGATCCCTAACCCAAGAGCTCTGGTTACTCATATGACTAATCAAAAAACACATGCATTTCTCAGTGAGCAGCCCATCCCTAAGGAAAATGAACTTGGTGAAAAAAATGCTGCAACATGCTATTTTCTATAGCCAGAAAGTAGATCTTCCTCCTCAAAGCTTGCACAGTTTAAAGAAATTTTTTTTATTAATAGCTAATATTAAGAACAATATTAAGAGTTAATACTGCTAAAGCACCCGAGCTGTATTTAAATTGACTCCTTGTAATGGACCAAGGCCGAGTAAAAGGTGATACACTACCAACCTAACACCTGAGTCAGCAAAAAAGCAGCTGAGTCAGCAGGTAACAAAGGTGCTTGAAAGCCTCGGTCCCCTTGCCAGGCTAGCCAGTTAAACCCCACTCGGATAAGCCGGGTTTTCCTAACAGACTCCCCTTAAAAGGGGATTTTCATACAAACTATCCCTTTTATTTCCTTGGAGAATTCCGTGCATTCTTCTGCACGGAAGCAGCATTACTTGCACCCGTACTCACGCTGCAAGACGCTAAGCTTTTCCGCAGCAAAGGGGCAGCGTGCTACAGCCAGGCCGGGCTTCACAGCCTGCTGCGAGCACGCCTGCTGGGGCAGAAGGCAGGAGACGCACTTGAGGCAGGCTGGAAGCGCTCGCTTGTGCTTTAGCGGAGGCTCCTTCCCCCTAGCCCCAGCAAAGGCGCTCTGAGCAGAGGACAAGGCGAAAGGACGCCGGAGAGCCCCTGGGCCTCGCAGGCCCGCGCCGCGCGGCAGCGACCGTTAGCGACCGTTAACGGCGGAGCGCGCGCGCAGGGCCGCCCCGCGGCTGGCGGAAGGGGAAGCGAGGCCGGGGAGCGGCGCCGCGGAAGGGCCCCTCCCGCCGCTACAACCGACCTACCGGGGGCCGCGGGAAGCGGCCGTTGGCGCCCGCGCGAGGCCGCAGCCGCGCGAGGGTGGGGCGAGCGCGCCTTTGTAGGGGGGCGGGGGGGCGCGAGCCGCCCTCAGCGCGCATGCTCGGCACACACCCCCGCCCCCGCTCCCCCCCCGCCCCCGCCGCAGCGAGACTTCCCCGCGCCGCGCCCCCTTCCCCTCCGCGAATCCCGCCGGGGGCGGGGCGGCGGCGGGGTGGCGGCGCAGGCGCAGTGCGGCGGCGCGGCGTGCCGCGGGGCGGGGGGGGACACCCCCGCCCCCTCCGCGCCCCTCCCCCACGGCGGGGCCGTTTAAAGGCGGCGGCGGCGGCCGCCCCGCGCCCATTGTGCCTGCAGCGTCGCCTCGCGCCCTGCCCGTCCGCCCGCGCGCGCTGGGGTAGCGGCGGCCGCCGCCATGTACCGCTACCTGGGGGAGCTACTGGCATCCCGCCTCGGCGCCGGCTCCGTGCTGGCCGCCGCCGAGCCGGGCGGGCCGGCGGCCGCCGGGGGAGCGGCGGCGGCGGCAGCGTGGGGCGGGGGCCGGTGCCCGTGCCCGCGGCGGCACTACTGTGAGGCGGAGGGGAAGGAGGACGACCCCAACTTCTTCAAGATGGTGGAGGGCTTCTTCGACCGCGGCGCCAGCATCGTGGAGGACAAGCTGGTGGAGGGGCTGCGCACCCGCGAGAGCATGGAGGAGCGGCGCCACCGCGTCCGCGGCATCCTGCGCATCATCAAGCCCTGCAACCATGTGCTCAGCGTCTCCTTCCCCATCAAGCGCGACAACGGGGAGTGGGAGGTCATCGAGGGCTACCGGGCGCAGCACAGCCAGCACCGCACCCCCTGCAAGGGAGGTGAGAGCCGCGGCGCGGCCGACGGCGCCCCTCTGTGTGTCCGTGTCCCCCCTCCCCCCCCGCTGTTTAGCTGTTAACGCGGCAGGAGCTCGTGCGTGACCGTTACCGACCCGCTCGCTGCCCCCCGCGGGCCCGCTGCGCGGCCGGCCTGGTTGCGGCCGGGCGGCGGCCTGCGCCGCGGCTGCCCGCGGGAGGTGAGGGGGGCCCGGGCGCGCCTCACGCCTCGGCGGTGTCCGCCGGAGGGGGAGAAAACAAAAAAACGGGAAACTTCACGCGTGAAGTATCTGCTTCTGAGCTGAGACCTTGAGGAAAGCCGTCTGCAGGCTGCCGGGCTCTCTGTGTGAAATCGGAGTGTTCACCGAGAAAATGCCTCATGGCCCGTAGCGAAAACTAACAAGTCTTCCCAGGCACCAGCTTGGTACATAGGAAAAAAAGCAAGCTTTTTTTTTTTTCCCCCGAGGAAAAGCTAACCGCGCATAGCTATGGCCAGCTGCATGCCCAGTCAAAGCAAGCGAGGGGGTGATTCTCACTCAGTAACCCAGCAGAGCTAATCGTGTAGGAAAACAGGGTGTAATCTTAAGGAAATCAAACTCCCGATCCTGTTATTTGGTCCGAGATAGATGGCATTTCCTTCAAAAACAAGTACAGATGGTCCTCAGGGTACTTTATTCAGCAGTGCTGATCTTTGTGGGCCATTGGAGACCATTTCAGGAGCGTATAGCATCCCAATCTGGAGCTTTTAAAGTAATATATAAATCAAGGAGTTTTTCTTCAGCATAGACCAACTCTGTGGTAAATAATAGTGGTGCTTGTAGAAAACAGTTTCCTCTGTGATTTGTTTTGAGTGGAGACCGCTGACTTCTAGAATAGAGTGGGAAAGGTGTTCATGTATAAATGTTTTTGACAGTCAGCTTAGCTGTTGCATATATGACGTGGGTTATGTTACGTGGGAATTTTCTCTTTCCAGCACAAATAGTTTGTCCTGCTGATGTGGTTTCTAACTTTACAAAATTGAATGCACAGTGAGTGTTGCGTAGCATGCTTAATTCCTATCCAGAAGAGAGAATAAAAAACAGTTCAAAATGATGTGGAGGTTAACTCTTAAAATAACTTCTGGTGATAGTTTGGAACAGGAGTTCCCAACTTCAGACTTAGTCATAGTTGAAGCCTGGTTTGGATGAAGTTTACTCTGTATGGAGTGCTGCTGCTGCTATAATTTCTTTTAAAATACTGATCACTATTACACTGCTTTTTGTGGTTGCTCAGGTCAAGTTGCTTTTTGCTGCTGCTTATGAAGAGTCCTTTCCTGTGCTGCCTCTGTTACTGTTCAGAGCCACAGTTGCATATTAAAATACAGTTCAGCAGCAAATGAACTAACAAGATTTTATCAAACATCGAGAAACTGCTAATACTTCATGTTAGTATTGTTCAGAAATGGAAGACTTTATTTTCACGATGAAGAATTACTCTACACATGAACAACAGCAACAACAAAAAATAGGGCGATTGGATGCCTTCTGTTCTGATAGTTGTGTTTCTAAATCCTCAAGAGAATTTCTTGATTTTTAGTAGCAATTTGTATGCCCATCTGTCTGCGCTAAGACTCAAGAAAACACTGTAGAACTTATGGAAAGTTGTTACTGGGCCTGGTAGACTACAGTAGTCCAAGACTGTTTCTCAGTCTAATGGGCTCAAGGATATTTTGCTTGATATGATAGGTATCCATGCAGCTAGGAATATAAAATATAAATTAAAAAATGCAGAAAATAAGTAAATAATGTGACTCTTGATGTAGTCTTCCCTGCATAGCATGAGTGAGGATAGAATGGTCATGTCTGTGCTGAAAGTTTTCAGGCAGTTGGATATGGCAGCTGAAGAAAATAAACTTTGTCCTTTCCTTCCCGTGCTATTTCCCTCCCACCATGGGATTGGGGAAGGAACTGCAAATGCTGTTTCCTTTCCAGTCTATTCGGTGTAGTGATCATCAATGGATTTCACCTTCTAATGCTCTCTAGGAATTGGCTCGCTATCAGACGACAGATCTGGCTTTGTCGTAAATTTAAATGTGACATGTGATATGATATGTGCTCAGTAAGTAGTTGGAATACTTGAAACCTGTTATGAAAAAATAAGGTAGGAAATGGCAGTAGAAAATTGCTACTTAAACTGCAAAGAAAAAGGATGGTGAAGGTATTTCTGCATTTGTAGTATACTTGATTCTTCCTGAATGCACCAACAACTTGAGCTTTTGTCCAAAAGTGATTTTTTTAAACTAGATTCTTACTAGATTCTACAGGAAAAAATGCAAAGCACAGTGAAATATAGTTCAAACTTTGTAATATTGTGAAATGAGAAAACTTGCTGAAGTGACTGTCCCACATATTGTGTAGTCCAGAATCTGATGTAAGGAATTAGCAGCAGCAAGAAACAGCAAGGAGCCTGTGCCTACCTTTTAAAGAGGGCGATAAGTTGGCATTGTAAGGAAGGTTTTCAGAGCAATAGGAGGAACACAGGTCCTAGATCTTTTCAGTTGCAGAATTATGAACTTTAACTTTGCACTTACTGAAAAGTAAAATGTTTGATTAAAATAAGGTTCTTAGGATCCCCCTTATGATTAGGAATCATAAGGTTCTTATGATTTGCCCATACCAATCTTTTAAAAAGATATGTATTATGTACTAAGAAAGAGATGGCCTTTAGTTACTGCTAGGTGGTAATGTACAAGTAGGTATGCTTGGTCATCTCTGTCACTGTTGTAAGGAAATCGTACTTCAAACTCTTCTCTCATGGGTATTTCATGAGTTTTAAATATTATATAAATATAATCAAATTTGTTTTTACGTCTTTAAGAGCAATTAAAGAAAAAGTGCTTGGTATGTCCAAGCATTATTAATAAGCTGAATGATGAGAGATGATGTTTAAAGAGTATTAAGTACTGTTTTGTGTACAGATTAGACAAAAGGCCAAAGCAGGCTTTAAGACTGAAGTATATGATTCAGGAAAACAAATGTTTTTCATGCTTCTCAAGGTTGTCCTTTAACTTTTTTTCCCCTAGTTTCTTGATATACATCTATACTGAAATACTTCATTAGTACTTCTGTGTATGTTTTGGTTTGTAAGGTCATTTACAGATTTAGCCATTAACTAATCAAGAATTTATACTGTAAATCAAATAAATTCTTGATTTAAATGCTGTGAACCTAGAGACAGTTCAATTACTCTAGGAAACAAACACCAAATAAATATTTTAATGTTTCTGAATGCTAAGCAGTACGTCACTGTTTCTACTAAACATCTGTGTTTGTAGCTTAACATCATAACAATAAGAATATGTTTCCTTTTGTTACAGGTGACTCTTAACATCACCTTCACTTTTCTTTGCCTGCTGATTCTCCCCTAGAGTAAAACCTTGATTCCTGCATGGTAGTCCAGCCCAAATCTGGAAAGTGCCAAACCGAGTGTGAGGTTGATCTTTATGGAGTAACTTTAACACTTGGATGGGCATGTGAATGATACCTGCCAGTGGGAATTCAACAGTTTGTTCACTTAATCTTTCTGTACCAAATCTTCTGTTGCCTGCAAGTAGACAGAGCTCAGCAGAGTGAATGCCAGAAGAGGTCTGCTCTGAAAATAAGCGTTCTGAGTGAATGATTGTGGCCTGATACAGAAGTGAAAGGGCAGACCACATAGGTTGGTCTGAATGAGGACAAATTCAAGATTAGTCTTAAATTTTTGCGTAGGCCAACTTCTATACCTTGATGGGAAACTTGACTGTCATATTTTACAAGTAACCAAGTTTAAAAAGTAAATGTTCTAATACCCTATTTCCAATAATTTAATGTATAGTTAATATAAATAGGAAATTCAGTAATGACTTACTTATCCCACCATCCTCTCTCCCTCCAAAACAGATTTAGAAACATAAGTTGACTTGATTGTGTTGGGACACAGTTGTCACTACACAATAGTGCATGTGATTCACTTCATTGGGTAAAGAGAAGTGCTTTTCAGGAAAACTGGCACTAAGTACTGAAACATGCTTTGTTTTCAGCTTAACTTCAATTTTTTTCATGTCATTGAAAGAACCTAGAAATAACAGTTCTGTCTGTGTCTTGCACCGCTTCTCTATTTCATTGTTTTAGAAAAGAATCTTTAACTATTTTAAGGGTTGCAAACCAATGCGACTCAAGGAGGTGGTGATTCTTTTTCTTTTTTCTTCTGTGCTTTAGGAGTCTTTACAAAATGGTCATGAATATTAAGTGGTAGGTCTTGCACTGTACTGGCTCCAGCATACAAGTCCAGGTTTTAAAGATTCCATTTTCTGCAATTTAACTCTTTGGAAAGGAAAATTTAATTAGAAGAGGAAAAAAAAAGTCTTATCCCACTGAGAATATGGAGATAAGCCCTTGTGTGTTGGAACTCCTGAAGCAAGTTGCTTATGATCCAAACTGAGTATTTATAATATTGGACTGATGTTCGGGGTAGCTGAAGTACTGGTGTTGGTCAGATCAGTCTTTCCCTTGCTTATGTGGTGACTTGCGTGCTAGTGGCCAGAACTAACAGGAAACCACAGCTGCTCTTGTTCATGGCAGTGACAGCTGCCTAAAGAACTAAAACCAAATACAGTACAGGAAGTGAGATGGCTGAATACAGATGACTTGCTGAAAAGTACCCTGGAAGTTCCTATTTAAAACATTTAATCTTTGTAAATAACTTTTTCAAGTTTTATGGAACGTATAAAACTGGTTAAACTGCTTTTCTCATGAGGTCATTGCTGACAACTGTTTTCATTAATAGGTCAGTTTCAGAGAATAGATTAGTGAAAATAACCAATGTGCAAATACAAATAAGTTAATTTTGAGTTCATAGCTGCTTAGTAGTATGGAAATGATGCTGTGTTTGTTTGGCAGCATTTACTGCAGGGATAAAACTTTTAGAGTCTGCTCATGTTAACTGACTGTCTAACAGGTCTGGTATTAATGAAAGCAAGTTAATAAGAGTTGTGAAACAGCATAACCTTTTGTTTATGCTCACTCAAATTGCCTTAACTAAGTCTCAACTACTTCCTCAGTTCAGCAACACTTTAAAACTATCTTTAGTTCCAGAGTAGATTCAGTCTGACTTTCATGTACATAGAAGTTTTGGGATTTTGAAAAACTTTGTCATACATTACTTGAAAAGTCATGTTCCATGTCTGTATTTGAAGACATGACTCTTACTTTATTTGCTCATTTGACTTGGAGGTGAATGAGTCTGATTTCCTGTGTGGTGCTTGCTTTGGCTTGCTACCAGAAGCAGCTATTCAGTATGAGGAGACTTTCCTGTCTTCTGGTTTTGGCTGCTTCTCTTCTGCCTACCAGGATTTCTTCTCTTCTGACTTAACTATGTGTTAATGAGCTTCTTACTAAACAAGGCGATATTCATTCATTCTTCCCTTGCTGCACTTCTGTTGCAGAGGTCTAAGGCTCATACCAGTATCAGTGCCCAGTCACCAATAGCCTCTGTCATACATGTTACCTTGTCTAAAACTGTATACATACATCATGATGGTAACTTGTCTGCAAAAGAAAAGACTTTACTGGCAAAAGTTGGAGCAGTACAACCCCATGGGTTGTCTTTACCTTAGTGGCATAGGTTATTCCCCCTTGAAAATGGAGAAGTAAGCAGTAGGGCTATAAGGTAACTTCAACAGAGCTGCATTTATCCTGGGGTTGTGTTGGTGTATTTGCTTTTTAAGTGATGTGTGTATGAACATCTGTAGCCCGGGGGTCTTAGAGGATAAGATAAAGAAATGAATCTTAGGGGCCATACAACATATGGAACTATAACATAGACCATCTGTAACCTGAAATAAACCATGGAAACTGGTCTAACTTCAAAGGAATCAGGGTTTTACAGATAAAGACTGGTAATTAGCCTAACTGTGATAACATTTGTAGTATTATAGCTAAAGCTTATATGAGTGCCTGATTTTCACAGGTTTTTATTTTCCTATTGTAGCATGCCTAACTTTACAATAAGTGCAATAGTGGATATATGTTTAAATTGCAAATTGAAAACAAACAAACAAAAAAAAAACACCCAAAGAAAACAGGACAAGGAGTGGCATCCTATACTTTTTGTGGCCTTTTATAAATTAGTCACAGTTCTCAGTGAAGCATATGATTTTTTTAACCTTTGATATTCTAGTAAAAGCCTATGCCTTGCTTCTCTGGCTATGAATCTTTTCAGTCTCAGCTTATTCATAATCAGCTCATGCCGTTTGTTCAGTAGCCAACTTTGTCCTTGAGCTTAAATAGTTGTTTTCCCTTGCTACTGTTGGCTCCTTGTCTATTTATAGAGAGATCATGCCTCTCTCAGCATTGAGCTTTCTGGATAAACACTTGTTTAGGGGGCTGGGAAGGGGAACCTCTTGGGTATTAGACCCCTCATTCTCTGGTCATCCTAGCAGGTATTCTTTGCACCTGATCCGCATGAATTACAAAAGCTCCATCTTGCTAGGAAATAAGCTATTAGGCACAGCTTGGAATTTGCCTGCTTCATGTCAGCACTATGGTGACTTGTTTTTCTGGCTCCTATGGCATTTGGACCACAGAAGTAGAGGCCAACTCATGTGTTATTCCCTTCTCTACACACCCACACATGGTATTAATATCTTTATCTCACTGTATCATCCTTATTACTACAGTGTTCCGAGTGCCTCCTAATGAACAACTTAATCTTTTATGCAGGATTGAGGCAGTTTTATAGATGAGACATGCACTCTATCTTTACTTCCTAGTGCTATTCACTAAGTGCATAAATTCGGGTAATAAGTGTTGGGCTGGTGTTATACAAAATCTGTCACATTAACATTTAAAACACAAGACCTTACTAATGCATCACATATTACTTTAATAGAGAATATTCTTGGCCTTCCTCTGCATGGAATGAAATAAGCTTATATGTATGTATATTTGAAATAATAAAATGGCTTATGGAAAGTATAAAAGAAGTGATATTCTGAAGTATTCTGTCTAGTTCAGTGCCTTAATGGTCACTGTACAGATACTTAAGGCTACATGGGAGTTGTTTTTTTAATCAGAATGGTGGGATGTGTCCATAAGGAAGGCTGTTCCCTATTCCAGGTTATATCTAGCTAATGCTGTATGTGAAGAAAGGCATATTTTTATCTCCCCCTCCTTGGCAGTTAGTGAATTGAATTTAGGAATGAGTAATTTTTGTTGCTGATTAGTGTACAGTGTTCTTGTTTTCCAGTGCTGAATTACTCATCTTGCTTTGTTAGCTTTCCCTGGAATTTTTTAGTCTTCAAAAATTACAAATTTGTCATTGTGCTGTTTACTGCACTTTTCAAATAATTAAATAAGGCTGAGCAGTTTCCTTGTAGGGAATCTTGGAAGGACTACTGGCTTTTGGGGATTAAAAAAAATATAGTTGTCCTGAAAGAGCCTAATGATTGCTTTGAAGTTCTGTTCCTACTGAAATTCATCTAAATGAAAATGTTATACATGGATGCAAAGCTAACATTAAGGAACCAAGGTATTGCAGTAAATGCTGGAGCTGATTTATGGATTTTGTTTGGGGATTTTGCAGATAGAGGTAAGGAGAACAAATGCACCATGTTAGCAAGAATTGTGACCTGTAAAATGCCCAAATTAGTCTCAAAGCTCAAAAGATAATCATGACTAGAAGAAAATACTGAAGTCAAAGCAGGACAAAAGCCTCGGTTAGATATGAGTAATTCAGACTGAGATGCAAAGCTGTTCCAGGTTGTGGTGCACTTGAAGGACTCACCACGATTCCCAAGATACTCAGTGCAGGAGGAGCAGCTTACTGAGTGTGTTGCTCTGGGCTGTCACCTTGGTAACTATTTAGTTTTGAGACTTGTCTTTGAATACTTCACCCTCACTAGTGATGAGGGCATATGCAGATTACTATTCTTTATGATAACTGAACTAGAAGATCAGGAAATAATTACACTAACTTTCCTAAGTGCATTTCTCTAGATTTTTAGGCAAACTAGAAAGACAGTAATCATGTTCTCTAAAAGCTGATGGTTCTGTATATCTTCTCTTTTTTAAGTAAGCATACTGAAAACACAGAACATAATGGAACACAACAGAATCTGTACAAAGTAAAATCTAGGATGTACAGCTGGTTACTTTTTCTTTGAAATAAAGATTTTCTTTACATGCCTGTTAGTACAATCCTTAGTACAAATCTTAATTTACATTTTTACAAATTGCTGTTTAAAATGGTAACTGACAGTTGCTTTAAAACTCACATGCAGGATGCCTACAGACACCAGTTATATCACAGAATCCAAAATACAGTCTTATCGATAATTACTATTTTGACATTTATTTCAAAAATGCTGTTTTAAGTGCTTTGCTATCTCTACTTGGAAAAGTTAAAATTAATCCATAACATCTCTCTAAGAAGCTAAGCTTAAATCATGAGCAAATTTTACTGTGGTCAAAACAACTATTGGGCTCAGCACAGATAGCTGTGTAAGGTATAGCATCTCCAAAATATGGAAGATCATAAAACAGAAGTTTCAAAAGCTAAGACACTGTAATGTGATGATAAAACCTTCTCTTTATACTACCCAGTAATAAAATTTTTTTTCCTCATGTAGAACGTCTTGTGCATAGCAAAACCAACCTATCACTCAGCATACTGTTTAACTTCTTGGGGTGTGGCAAGGAAAGAGAATACTCCGCTAGAAGAAGAATTTGTATGTTTTCCGATGAAAAGTATTTTCCATGGCAGTGAGTCATGCAGTAACTTGAGGTTTTCTTCAAACTATTTTGTCTAACTAGTTTGCTGTAACAGTCACAAGTTTCCAGAGACCTACTATGAGGGACTTGCCAGGGTTATAAAATGCTAATCTTGCTGTGTAGCAGTGACTTTCATTGCTTATGTATTACAAATCTTTTGCAAAAAAACAAAAAAAACCCAAGAAAAACAGTATTGTATCTGTGTATATGGTCTATTTTAGAATCAGGCTGTTGAATACGTCTCCAAAAGAGCTGTACAAATGCATGGCAATACTCTCCCCCTGCCAAAGTAGGAAGCTGTCAAACTGAATTTCACTGATGTCCAAATACAATAGAAATTAAGTCTTTTGTCTGTGTGCATCCTCTTGCAGATGGCATGTACATCATTCTCAAACGCCTGGCTCTCAGCAGCCCTCACAGCTTAGCACAAATAATTCCCCGGTCGAGGTGGGCCTCCTATAGATTAATCACAGTTCCTGGAAAACAATTATTGGCCTAATTGTGAAAAGGAATAAAATGTTAGCATATTTTACATGTTGTCCCTCTTTTGCTACAGAAGGAGAAAAAAAATCATACCTGTCACTAAACTGGGAAGCTATCCCCTGAACTATGTCTGTGGTAATAAAAATATTTAGCAGATAAACTGTAACTAAGTAGCTAGTGAAGTCAGCACAACTCTCAGAATTGGCTAGTCTCCCACTTCGGAATATAAGCCTTTAGACAAGTTGATTCAGTTAAAACTGTTTAATAGGCTACAGAAGAAGCTAAATCCTGCTCAAAAATATAAAAGAAAAGGACAATTCTTCCAGAAGAGGATGATTTCAGCCTCAAGTTTAAAAGTTGTCCCTATTCTGGTATGTGTACATGGGTGACTAATAGGTGTCTCAGCTGAAAGCCTTTCAATACTGGGTTAATCTCAGAACATTTTCCCTAGTTCACCTAGTATAAAAGTGTAATATTTATTGCAATAAAATATATAGCAGCCCTCAATAAACTGGAAATGTAACTGAACTGCATGTGTGTGAAGCCTCTAGCTACACTGCTGCTTGTTCAGTTTTTCAGATTGCCTCTTCCATATGATAAATATGCAGAAGAGACCACTCTCTCCTTTTTTGTGTTCTGTTTCCCTGTTAAAAATGTAAAAAAAGATAAGTAATCCTAACTCTTAATCCACCCGCTGCTTTCCATATATCAATAAACAGCGTTTTGTGTGCCTGCAAAGGTATTACTGACATAGTTCTAGCAAAACGGCTTTGTGTACATGGCTTGGTGAAGTTAGAACAAATATGCAGGTTGAATAAATACACAGTGACCTAGTTCAGATGGGGATAGAGGAGCAGAGTTCATTCCTGCGGAGCACAGACTGGGGCTTCGGGCCTGGCTGGCTTGAGCAACGCCGCCGGACGAGGTCCTGAGCGTACCTGCGCAGCCATGAGGGCACGCTGGCCCCAGGCAGGCCTGGCTGAGCCATGGGTGGTGGCTCTTCTTGCTCAGGGACTACCCCTCCGGGTAGTCAGCAGGTTACCTACCTGAGGAGGGTAACCCTCCTCCGAGTTAGGCGTGTGAAACACTATGTACACTGTATCTCAGACTGTTCTGCTGGGCCTTAATAGATTCCACTTAAATTTCAAATGTTTTTTCCTGTGAGAACCTTCTTGGAAGCCCAGGCAGGCTTCCTATATACCTTATCGCTGCCTAAGTCAGAAACTAATTAATTTGCTTTTGGAGCCCACCCTCCTTCCCGTGTACACTCTAAATTTAAATTCTGTCCTGCGGAGGCCTGGTGCTTTCTTTTACTGTTTGAACTCGCATAAGAAAGCAGAACTTGGCCCTCAGCTTTATTTGGGCAACATTCAGTTCCTTTGAAACTAGGGCTGTTTCCAGAGCATCCAGGAATGGCTTTCACAGGGGCAGAGTGCTTTAGTTTGGATAATGTATGCTAGCCTTTTTTCACTTCTGAGGACCTGAATATGTGCTTCTCTAGATAATAGGAAATTTGTGGCGCCTTGTCCTAGCATCTAAAGGACACTCTGTGCCTGCTCCAAACCACCATGCAACTTGGCACAACCTGCAGCCTGTCTTTGGAGGATTTGGGGAGTAGAGGAGAGAAGAAATTCTGCACAGCTCTGTTACAGTTAATGATGATGCAGACTAAGCTTGGATAGAAGCTAATGTATAGCTGTAGGGCTTTTTGCTGTTGCCCCATGCGTTTGTGGGAACTGTGAGGATCCTAAACTTTGTGTTTAGGCCTCTGCACTCCTGTATATGCGCCCTGTCAGTTTGTCTAAAGTTTTCTACTTTGCAACTACCTCTAAAATATGAGGATTTTAACTTTTTATTCAGTCAATTTATTGGACAGTTATAACCCATTTCTTAAAAGACTTTTGAGAGTCAGGCAGGTGAACAGATCTCCCTGCCTTTACATAATCATTTTCCAGTTGGTTTTGAACTGCCTTGAAGGCCACAGTCACCAATTTTGAATCTGAGCCTCTATCAAACCACAACAATACAAATTTGAATCCGGATCATTTGTCAACACATGCTTGCAATTCTGCTGAATAAATCAGAGCAGACAAAGCAGATTGTGCTGGGTTTTATGCAGGGTGCAGGAGGGGTGACTTGATCACACACAGCCTTGCTGGTAGAGTTAGTCTATCAAAATGTTGTGAACAAATTTGAATTAGCAGAGTGGCTTGCTGCTTTTTGTCATGCGTCTGCCTAGCAGTCAGAGCCATGAAGCTGTGTATGGTTTCATTGGACCTCAGCCATACGTATTACAAAGCTCATAGCTTAACAGAAGCTTGCATTACTCTAGCAAAGGGATGTTGATTATGACCTATACTGATAAGTTACGTTCAGGAACACAGTTCATCTTGTATAAACAGTGAATGAAGTTCAAAGTTAAAGATCTTGCGGTATGCTCATGTGCTTTATCAGCCTATTAAAAAACAGGGACTGAGTTACCTATCAGCTTGACTCTCGGGGAACATTCACTTTTGTTCCAAGGTTGAGAGTTGCTGTTAAATGACTTAATAGAGAATTGTTGAAGTCTTTAATTCCTGCTAAAGAAAGATAGATTTTTAAGTAGGAGAATGGGGGGTTGTTCTTAAAAATCTTAAAGCAAATGGGTTGATAAGTTAAATACTTGCATGTTATAGATGGGTGGCCTAGAATTAGCCATCCCAGTTTATAAATACCTGAGAAGTTACTCAGTGAATTCCTTTTTTCTCCTGTGTGTCTTACAGGTATTCGTTATAGTTTGGATGTTAGCGTGGATGAAGTGAAAGCCTTGGCATCTCTAATGACGTATAAATGTGCTGTGGTTGGTAAGTGATGATTTGTCAAGCAAGAACACAATCTTGACTTTCAGTCAGTACTGATGTAATTTACAGAAAAGCATCTGAAGGATTAAATTAAGTTTTAGACACTAATCTTTGACTAAAATTTGCATCAAGTGGGTAAAAAATGTATAGTGACTAATATAATCAGGTATATTCCTTCTGCTGTTACTGTAGCTCCTTGGGCTCAAATAAAGTTGCATTTTCATTTGGAAAGTCCAAACTCTGCTAGTTACCCACCTATAAAAGTATTGTTTCTGGAAGACAAATCCATGTATGGCAGATGTTGATCTGGAGGAGGTAATTTTAAGGGGAGAAGATGGAGACTGAAGGATTCAGGCAGGGGAGCTGTGGAGGGAGAATAGGGATAAATTTCCTTTATGGGTTAAAAAGAAGTGTAATTCATATGTGGCTGCTTAATTGCAGTGGAATTTGGAGAGCAACTAAACATTCTGTGCATGAAAACAAAATACTTTTTTCTTGTGTAGAGGGAAACTTAAGACTTGCAAAGTAAATTTTTTGAGCTGAAACAGTAAATAATAAACTGTAAAAGTTCTTGTTGTTACAAATGTTAAGTAGAAGAGCTTGAAGGATATACAAGATTTAAATCATGAACTTAAAGTGTCAAAGACAATTTTCAAGCTGCCCTTGAAAGATTTCCCCTTTTAAAAGGAGTCCCCAGGTCAGATTATAGCTTACATTTGTGAAGCCCTGAGCATGGCAAAACCAAATTCACTGCAAAAATCAAAGATATGATTCACACAAATTATTGATGTGTTCTGCCTTTATTGTTGAAAAAGTAAAATAATTTTCCTTTGCATTCTTGTAGATGTGCCATTTGGTGGGGCAAAGGCTGGTGTCAAGATCAATCCCAAGAACTACACAGTAAGCTTAATCATAGATAAAAATTCAGTTAACTGCAGTACTGAAGCCAGCCAGTTTAAAAAGCTCTTCTAAGGGCATTATTGACAACTTAAAATTTCCTGCCACTTCTGCCTCTGTAGAGGCTGAATTAAGCTTGTGTGTGTAATAGGTAGGAAAGAATTTTTAGAAGGTGTATATATAAGAGGTCAAATACTTCAATCATTTAGTTCATTCCTTTTTTATCTTGAGGCCATAAGACTGCAGACCATTTGGAACCTAATTTCTTTTTTCAAGTTGATATTGTTAATAAGGGCTTAAATTAAACTACTCTCGCAAAAAAAGTTAATGTTTTTGTTTATTATGACAAATAGTTTTATGGTCCATTAAACCTTTATACGCAGTGTTCCAGTGTAAATAATAGCTAACTTGGGTTAAAAAAAGTTTACTGCAGGCTTGCCTTCTTGCCCTAATTAAAATAACTTGTATAGAAAAGAATGCTCGAATATGTATCAGATATTCTAGGCTCAAAACTCATGTGAGGATTTGTGTGAAGTACCTCAGGACTGTGTCGATTATGTAACCTGCAGGCCGGCTATTGCTGTTGCTGGGTATAAATCTCTCGCGTGGGCTATCGGACTTGTTTGCTGGAAACCTCTGCTACAAGCACAGGTGGTTCTTTCTGTGCTGCATTCCTGACTTGTCATGGATCAGAATGTACAGAAAGTCAGTCGAATGTTTCCTTGTGCTGTCTGAATACCAAGGGACTGTTAGGGAGTGGCGTATAAACTACATAAATATGTGAATCATCCTTTCATAAAAAAAAAAAAAAAGGCATCTTTTTACACTTGGGTATTAGTTTTAGCAAATGTTCATAAGCACTAATGATTTCTTGTGATATTTATTGCATTTTCTTTATAGGACAATGAATTGGAAAAGATCACAAGAAGATTTACCATGGAGCTAGCAAAAAAGGGTTTCATTGGTATGTTGTGTAAAATTTTAATAGTAAAATTTAGGAATCTGATTTATTCTACATTGACAATGTCCACTAGAGAGTATCCTTGAAATAATTGCATTTTTGAGCTGTAAATAATTTGGGTATGATACTTTCAACAAAGAACCACAAAGAATTGAGTCATTGCAGCTTACTACATATCGAAAGGAACTGTATCTTAACTTAAAGACTTTTTTCTGGAGGTTGCTATGCTATCAAAAGCCACAAAAGCTGAGGTTATAGGGTCTCTTATGGATGGAGTAGAAAATCCTGACCAAGTTTGTTGCAATTTTAATCTCTAATATGGAGCCGTTCACTGTTACTGTTTCCTGTAGTCTCATTTGAGGCTTTTGGCAGATACCAGAGGAAACAGAGGAAGGAAATGGAAGATCCACCCCAGAGAAAGTTTTGATGGCTTCACCCATGACAACCACAGGCTACAGAGGAAGCTAGGCAAGAAGTGTAGGTGTCTGTTGTAACAGACCCTCAGCTTTTGTAGTGGTAATAGGTGTCTCATTTAGAGACTCAAACCTGAGCTGAACTGATAGCTTGCTGTCTGAAGGTCTGGAAGTTTCCTCTTGAATAAAACTGGACATGATTAGCTCAACTCCTAATTAAATGGAGAATCTTTACCTGTAGAAGGTTCTTATTCAAATGAAGGCATGTAGCAAGGCATATAGCTAGTCAAGTGTCTGCCATGTATTCCTGATGTTTAACTGCCTCTAAGAATGTATATTAATTTACCTGCATTTTCTTTTCTCTGACCAGAGTGTTTCTCATCTAAATTAAGCTTCTTTGAAAAGCACTTATTGATGTTACATGTGACTAGTGTAATAATATACACTATACTAATGATAACAATTGTTAGTTCAGTGACACAAAAATAGTTTGACACTTAAAATAGTTTGATGAAATTCATCTCCCTTTTTGACTTTATGGTAGGGGCTGTATAGCTTTCAAAACCTTTAAAAGTGCTTAGAAGACGACTTTGTAGAGGCAGACTTGGGTTTAAAGTCTTGCTTAGCAGGACCCTTTGACCTTAAATAGGTTGGCTAAATACCTCTTTTAATTATCTAGAAAAAAGAGACTAAATTTGCTGTTAGTACAACAGATGTACAAAGGTTCATTCAAAGATTTAGTTCATCAGGAAAGCTATAATATACCCTTCTTGAAATGAGGGGTAAATTCAAATGTATATGCTGTAGTGCAGTGACTAGAACAGCCTACCTTAAAAATTTAACCAAAAATTTTAAACTCAGCTGGGAAGGAAAAAGAAATTCATAGAAATACATAAATGTTCTAATACAAAAACAATTAACAGTATGGTATATAGGAGTCATACCTAAGTAGTGTCCTTCCTGTTGTTATAGCAGTGATCATCAAAAAAGTAAAAGTATGATTCTGATGCATTATCTTACTCTAACTTTTCATTGACAAACTGACCTTCATTTTACTGAGTGGCTTGTGTATTGTACAAATGCCTGATACAAAATTTAAAACCAAACTGAATCCAAACAACCCTGTTACTTGAATAATCAACTGAGGATTAAATAAGAAAACAGTTCTTTGCCAAGTCCCGCTCCAAGGAATAATGTTTGAAGATAACTTCATGTTTGATCCTTAAGAGCTGTTTTCACTGTGGCCAACAGGACCTGGTGTTGATGTGCCTGCTCCTGATATGAGCACAGGGGAGAGGGAGATGTCCTGGATTGCTGACACCTATGCCAGTACCATAGGACACTATGTAAGTTTTGGGCAGAGGCTTTGAAGTAGACAAGCTTTCTTGGTCTTTGCAGAAATCCTGTCATCACTGTTCTAAGTATTTATTACCATGCTGCTTCATCATATGATTTTATTTAATTATGTGAATCTAAATATTTTCTTGCAACTGTAACAACTTAATTGATAGGAGATTTTTAAGCTGCAGTTAAGAAAAAAATAGTTTAAAATAAATAAAAGCTACTTTTTATGTTAGGCTTAAATTATGTTTGTCTGATACCATACCAATTAGGACTGTTCAGCAAAAAGAGAATATACGTTTTATAAAGGTCTTGTAGTCTAAAGACTTAATCTAAAAATGCTTTTTAATTTTACCATTTCCCTCAGCTTTTTCATTGGTAGTATAATTACTGTAAAGTTGTTAAGCAAATATGTAGTTCGTAATAGTTGGTATAGTCTTAACGTACTGAAATTTTTCAGCTTTGGACTACCAAATTTACAAGTGTTATTAAATAAAAGGTTAGCTTTTAAGTCATTCAAGAGACCATGTAAATCACTTCTCACTATTGGTATAACACCACAACTGTATTAAAAATTTCTCTATGTGGTCCCCTGAAAGTAACAAGAAATCAGCATAGACTTTAGCAAGTTATCGAAAAGGTAAAGCAAAAGGCGCTGGTACAATTTGTTGCTCAGAAAGCATTCAAAAAAAATTTTTTTTCTATTTTTAATTATAGCACTTAATTTGACCTTTGTCCTTATGTTGCTTATTGGGTTATTTGGACCAGTTTTGACCGTTCCAGAAACACAACTGTTGACCAGGGAAATATTCCTATTGTATACCTCTGACAGGTTGGGCAAAAATAATATCTATAACAGACAACTTATTTCTTAAGTCTCTACTGTCTATGCTATCTGAACTTTCTAGTATCTCTTTCAGACATCATTTCTGCTACTCCAGCAGGTCATAGTTTCCTAAGTAATCCTGCCATAGCTTCGTGGCAGTGTGTTAATATGCTAAGCTATTGCATGTTTCGATAATAAAAGATGCTTTATTCTCACTCTCTGCAGTCGCTTCCAGCAGTTCCTCAGAAATACGGCAGGGTACATTTTCCCCCCAACACTCCCCAGTAACTAGGCATTATAACTGCCCAACACGTATTGCTCTGGCATGTCTGGTCGAGACCTGCTTGTCTTTCTCAAGACAGCGTGCTTCCGGGCAAAATACTTGTCCTGTGCTATTTGTTGCCCATACCAATAGCGGAGAGGGTGGCATGGTTTGTCCTAGATCTGAAATACAGTCTAAAGTGTCTTCTGGGGGGAAAAAAAAAAAAATGCTTGAAGAGGCTGTAGCTAACTGATTACTTGAGCTGAATAGCTCTTCCACAGAGCAGTCTGATAGCTAGGGAAATCTAAAGCATTACTTGCTGTTGGATATTCACACATTTAGATGTAAATCTTTCATTAAAAACTTTAAACCTTATAAAAGGTCAAAAATACGGCTTCAGAAACACTTCAGGGTGCAAACTGACAACTTACTCCCCCAATCATAACTTAACATTCCATCATTTAAGAAAACTACTGCCTCAAGGTATTTTAAGTTTTAATACAGTAAGTGTACTCGTTGCACTCAAATGCATACTTCACTGGGATACAGCAGACTTGCTATTATAAGAATGATGCTGAAGACTAACAACATAGAGATGGCTTTAAGTTTTGCTGTATTTGTTAATAGTCTGTTCACATAGAGGAGTTCTGTAAAGAAGCTTCATTTTTGTTAGGTGGAAAACTAAACATTGATACAAGAAAAGATTTTTAAATGCCTGAATTTCTGATTCTTCCCACTTCATGATCTCAGCTTGTTGTGTTGTCCTACAGATGCACACATTTCACCCAAAAAAAAAAAAAAAAAACAACTATTGAGGATTAAAAAAAATTAATTAGGCTACAATGGCTTCTTTTATTCTGTCTCTGCAAGGAAATGTCTTAGTCTTGAAGAACAAAAACAGCAGAGAGGATTTAGATATATTTTTCTGAAAAGTGAATTAAAGAATTGGAATAATAAAGACAAATTAAATGAAGATAACTTCTTTTTGTAGGGTTTCTTGGTTGTAGATGGAAGAGATAGTGGTAGCCATAGTTGGACTTACGAGCTACTGTGAAAAATGATCAAGTGTAGAGAAGGAAGGTGAGAACTATGTCAAGGCTTGATAGAGTGGACTAATTATCAAAAACAGTTTGTAGAGGAAGATGTTTCAGATAACTAGCTGGCTGAGACACCAAGAACAAAAATGAAGATGATTAAGGAACTGCCAAATATATAAAAGTGACAATGAGGGGGAAGGGAACTAGAGAAAAAGAACCATTGAACAGAAGTTGAAACTAATCATAACTCAGAAAAAAGATCGAAGCTGTGCGAAGGACCACATTCTGCTGAGTGGAAAGATATCTCTTTGAGAGGGATCTATTTGGGAAGGGTATGGACCTGATGAGTCGGTGTGACTGTATGCAGATGTGTTCTGGGAGCTTGAAGCAGAGAGGAAAAGTTAAGCAACAGGTATAAACAGATAGAGGAAGTCTGCTTGAAACCTAACAGAACATTGCCAGGAAGCCGGAGAGGCAAGGAGAATAACACTGCAGTGTAGAAAAGGATTAAGGAATGAGCAAAACAAGGGTGTCTACGAGCTCCACCAGCTAAGTTCAGAGACTGTCAGTACTAATACAGAAGTCTTTAATGCTAACTATAAGCCGTTTTGCAAACCTCTTATTAAAAGCTGTGGTCTTTCCTTTTGTCTGAGGTATACAAAAATTTTTTCAATTGACTTAAAAACAAAAGTATAATGCCAGTTTGGGGCTCTGACATTTACCGTGGTCTGAATATGTGACTTTAAGACTGGGACCTGCCCTCAGCTCATGCTTTGTTTCTTGCCAAATGATGCAAGTCTTTAATAACTACCATGTTAACTGTTCTGGAAAGTCCAACTTAAGTTGCCGGATCACTGAATTATACATTGCTAAAGTTTTTGATTAAATTCATCCTTTTCAGCTCTTCTGTACTTTCCAACGCATTAGACTGACTTGAGGGAGATGTGAGGAGACTTTAATAAATACATTCTTGTATATGGTAGGAGGCTGTACTTGTTCAAATGCTTATAAAACATACTCCCTCCTCTGTGAATGCATGAAGGCTAAAACATAGTTTCAATACAAAAAAACAGAATGAAAACCTAGTAATACTTCAGAGAACTGAGCCAAGTTGTTTCTAGCAAAATGACAACATAGACCTTGTGGATCATGCCACCAGAGGGAGCATGCAGCTTAATGAAAGAAATGCAACCACATTGGGGAAACTGCATTAGGAACTTTATGTTGAAGTCCAGTATCACTTTTATTGTTTTTAAAGACAGGCTATTAAAGGTTACGATTAACTCACTGTCATTTTCAAACAATCAATAGCTTTGCTTTCCACTATGGTCTAATCATCTCCTGCCATTCTGCCGCCACTCACTCTTTTCTGATCTTTTCCTCCCTCTCACCAAACATCTCATGCTCAGACCACTGGCATGGAAATGTATTTGGCACAAGCAGTGGAGAGAAGGGAGCCTCCCGTGAATGTGCTGCTGGTGGAACAGAAACCCGTCCGGCTGCTGGCAGACTCATTTCAATGAATTCCCTTTCATCCCTACTCTTTCACTTCTGCTGGATGCCAGATCACTGCTTGTGTGGCCAGGCTCTGAGGGTGGGGGAGCATGGGAACCAGTGGTGACAGAAGGTTTTTTCAAATTATTAATTTCAACTGAAAAATTAACTCCAGCTTTAAATAGTCTATTTTATCTTGGCTAGCTATCTAGCATGTAGAAAACAATTTTATTTGGCACCAGATTTAAGATAGAAGCTTGATGGTATATATTGCTGAATAAAAGTAGTAAACGCTTATCTAGCTTTTCCTATATGACCTTTGTACTGTCGATTTTCCTGAGATCAAAGAGAGTCCCCATGTTCTGACAACAGGAAGGTGTTAGGCTTGTATTGTGTTTCTAAATAACTGAATTTGGTATAAAGGAAGAGTAAACACTGTTTAAAGATGATTAAATGGCTTTAGCTGTAAACAATCTCAAGATGAATCTGAACCCTTTAAAAGATTAAAATGTCAAGAATGATGATGGAAATTACGACTGCTATAGGGGGTAATACAGAGGAACATATCCCTCAAAACTTTCTGATTTGTCAGAGGTCTGCTCTTTGCTGACAGTGCAATAGAAGTGTCACCATTATTAGTCACAGACTCAAGTCAACATGTACACTTGGATGCAACAAAAAAATTCCAGACCGTATCTAATACTGCATTATATAACTTTCCTGACATCTGCTAGAGTATCTTTTTTTCTTCTGAGAAGCTGTTCATACAACCTCAGGAAGGAAATTGGCTTTGTAAACTAAATGTATATAAACTATAGTGTGTTCTGACTTTAATAATACCTGGATCCCCATGTCTCTAAAGTGTACAAAGCTTCTTGTTCCAGCTGTCCTTTCACTGATTGTTTCCAGATCTCACAAATCTTTCATTGTTTTCCAGGATATTAATGCACATGCATGTGTTACTGGTAAACCCATCAGCCAAGGGGGGATCCATGGACGTATATCTGCAACTGGTCGTGGTGTCTTCCATGGAATTGAAAACTTCATCAATGAAGCATCATACATGAGTATATTGGGAATGACTCCTGGATTTGGAGATAAAACGTTTGCTGTTCAGGTAACTTTTTTTTCCTTCAACTGCTGGGAAAAAGTGGTAAAGAAAATTCTGGTAGAGCTGCTTTTAAAATGGGCTGTAGCAATAAATCTTGTTGGAGTTTTACGACTTTCAAGATTAACCTTTACTCTCAAACTTCAGAAATGCTTCTCAAACAACATAGGTGCCCTTTATTTTAGACTGTTTTATAAAAACTGAACTTTTGATTGCACTCTACAGGCACAAAGCCAAATCTCCAGTCTTTATCAACATGGGTTGCAAAGACCAAAGTGAGATACTACTGCAGGAGTTCTTTAAACTAAGTTCATTGAAGTGTGTGCAATGCCTGTGGCACCGTTTCTGCCTAAACAAAATTTGTTATACCTTTTTGTAATAAAAACAATAGAAAAGAGAGTAGGAATTGGTAGTATGTTCCTGTTCCACTATAGAATAAACAGTTGGGAAAGCAGAAACTGATACCCTGTCCTAAATTTGTAGGATTGAATGTACATGTTTTGCGTACAGAGGACTTCAAGAAGCTCTGATTTATGTAGTTGAATTTTGAAAGGGTTCAGTGTTCAATAATACGCATTATCTTTCTTAATTTTTCAAAGAAATAACTTGTCCTTTTCACCAGCTTTGATAAACAGTAAGTGGAATGGAGGATCTGGGCGATTGCTTTGTTTTGAGTCGTCTTTCATACCAACGCGCTGGTTGTTAGAAATAGCAGAGGTTACAGTGCCCCCAGCTGTGACCTCTGCGTTGTCATCTAGCTGACCAGTGGGCTGAAACAAACGTCTCTGCCCTGCGCGGACACGGCAGAACCCCCTCTCCCTACCCTTTGGCATCTTCGTGCTGGCAGGGGGCTAACCAGCAGGCACTAAAGCAGAACATTAAACTGAAAACTTGGCCAACCAAATAGCTGAAGATTCCTCTAGGAAAATGAGGATGTAATATTGCAAACAGACCTAGTGCATGCCAAACTGTTACATCAAAGTTTGCTTCTGATAGAGGAAAAAAAGGAACCTTAGAGATAATTGAAGCTATGTTATAGAGGGATTTCATATTCAGCTTTTTTTCCTGTATTACTACTGACAAACTGACATGGATCCCATGACCTTTTGGTCTGCCATTTGTGTTCTTCTGCTTCCGGAATGTGGAATAGTGGCCTGGAATTCCTGTAGAGATGTAGAAAGCGCTAATGAAATGCAAGATTATTTAAATTTAGGTAATCTATTTTGTATGGGATTGCTTCAGAAATGTATTAGAAATAACATAGTTTCCTGCTAGTCTGTTTGTTTTAATGTGAAGAATTAATTGCATCCTTGTTTAATGCTTTCCATTCTGGGAGGGTTTTATGCTTGTAAGCCTTCCTTACCCAAACTAAATGAGAATATTTTTTGGCCTACAAACATTAATCACACCTTGGAAGGGTTGTACAAAAATTTATCAATCCCTCTAAGACAGTGCCAGTCATAAAATAGATAAACATAATGTTACTGTGTTGATAAACATATTGTTACTACAAACCTGTCAAAACAATGAACGCCTCCCTTGTGGTTTTTCAGTATGAAAAACTTTGCACAAATATATATTGCCAGCTATAATGTACAATTTCTACAATGTTGTTATTCAGAGCAGAATGTGCATAGACTTGTGTCATCCTTCCCATGCACATCATCTGATGCCCAGACATGCCAATAGATAAAAAGCTATTCAAAGGTATATAAGCCTCAGCAATAATTGCCAATTTAGCTGAAGGGTTAACTACTTTTCCCTGTCTCTTTCTACCTTCAGGGATTCGGTAACGTGGGCTTGCATTCTATGAGATACTTGCATCGTTTTGGAGCCAAATGTGTTGCTGTTGGAGAGTTCAATGGTTCTATCTGGAATCCTGATGGGATTGACCCAAAGGAACTAGAAGATTACAAATTGGTATGAAACTTAGCAGAGAAGAAGTGGTTTAACTTTTGTTGGTTTTGCAAACACTTAGGATGACTGTAGACTGGTGTTAATTTGTAATATTTAGATCATGCTGCAATTAGTACTTACAAAATGGCTCGGGAATGTTGGTTCTTCTTCCTTTCTCCTTATCCCCATTATGAATGTAGGTGGTTAACACTAACTGATCTTGTGGCTTTGGCAGTTAGTTTGCTTTATTACATTGTACATTTTTTACCTTTTGACCTGACTCTCTGTAAGAGGGCAAGGGTTTGCATGTGCACAGGCTAATTATTTTGGTTTCAGAATTGGAGTTTGTGCTTATTTTGCCTTTCTTGTGACTAAACTAGGAGGGATGCCTCAAGCAAGTTCCTGAAGTATTCCTGACTGAGAATCATAAGCATATGTTAAGACTTCAAAGCACACTTCCTGCTGTTTACTTACCATTGAATGTTGCTAAAGAAATGAAAGCCTGTCTGACAGATGCTAAAATATGATCTCTTATGTAGAGTTCTTAAGGAACTTATTTCATTTGTCATCTTTTAAACAGGGTGCCTTTGTTCTTTTTTACCCCCTTTCTCAAAATAATGAAAAGATTCTCTCACTAGACAAAGGCCATCGATGTAGTGCTAAATTTTAAAATGGTACTTTTCAATCTTATGCAATGCAACTTGTCCTGTGCTTAGCAGACTGATGGGTCATTTCAGTTGTTTGAAAACTATTGCATTTGCCTTGTATTTTAAAGAGTTGAGAGGGACTATACCTTTTTACATACTCCAGAGAGCAAACAACATCAGCATCTTTGTCCAGAGAGCAGTTACGCCTCGATCATGGGAACTTAGACTACTATCCAAGCTTTGTGGGCTGCTTTTTAGTACCTTTTCTAAGTAAGGATAGGAATTATGTTATGTGCTGTCTTACTGGTACCATTTCTTCTCCCTTCTCTCTCTTTTAAAAAGGTTAGAAGATGGGAAGGAAGTAAAACCAGTACACACACTAAACACACTCTGGTTTGTCTCCTTCAAACAGCAACATGGGACAATCATGGGCTTCCCTAAAGCACAGCCCCTGGAGGGCAGCATCCTGGAAACAGACTGTGACATTCTCATCCCTGCTGCCAGCGAGAAGCAGTTGACTAAGGCCAATGCTCACAAGGTCAAAGCAAAAGTAAGTTGGAGAGTTCAAATGCAAATGAAAAGTGGAGAAAGGCTGTTTAAATGCTAGTATTCAGTAATTAGTGTGGCTGGAAACGTACACCTCTGAATCAGCAGTTACTCTGTTGTGATTCCTTTCAGATTATTGCTGAAGGTGCCAATGGGCCTACAACCCCTGAAGCTGACAAAATCTTCCTGGAGCGCAATATCATGGTTATTCCTGTAAGAGTCTGTTTTTGATCTTTGACTTTTGTTACAGGAGTAATGTTTCCATAAATCATAGCAAAATGCTATTTATTGAAGATCTTTATTAATAGCCACTCATTCTCTTAAAGAGGAGTAGTGGGGGGTTTTTTTGTTTTTTTTTTTTAAAGAGTACCTCTGATGTCTGGGAAATGGGTATTTAGTATTGCTTAAGATTGGTAGCATTACCTAAAGATCTCACTGCAACCGTAAATGCCCACTCAAAGATAGCTGAAGGCTATCAATGAAGGCTATGTCTTCAGAAGGGAGAACAATCCACAAGTTTTTCTTAAATCTATAGTTTTCCCTTTTGGAGTATTAGCTGACATTTGCTCAACTAAATAATCCACTAAAGACAGAGGAAGGCAGAGTAAATACACCAGCTGTTTGTCTGTAAACATCATGTCTGTTAGTGATGCTCTGACAGAACTGTGTATCATAGATTGATAGACTAAATGTTGCCTACAGTGATAATTTGAAAGAATAAGATCTATTCAGGAATAATGGTATCCCTTTCCCCAAAGAAAGGGTATCCCAGTCAAGTAAAATATCTGTGAAGAGCAGCTGATCTTCTGGCCTTTGCTAATTGAGATGGCCTAAGGATGCCCTGGTTTTCTTGCTTGAAAACTTGTGCTAAAATAAAAGAAAGCAGTCAAACAAGCACAACTCTACTGTGTTCTAAAGTCAAGTCCACTTTTAAGTCAATAGAAGTAATCCCTGGACTCCAGAAAAGCATGAATATTGTCATGTAAGAGTAACTGGATTGTCTTCTCTACTGCAATTTAAACTAATATTTTTGCTTACTTTTCCTAAATACAATTCAAGACATTACTGTTTCTGTGCAGGATCTTTACCTGAATGCTGGTGGTGTAACAGTATCCTATTTTGAGTGGCTGAAAAACTTGAACCATGTCAGTTACGGCCGCTTGACTTTTAAATACGAAAGGGATTCAAACTACCACTTGCTCAGTAAGTGCTCGTTCCGTTTTCACTTGCCATTTAATTGAATTGGTTAAATGAATTGCAACTCAGTTAAGTTAAATGCATACTTTTTCAGTTATTACCTTGTAATTCAAAAAGTGATGCTTTTTTCAGTTTTGTGAAAATACCGAACACAAACTCATATGTGAAATATTTAGTACTTCTTAATAAACCTCTTACATCTATGTACTTGGTATTTGAAAAGTATTCAGAGTTTTGAGTGGGTAACGTTGTTCTGCACACGCAACAATGGCGAATTTCTGTGAAAGTCAATAACATAGTTGGTACAGGCACTGTAAAAATTGGCTTCTGACCTACAGCTCCACTTGGGGCCATTGCGTGTGCTTCCCAGTTTCTGGGCCAGAATACTGACTACATGGAGAGAATAAGCTTCATGAAAAAGAGCAACGGGATTTCTCTCCATTTTTAAATGAAATTTGTGCAGCAAAGGGTAGTAGGGGGATATGTGAGAATCTCAGGACAAAGTATTTTGTCTGAGGCTATCAAATTAGGAATGTTGGTCCAGATTGCTGTCAGCTTTCTGAAGTTGGTAAGGGAGGATCAGTAAGATCCACAGTCCGCTTACCATCTGACTTTGTCCCATAGCAGTATTACTGCAATATTGATACTCATATTGGAGGCATTCACCTATAAGACTATAGGATTAATATCTTGCCTTTTTCTTAGAACACAAAAAATAAGATGACCCTCCACCCCACCCCCCCCAACCCTGTATTCTGCATTTCATGCCTTTGAATGCTGAAAGTCTTCCAGGGCAGGGGGCAGGGGAGGACACCTATTCGAAACACATTGCTTTCCTTGTTGGTTACCTTGCCTCTGCTTTTTCCACTTTCTAGTGTCTGTCCAGGAAAGCTTGGAAAGAAAATTTGGGAAACATGGTGGAACTATTCCAGTTGTGCCTACAGCAGAATTTCAAGATAGGATATCAGTGAGTAGTTGCTGTGTTTTTTGGCTGTTACTGTAGCTGTATCCTGGTGTTAAGACTGCAGTCTAAATCTTGCCTTTGTAGTTATTAGGGAGGGTTTTGCACCAAGGTGCTAGTGCAGTTAGCTATGTGGCCAAACAATTAAAGGAAAGGATTGATCTAAACTGCTCAGGAGAACTGGAAGTGGGCTATTTTTTCTTTCTTGAGTCCAAAGCAAAATATCTCCAATATGGTTAAAAAGCTACAGTTTTAATATAGACCTTGCTTTGTATTGATAACTGCTTCATAGTGTTAAATCCCTATTTAGATTACAAAAAACTCATCTCCTCTATAAAAGTACCAAATACAGCCTATTTTTGTAACAACACTATAGAATGTTGGATATTTATCTTCTATTACTATCTGAGATTTCAGAAGCTGTTAATCAACTGAGAATGCTTGTTGCTATTTTTCACAGTGACAGACTGGTATCTCCCTTGCTTAAACAAACGATATCAAGTGTTTTTCTCCCCTCCCCCCCACTTTTTTTTTTTTTTAAACAGGGGGAATTCTCTTTGCAGACCAATAAGGACACCACTAAAAAAAAAAACTGAATCTTTTATTTGCTATGGCATATTTGATATTTCTACTGGCTAGACTAATAAACATGTAGGTGTCATTAATAATTTCTTTGATGCCCCATGGCTATTAAAGTTCACGGAGCTTTTGCAGAGGGAAATTGTGCCTCAAACATTACTAGAATTAGTTCTGGAGATGTTGATACAGTTTGCCTGGATTTCCTAAAGGCTTTCAACAGGATCACACACCACAGAATTTGATATGCTATTTCTATAACTTCAAGGTAATACAGACAAGACCTGACTGAAAAAAATTTAGAATGTTCCTCTAAGATTTGAACTACTGGGCAAAAAATGTCAGATGAAATTCAATATTATCTAATGTATAGCAATACATGGTGGGGAAATTTTCATATAAAATGACAGGTTTTGAGCTCATCCATTTTTATTCAAGAGAAAGATCTAGAGGTAACAATAAAATATAAGTTTAGAGTTCCATAGTAATCACAAAGCAAATCCAGTGTTAGGAAGTCTTGTGAAAGGAAGAGAATAAAACTGACTATAATCATGCCACTGTATAAATCCAGAGCACATCTGCCTTCTGAATTCTACATGCAGGTTTGGTGTCTATCTCAGAAATGTTATAGTTCTGGAAAAAGTCCAGAGATGGAGGATAAAAATAATCAAAGATATGGAAGCTCTTCATAAATGGAACAATCAACTAAGCTAGGTCTTATTAGCCTGAAGTGGTCCTGGGACAGAGACAGTAATCTGTAAAATGAGTGATATGAAATAGAATAGATAAGGATAGTTTGTTCACTGGAAGGAAGAACGAGGTAATGTCAAATAAAACTAGTGGAATGAGGCTCAAAATGAACAAAAGGAGGTAGTTCTTAGTACAGCAGAGTTAATCTGCAGAACACCTTCCCATGGGATATATGGAAGCTAAAAGGTTGGTGGTTTGGGGTGTGGGGGGGAATATTCACAATTTCAGGAGGAGATGGGACAAGTTATTAGCAGGAAGAAGGGAATCCAGTACCTCACCTACTAAAACTAGTAAGCCATGCCTCCTCAGGAAGAAATCAAGGGAAATGCATATAAACTTAGCCACTGTCAGATGATAGTAATAGTCCTTTAGCCTGATCCAGTATGAGGCTAGCTTGTTCAGAAATGTTAGACTGAATGAGTAGCGTGGTAAATGGGTTCTGTGGCCTAAAGTAATGGCTGTGACCACTAACACAAGCCTTAGAAACTGGCCTAGTAACTTCTGCATCCAGCCCAAATTTGGATTGGAGGGATAGCATGTCTTTTGGGAAGCCAGGTCTTAAATTATTAGTAAATTACAGCTGTCAGGATGATGGAATACTGAAGCTGATACTCAGTCATCCCAACTCAAGCTATTTATTGTTCTGTGCATTTAAATTTTAATGGGAACAAAGTTATTCTGGAGTTGTTCAGTGCTTATACAGTGTTAAGTATATGAACTGGAGATCCCTGCCCTTCCTAAAACTTGTCCTCAAAATAATTGCAAGTAGCTTCTGTAGGATATTAGGTCTTGGGAGCTCTTTTGTTTAACATCTACTCTGTGTTCTGGAAGCTAAAAATGGTTGCTACAACATCAATAAAGAATTGAAACATCATGCATGCGGTTAACGTAGCTAGGCATCTAAAAAAATTCAGTGCTGAAAAACTTCAGTGCGTCTGAGGTTTTAGGATTGAATTGACCATAGTTAGCACTTCGAGTAACACAGTAAAGTTGATTTAGTTTCAAGTCTTGCATCAGTCATTAAAAGAAAATGAGAGCAAGCTTCAATAATTATGAGAATCCAACATGTCATTGTCCTTAATATATGACTAGTCCTTTTTTGTATTTTGGATTAAAACCTGATTTTATTCCCTGTTCTTGCAGGGTGCATCTGAGAAAGATATCGTCCACTCTGGATTGGCTTACACAATGGAGCGTTCTGCCCGGGTAAATATTGCATTGATAAATGTCCTTGTAGGAAAAAGAGAACTTAAAAGTGGCTTTGCAGCAGTAGTCAAACATGTTGTGCAGAACTTCCTTGCAATAAAAGGAGTAGATAAACAGTTCACAACAGTGGAAGTCACTGCGAGTATGAGGTATTCCTGATGCCTGCGGGGACGGCCAGCTTTAACTGGGCATAGCAGACGTTCGTTACAGACTAATATATGAAATCAGCAAGTATTTTCTAGTAGAAGCTGTAGCAATTAGAAACATATTCATTGTCCTCTTGTGCCTAACTGATGTGGGAGTGCTTTACTTCACCGTCACCAGTTTTAGGTTGATCCCTTTGTACAGTGTTTTTAATTGGTGGGACAAAGACTAATGAAATTTCTTGTTTGCCCCTGTATCTGAGGTACAGATGGATCCAAGACCTAGAAAGGAGCAATGGGGAAATCTGGGAAAGATCTTCTCCCTTTTAGGTCTCAGATGTAGGGGGAAACAAGAAATCTTAGACTTGGTCTTCAAAGAATCTGAACTCTGATACTAGTCTAGGGGCCCTTTATACTCCTGCTTGGATCTTCTAAGTAAAATCTAATGTAGTTCAAATGGAGAAACTTGCAGAAATCATATATAAACCTTTTCTGTTTCAGCAAATCATGCGTACTGCCATGAAGTACAACCTCGGTCTGGACCTGAGAACAGCTGCCTATGTCAATGCAATTGAGAAAGTCTTCAAAGTGTACAATGAGGCTGGTCTGACCTTTACATAAACAGGCCATTACCGCTCCTTATTGTATCCCTTCTTTCTTGCCATTAATGTACCCTCTTCTTGAAAAAGCTTATCACAAGTTTACATGTAACCACAAAAATTTCTTTTCTTCTGACATTATAGTGGATTCTATTCTCAATTAGTTTCAGTCCAAACTAGTTTTTTTATATAATAAAAATCCATGGATTAGGATATTGTATACAAGTATGTATCTGAAGATAACAGTTCATCTGCACTTGTGGGGGCCATTCTGGGTATTTCGCCTACAAAACAAAATGGTACATTTTATGTATGAAAGAGTGGTCTCGCCACCTGGGCCACTTCTCAAACTTCAGATCAGATACTGTACTAGATGAGCGTTTAGCTCACTATTACTTCATGCACTTTTGTTTAATTATGTAATTTTGGCTTTGGCACTTTCAGTAAGGCCTTGTATGATCAATGCTGTGGCATTGTCAAAGGAAGAATGGGCCTCCAGCAGGGATTAACTTCGATAGGAGTCTAATTTTTATTTGTAGTAAAGCCTCAGGCCTGATTCTCTTTAGGCAATGTTTTTTCTTTAACTGTGCTGCTGTTATAGGGCTGCCTTTAATTGCTTGTTCAAGCTAGCTTGCCTATCACAATGAAATATGTAGAGAGGTGACAGAAACTAGTATTTTTATAAGCTGAAACTATCAGGCAACTCTAATTTGGTTATGTTTTTAATCAAGCATCTATGTAACTATTCTGACTACAGGTTGTTTCCTTTTTTTTTAAAAAAAAAAAAAAGGGATGGTCTGAATTCAATAAGTAATCCTAAATTTTTAACATTATTTTTCAGTCTTTTCCTTTCTAAGGCTTTCTGAAAATTAGATATTGTCTCAGTGAACAACTAAAGTGAAACTGAACCCCAAAACAGTTGGCCAAACTACAGAGGAGCTAAAATGCTGCTATGAACTTAATCCACTGTCTTAACACACAGCCTTCTTATTTTTGCCTTCTTATTTTTTCGTCATCTGGAGGTCTTGAATGTTTTGAGTATGTTCAAATGCAACAAAATGGACCTTGACACAATATTGGATCAAGCACAGTTTTTAAAGTTTAATGCTTTTGTCCAGTGGAGTCCCATTGAAGTGCCAGGTGTTATTTATGTAATAAATATGAATGTTTTTTTTAAACGACAATTAGTCCCTCCCAGAAACTCATACTTTTTTTCTAACTACTTTGTAACTGCATGACATAACCTGGAGAGAAGAGCAGTTATTAAAAAAAAGTTGACCTTTCCAAACCTCCTATGCTGGTGTATTACTGTTTTCTATTTCACATACTAAGAGCTTTCAGTAATGCCAAACAACTTGTGAATCTTCACAGCACCCATATTTATTCCTTACATGACTACTGATAATATATGCTGAGTTATCACAAGGTGCTCACTAAACCACATCTTTATCTCATGAACTTGCCTGTTAACAAGACTTCAGAAGCTGGATATGTTTAGTAAATCATTTCAGGTCTTTGCAGCGTCTGGAATTTGTGTGAAGAACTATTTTAGTAGTTAGCATGGAGCAATAAACCTGTGTGATGCATTTAACTAGTGGCTTACTCCATCATATATACTGAAACCCAGGGTTATGGCAGTACTTTCAATTGCCAAAGTGCAGTATATTTTTGCTGCCATTTATTAAAAAAAAAAACAAAAAAAAAAAACAAGCCTTTGAGCATGAAAAAATTACTGTGATCAAGGTGTGGTTCTCTAAACAAAAGATCTGTATCTTGGATCATATATTTCAGTAGAGTTTTTACGTAAACATTTGCTGGATAGCAAAGTGAAATTCAAGGTAAGATTGTATACCTCTGAAATTGCAACCTACTTCCAAAATTTGCAGGCTGTAACACTACAGCAAGTAGCTGCATTACACAGAACAGAAAGACTTTTAAAAGCTCAGCTGGATTAGGTCAGAGGATTCCTGTAGCTAGTGGGATGGTTGAAAGCAAAGTAGCAGTAACAGTGAAGAGACTTGGCTAATTGACTGTATTGCTAATATTGTTCCCCCATGTCCCACTGCCATTTCCTCTCCTTCCCCCTGTTTAGTAGAGTGCCCCAAGTGTGGCTATACATACTTGAAAAACGGGACCCTTTCAGTGTTGAAGCACTCTTAAAAGGATAGGGAAAGCTGGCATAGATGGCCAACTGGGATCTCTTCTACTCCCTACTCCAGAAGGAAAAATCCAAAAGCTGGAAGGTGCCTAGCTTTAAATTTCCCATTTCATGAGCATCATGTAGTCTCATAACTACATGGTAATGCTTGTTTCCCCAGAAGATGCTGAGAGCAAGCAGACCTACCACCAGGCATGGTTTGACCAAACCTAGAGATGAGCCCTTAGTGTGACTGGATTTTCCCCTTGTACAACTTGATTGTAATGTTTACTGACCTGTTATTAACAGCATCTGTTTTGGAGCCCTGCAAAGCATCAACTGAGCATAACTGAAGACTGGTGTATAGGGAGAACTTGTGGTGCTTCCTGTCAAAGACCTGAGACTCTTGAGGAGGTTGACCTCAGAATACAGCACGCCAGCTGGTTTGCCCTTTGCTTGTAGTTAAACATGAATCAAACCATATCAGTGAGTCTACATGTCCGATAGCTACACCACCATTTCGGGACAGGGTATGTTAAGGGCTATGCTGTTGCTGGGTATGACAGCATTGCTGAGCTCAGTCCTAACGCGATCAGACAACTCACAATGAAATCACATGTTCCTTATCGCATTTTGCAACGTCATACCTGTCACACAACTGGGCAAAAGCAGCAGAAGGGCACACAGAGGAAAAAAAAAAAAACAAACAAAAACAGTAAAGCTTCATATGGTTTTGCTAAGAGTTAGTCTAGTTTCAGGATGTGCAGAGTGCAAAGCAGCTCCAGCTTTTTCCTAACCACTGCAGAAGAAAGCAATGTAGAAGAAAGAGAGGTAGACTGAAGTATAACCATACTCTTCTTCAGCTACAGCTGTAGCTCGAATGAGGTTTTTGGCTCAAACTGCTTGGGGAAATGCCCTCCCTCCCCACGTACATGCACACACACTAATCTGGTCTCTGGCTAACGTCTCATTGTCACTGCTTGTATTCACTTACATGCCACTAAATAAACATTCACCAACAAACGCGGTAGGATGTTTTGTAGGGAGTCGGTCAATACTTGACGTTAGATTTGAGCACAGATTTGAAACTGCTCTGAACCATGCCGATTACCTAGAGCACTGTGTGTCTGTGTACGTGTATGCAGTGTCATGCCACCTATTTAGCTCATTTGCATTGGACAGTGTCCCAGCATATAGGCTTCCTGCAAGTGAATTTCGTAAGGCTGACAACCACAATGCTCAGGGTTACCTGCCGCCTGCAAGCTACTACATGCAAAAATATTTATCATACAGAAGTACAAGAAGAACATGGATTTTTTTTTTATTTTCCAGTCCAGGAACAAACTCAATACCACATCAGTGATGACAGCTGTCATTGTTAGAAATAAGCTCTGGAGCAATGATAATTCCTGCTGTAATTCCAAGATGCCAAGTGAGTAACCGCTAAACAATTCTGGTACGAACTGGTGAGACTGCAGTATCTGACTCTTTGCGGATTGCAGTAGCAGGTTATTTCTTTCTCCTTGTTCTCTTTATTTGAATACAGACTGGTACAGCCCAGTCTCTCACTTTCAGCTCAAACCTGATCACTTGCCATCTCTTTTTGCCTGTGTCTGAGAGGAGCCAGGCGAACGTGGTAAGTTACTCCACTGCCGTACTGTGTGCTGCATCGCACAGCAGCGCTTTGCTGTGCAGAGCTGTCGCAGTTACACCCAATGATCCAGCTCAGGCAGTGGCAGCACTACAGCAGTGTCTCGTGCTCTGCCGGCAGCGATAGGGTCTGCTTTGTAGCAAGCATTAGCTTGAGCATGAACACAGTGCTGTGCTGCAGTGGTCACACATACCTTAAACACACCTGAGTCTGTATCTGCGCAATAGCTAACTCCAGTATTACGGATAAGACCAGAGCTGTGAGTACAGTCGCAGAAATACGTAGCTGCTTACCTTGTCTTGAAGTGGGTGTTGCAAGTGCTCAGCTTTCGAGAGACTTACACGCATGGGAGCACGACTTAAGCCCAAAGACAAAACGAGATGAAGATCAGCTCGCAAGGCCCCCATTTATGTTGTGCCCCCTCCAAACTTTCCCTCGGCTCATAAAAACGGAGGCAGCGTTTGGCTGCGTTAGTCGTGTAGCGCAACTTCCGCGGTCTGCTCCAAGAAACACTCCAGTCTTTCTAGACCACGACAACAAATGTTTTTAATGGATGTATAAGCAAAGGATTCCTAAAGAATACTTGCAAGCCATGTAGATTTTAAGGTTTTTATTATTATTTAAGAGTACATGTCATCATAGAAACAAAAATTTCAGTGGTGTTACATTATCTTCACTGTCCAAAGCTTTTTCCCCAGGCGGTTGCTTGATTCGCTACATTTTTCACAGCTTTTTCACCAGTCTCAGCCACTTTGCAGGCTTCATCAATAGCTTTAAAGCAGGAAAAAAGGTAACTGTAGCATCACTGTGATATGGTCCCCTTTCCCACGCGCAGCAAGTGGGAGGGGACACTGATGGGGAAAGGGATGGGAGGCAGGAGAAACTGAAGGAGTCCAGGTGTTGTAGCACCATCTCTGCACAGGCAGAGGAAGAGGCTAAAGAGGCCTCGGTTGCTTTTCGCAGGTCAGCCCTGGCCCTGCAGCACGGCCGCGGGAGCCGAGAGGCCGCACGCGACGCAGGCGCACTGCTCGCTCCCAGCCTCTGTGGCCACCGAGGGCACCGCGAGGTCTCGGGCCCAGAGGCATCGCAACAGAGTGCCGGCAGCCTCTTGCAAGATGATGGGTCTTGGGGGGTGGCAGAGGGGGGAAACCTGTCTGGGATTTCACTGAAGTGACAGGACTGCGATAAGCAGAAATATTACTCTACCTTTCTGACCAGCATCCTTAACCTGGTCCACTACTTGCTGCACAGTCTGGCCCGCTGTGTTAACTGGGATTAGAAAAAGAAGTGTAAATTAAACAGTCTTCACCTTTCTCCAAACTTAGTAATTGCATTGCAGGAGGGATCCCTAAATGTTTCAGTACAAGAAGAAGAAAAGTTATTCCTTAAGGATGATCTCTTTGATGCAGTGGAAGAGAGATGCTATTAGGAATTTGGTTGTAGTTCCCCACTTTACCATGTAGTTTGGTACAGACTAAGATTATGGAAGTTATTGGCATCATTAAGGTATCAGGAAATAAGCCCTAATGGAGAATCAGGTGCAAAGGTCTCTCCTTTTACTGAAACTGGACAGGGTCTGCAGAGACCCATCTTGGGCAGCTTTGTTGGGAAAGAGTCTCTGCCAGCTGCATTAAGCTTGCTGCCTTGAAGTGCCTTGCTGGGACCAGCACATGGGAATTTAATGTTCAGTCTAATATTTTCTCTTTTATCCAGAAAAAAAATTATTCCTTAAGAGACCTAAGTAGTTTTAAAGGTGTGGAGGAAATGTTCAGTAGAGGAGACATAGTGATGGCATGAAGAGCAAAATATAAACCTGTCTTAAAGTGGAGGAACTGCAGCCCTAGAAAATACTAATAAATATTTGGGTGGTCAGCCTCCAATAGGGAGGCTATCAGATCAGGGAAGCCTTGCTTGCAAGAGCTGCTCAAGGAAAAATTTGGGTAAAGGGCCTCCAGTTGAACCTGTATTTGTTTTATTCATCCTGCCTCCAGTTAGGACCTTTTAAAACCATCTGTTCTGCACGACAGCCACCGAAGGGTGGGCGGCCTGAACATACCCGGTGACCAGCTACTCACGAAATAGGATGTGAGCATTGCGTAAGTGACAAATGCTGAAGAAGGACGGCATTTAAGTGGACTGGGAGTGTCTAAAACTTCAAAGCCCCCCAGGCTTGCGTTGAATGGTTCTTCAACAAGAGCTGTTTCATAAGGGCTGTCTCGTAAACCAGCGGCCTGTCTCACCATGGGTTTGTAAGACACTTTTTACAGCTTAGAAGATGCACTAATTATCATCATGCATCATCTTTTGATGTAGTTTACTAGTTGGTGAATGGCATATGCTGATCGTAAGGCGTGGGCAAGGAAAATACCTTTCCTATTGCTGTAAGTTCATGGCTCTCTGGCCTTTTTAGAGCTCTGGGAGAGGTGCTAATTTTAGACACTTGCAAAGACCAGTTGTGCCACTCAACAGAGCAGTGGCTCATGGGGCTGAGCCTCAGGGCACACGCAGGCACCACAGAAGCAGTTCAGCAACCATATAATTAACAACTGCAGATCCCCAGTTAAGAGTCTTGCTCTAGTTTAGGAACCGGCATAAGCCCCTCCTGTGTTTTAATTTAAGCGGGGATTCGGCGGGTACCTCCGTTTATAACGCTTCCAAGGTTGCGTGCAATACTGGGAGCGCAGTCGCAGGCGTCCAGCATCACGGGCTGTTTATTTACTAATGCGCAAATCCTATAGGCAGCACTCAGCAGAGTAAGTGGAAAGCCTCCTACATATTTGCTATTATCCTTGGAAAGGGAAGAGCCCTGAAGCTCACGGCCTGTCGTCACCCAGGGATGGCAGAAGCGAGGCCGGTGCCTGTGATCTTGGCTGGCGTTTCGGGTCCCAGCACCAGCGGGCAGAGGCGAAAGCTGTGTGCGTGGTGGCGCACGCCGGCCTCCCGGCTGCAGAACTGGGTCAGCTTCGAGGGCTCGGGGAAAAGGGGAAGGACTGCTGCTACTCAGACTCGGCTGTTGAAGTTTGTTGACTCTTAAACACTTAGTTCAGTCAGCTGTACATTGAGGAAACCACTCAGCTCCTTCAAGATGATGAACACCGCTTCTAAACCCACACATTGGTCTTATAGCATAGGAAACAATAAATAATGTCCCCTAACATCAAAAAAAAAAATAAAATAAAAAGGGAATATAAACCTCCACAAAACATGCCTTTCTAGGGCTGCTGTACAGCAATGCAAAAAAGGGAAATTTGTTTAAAAAAAGTTTATATGTAGTGGTTACCTGCAACTGCTGAAGGCCTGTTTGATTTTCCTCCATGCTTCAGCATAAAAATGGTTAATTTAAGAATCCACCCAAAATCTCTGGAAAGGGGGGCAGTGGGTGTGTGATTTTGGGGTCTTTCATCTTTCTAGCCAAGGATAATAGTAAATAAGTAGGAGGTTTTCACTTATTACATTAAGCACTGCATATAGGATCTGCACATCAGGAAAGCGTAGAATATATACAAACAGACAAGCAGGTACCCAGCTGAAGTCCCATAAGTAACATTTCTACTGTGTTTGAAGTCACTGACAAAACTCCTGGTGTCAAGAGTTAACCTAAAAGTTGTGTAAAGGAATAGGAAACACAGTCTCAACTACTCATATATTACAGTAAGCGCATGCAGATGTTTCAGGAATCGCATCAGTTAAAAAAAAAAAAAAAATCTCTGTTTGTGTTAAAGCTTCGTTAGCAATGGCTCATCTGAAAGGCATGTTATTTAAATTCAGGACAGATTCTCAAAGTGCCTCAGCAGGAGGGAGCCTGGAGCACACAGAGCCCCCATGGCTACGCTTAGGCTTTTGGTGGGATAAGCGGCTCCAAATACTGGTTGGGCTGCAGCGCTAACAGCAAATCGGAGCTACCTGTACAGGACAGGCTTGCGCAGGTCTGAGCTGGTGGAGGACTTCGGAGAACTGATTCCGCTGTTACAAATGCTCATAACTACCATGACTGCTTCTATTCGTAGATATAATTTTGTATTTGGTATATATGTATTTATATATATATATATATATATATAGTTGAGAGAGGAGGCTGAATATATGTTCAGGCTCACCTCCCCTCTCAGCTTTCTGCTGACCTCTCGTCTCTTCCCGCATCACCTAGACACCCCACAGCAGAAGCCAGAGTGGGAAACTAGAGGTTAACATTGGTCCCTCCTTTACTATAGCATTAGAGGGTTTGACGCTTGCAAGACGCACTGGCCACACTTTGGAGGAGAGCAGCTATAAAGCAGAGTTTACGCACAAGAGCGACGTGCTCCAAGCTGCCGGACAGAAGCCTGCTGGGGCTGGAGCAGAGCCTGTGCTTTCTGAACGCCTGAACGGACGCCTGATGAGGAAAAGCAGCGACGTGTATTTACCTGCCGCCTGCGCTTTATGCTCAGCTTGCTGAGTCGCTTCCTCGGCGAGCTTCTTCCCAATCCCAAACATGGTTGCTTTCTGCCTTCTCTCCCAGCAGACGACGGGCGAGTGGATCCTAAGTTTGGTCTGTTACGATGTTCTCCAAAGTGCAGCTTTTTATAGAGAAAGCTGAACTCCTCCCCGGAGTTACAGGGCAAACGCGAACGGGAACAGGGAAAGGCCAAGAGCCCTTGTTGGGTGATTAATATACGAAGCACAAAAGGGTGATGAGACATTCGTGTTTATTATGTTTTCCTCCCCAGAGAGAGGGCGTGGATTTAATCAGCAGAAGTTTTCCATAGCTTTTGGAATAAAAGCTTTGTTTTTTCCCATACTGAGGAGTTGGTAAACAGCGCGCGTTCCCGGGCTGCCCTGAGGAAACCTCTGCAAGCGGGAGCCGCGGGAGCGGGTCCAGGCAGCGCAGCCCACACTAACCCGGGCAGAACAACATCGCACCGCAAAACATCCAAGAATTGCCTAAATTAACTCTGGCATTTCAAAACCTTACATAGAAAAGTATCCAGTTGCAGAGGATTCTTGCCCAAATTCTTTTTTTTTTTTTTTCCCCCTTCCCAGTTGGACTCAAAGTTTGTAGTTAAAAAAAGAAACGGGGTGGGGGTGGGGTTCATCCTCCGCCTTTTAACCAGTAAGTAACCCACTGACAGTCCTGTGGCACGGAGGGAGGAAACCAAACCCACGGCGCAGCTGGCTCATGTTTTAACCCCGTTTCCAGCAGCCGGCGCAGGAGCCGGGCAAGAGCCGGGTCGTGCCCTTCCCTCCGCCCCGACCCCGGCCCGGGCCCACGGCCGCGGGAGCTGCTCGCGGCGACGTCCCGTTCGCGGCGCGCCTCGGGGCCAGCGCGCCGGCTGCCTTCAGGGGTAACGACGTACTCGGCCAAAAAGAAGAGAGAGCCGAAGAACGCCCGGCCGGCCTCAGAGCAAAGGGCTGGTTACACGTGTCGCCCGCTCGCTCTAGAAATGCCCCTGCTTGTCCCGGCCCTTTCGCGTGAGCGGCGGCGGCTCCTCGCGCTGCCCTCCCAGCCTTTCAGCCAAAAGCCTCTCTTCTTCCAGCCGTCGCAGTTGCTGGCTGGCCACGAAGCTCTGCTGCGCGCCAGCCAAGCGCAACGCGGGGCTGGGGGAGGCAGGAGGGCTTTTCTACACCGTTTTACCTTCTGACAAGAGAGGAAAGGATCGCTCACCATTTTTTAAAGCAGACTATTCCATATACGGTTAAGAAAAAAAAAAGAAGAAAAGTAAAGATTTCGGTTTTCAATTTAAGTCTTGCTTAACGTCAAGCCTCGAGCCTTTGGCAAAGCTGGGAAGCAGCCAGAGACACAGCAGAGAAAAGCTGAGCTGCTCCACGTGACGCAGAGCGGCACTCGACGCCCGGAAACGCAGCGGCCGGGCGGTAAGCGTCGACCCGCTGCTCCCCGCGGCGCTCCCAGCCGCCCGCGGCGGGGCTTGCTTGTGGGAAACGGCCGCTTCCTCGCCCGGCCCCGCCGGCGCCTGCCCCGGGCAGGGGCCCACGCTGCCCGCAGCCTCCTTCCCGCCTTCCAGAGGGGCCGCCAAGAGCCGCCCCACGGCCGGCGGCGAGGGACTTCCCCACAGCCGCGCACCGGCACGGGAATGGCGCCGACGCCTCGGCTCGTGAGCGAAGCCGAGCAACGTAAGTTGAGCTACAGGCAGAGACCCTAATCGCATTGCGCCGAGGCGACCCAAGTGCGCGGTGAGGCACAAAGCTAGAGATGACACCGCTACGACATTACCCGCGCGCAGAGAAGAGACGGCGTTTGCCTCACAGGATTCACAACGTTAAAACACACCACAGTTTTCAAACACAAAAAGCACCTACTTCCAGATATCGTACAGGCTACAAACACAGAAGACAAACAAAGATATACAGAGGTTTGCAGACGCTGCCGCCCCGCGCCCCTGCTCCTACCTGCTGCCACACCTGCTGCTGGCAGTGGTGATGGTGGTGGTGGTGGTGGTGATGATGATGATGATGATGGTGATGATGAGTGGTGGTGGTGGTGGTGGGGCCCCTGCGGGCCCCCTTCCCAGGCTGCTTTGTGGCTGCCGGCCCCAGCCCAGGTGCAGGCGGCTCCCGCGACGGCCGCCTCCGCCCCGGCCCCGTTATCCCCCACAGGGCGCAGCTGCTGGCAGCCAGCTCGAGGCGGCAGGGGAAGGTCCTCGTCGTGCGGCAGCCGCAACCTTCGCTGCTGTCGGCGGCTGGGCCCTGCCGGCAGCCTCAGAAAGAGATTAGACGAGCTTGGGGGCAGCGAGGGGGCAAGCGGGATGCACCTGCTGCCAGCCCAGCGGTGGTGGGCACCGGGGGAGCGGGCTGCTGGCGGGGGCCGGCCTCGCCGGCGCTCCCGAAACCACGTCTCCTGCTGCCGCTCTTCGCCGCGTGGAGCAGAGACAGAGCGATTGGTTTATCCAACATTTTTGCAGGTTGCAATGCAACAGCACAAACCCGCCCGAGCGCGTGGCCACCGCGGCAGCTTTCCCCTGAGCACATGCCGGGGGTGCACGGAGATGGCGGGATCATCGCCCCCGGGTTTCTTGGTGTCGCGCCTGGGGCGCTGAGCGCTGCCGCGACAGGGCGACCGCCGGCAGGCGAGGGCTGGGGAGGGAACGACGGCCGCGGGGTCGGTCCTGACGCACGCGAGACCCCGGCTCGCCGGTGCCTAGCGAGCTGCGCGGGGGGTGGGAAGTGGGGTTGAAGCAGCAAGGCGCCAGCGGGAGCCGCGGGGAAACTGAGGCAGCGCGAGTTTGTGCCGGCTGGCCCAAGGGGGCTGCTCGGGCCAAGCGCAGCAGGAGAGACCCGAGAACAGCTTTTTTTAGCACAGCTTGGTGAATATTTAACACTGCAGTCCTCTCTGCACGCGGAGTAAGTCAAGCTGCGGAGGAAAATGTTTCTTTTACACGCTGCCCAGCTTTCCCAGTCAGCTCTGCCTTCCGAGCTTTAAAATCAAACGTGAGGGCTGGAAAACTTCGAAGGAAAAGCTGCAATTGCCTAGAGCAGCTCGGAGAGCTGTAATGGAAAGAAGAAAAGAAGTAAGAACTGTCGCTAAGTAGGAAGCAGTAGCCGCTCTTAAGAGTAGATGGCTTGGATGAAATCCCTGGCAGCTTCCTATCTGAAGGCGAAGGGGAAGCTAAGAGGCGTGGGGTGTGCGTGGTGTGTGCGTGGTGTGTGGGGTGTGTGTGTGTGCGTGGTGTGTGTGTGCGTGTTCACACACCACAGCCAGGCACGCTGCAGCATGTGCCAGGGCTGAGGGGGCTCTTCCAAACGCAAAAAATTAGGAGAAACATCTCCTACCGCAAGGCTTGTGAGCAAACTGAAAACCATTCACATCAGGTCATTTCTGAGGGCTTCGGTCTACCCGGATTTTCCCTGCTGCCAGCCTGAGGCGCCGGCACTGCCAGAGCCTGGCCCTGTCCCAGTCCCGGTCCCGCGCGACGAGGATGCTGCTGCTCGCGGCCGCCCGCTGTACGGGCCGGGCTGCGGTGGCGCTTTTGGACTTCTGCTCCACGCTGTGGCTGAACGGGGAAGCTGCAAGCAAACGCTGTGAATCGCAACTGCACTGAGGAAATGCAAAGCTGGTTAAAAAGAAAAAACTGTTAAAAAGATGAGTTTATTTCTGTCACAGAGAAGACTCCACAAATTGCATAATTCTGTGTCTAATAAGAATGAATTTGGAAAAAGGTATTAAGAATAGTGTTGGCTATAGATACTAGACTCAGTTCTGAAGTGTTGTCACGTAAAACCGTAGGCTCTGTTTCACCCTAGCGTTACTGTAAATGGCAAATGAGGACACAATCTTTAGAAAAAACAGGGTTGCCGTGAAAGCTGAAAGGCCGGATCCGCTCCCCGTCGGCAGCCGCTGGCGAAGGCGCGGGAAGCCCCCGGCTGGGCTGCCGGCAGCAGGGGCGCTCCCAGCCGCAAGTATTAGGGAACTGGAGGCCGCGACCGGCGGATGCTCGGGTGCCTTTGCCCCGGCCCTCCCCGGCTGGCGCCAGGCGCTGCAGGCGAGGGCGCCGGGCGGTGAAAACCGCTGTGCCCGCGCTGAAGCTGTGCCCTGCAGCCGCAGTGAGGCAGCCTACAAGCTGCGCCCCAGCGCCCGGGCCGCGCGCCCCAGCAGCGCCGCGGAGCCGGCCCTTTGAGGGGGTCACTGGTTTTACCAGGGGAGAAACACCTCTGCTCAATTCTTTTGCAATACGAACCAAGAAATGCTTTGCAAAAAAAAAGGGGAAAAAAAAGGACATATTGTAAGACTGGCGTATAACCCCTACCATCCGCAGCACAGAAGCCCCAAACACAACACCGGCACCTGAATTCCCAGCCTCAGGGATTCAGCCGCTGAGGGTTTAACCATCTGGGAAGTAACCATGGAAAGTACTAAATAATTAAGTACTATTGAGTGCTGCCCAGTAACTGAGAGTGCAATAGTGTAGTGCTTTTTCTGTGAGCTTGTACTTGGGTAAATATTTAGGCTTTTAAAGCTTTAAATGACAGGGGACATTGCATCGGGACACTCTGTGCAAGGCCCTGTACTATGTTTACTCACAGGTGATGTATTACAGATAGGTTCCTCTAAAGGTTTTTAGTCCACGCAGCCCTTGTGGAGATTGCAGACGGTGGTGTTCTTCGGGTTCGGCGGTGAGTCAGTCTGTCCTAGGGCTGCATTAACAAGGATTAGTACACACAGCTTCCAAAAAAATTGAGTCAATCACATCTCTTGGTCAACAGGTGCGAAACAGCAATACCTAAAATTGGCCTGGATTGCCCTGCTTCATTACATCCAGACACTTTGGGTTATTTTTTGATTTTCCTTTTGTAAGACCCAGATTAGCTTTTTATTGAGAGCTGGCTGGAAAGGCTTTGAACCAGAAAAAAAAAAGGCAATATTGCCTAGCAATGAGAAACATCCAAAGGCAAAGCTAAGAGCACTTACTGTAAATAAGTGGGTATTAGTGCTTTTTGTTGACAAAGGAAACGCTACCTGAGCGTCCTGTTTGACAGCAGCCAGTCTCTGATTGCCCAGCAAGCAGCAATCTAAACAAATATTTCCATCTCCTAGGCAAGAAGATTGCCCACTTTCCTCTCTAGCGCAGACACTGTCCTTAAGCACCTTTACAAGCGCCTAACTGCTGTATAGCATATCCTGGGTTGCCTACAAGCAACAACCAGAAACTTCAGCTCATGCATGATTAAAGAAATTAAGAAGTGCTGTATAGTGCTTTCTCATATCACTGGTACTGATTGCTAGCCTGTGTTTAGTGTTATCACTGCCAGTGTGCACCGAGGGTCTCATTTTGTTCCCGTGGGAGTTAACAGAAGATTTCTTGTGGCCTATAGCAGCCAGAAATCTAGACTGGCAACAGATGTGACAGCAAGGCCGAGGCGGTGGACACCAAAAGTCTCCTTCACTTCCAGATGCCATGGCCTTCCTCCGGAGCGCTGCGCTGCTCTTTGCCGTACGTCTGTTTAGCTGCTAAATGGACTCGGTGTTCACCTACCTTACCTGATGGTTACTGACCTCGCTGGACTTTGAATCAAAAAGCACAAGAGACTTGCGAGACATTATGAGACCCTTTACTGAAAGCCCAATATAACAACAAGAGTACCTAACAAGGTGATATATATCCAGTGGGGGAGAGGGGGGAAATATTACTTTATCTTTTATTTAACGTAGAAATACAACATAATGGAATAAATGAACAATTGACATGAAATATAACACTAACAACTTCTGATTACTGGAAGAAAGCTTAGTTTCATAATATGAATGTTCTGGTGTGCTGGAATATTACTAGCTTCAGTATTTCTGTAAGTATACTCAACGAATGTGGCAATAATTATTGCGCTGTTGAAAGAGCAGGGCAATAACATTGCTGAGGACTTACGATCCATTTTGAACAGAACATTATGAACAGATGAAACAAGATGTGCTAAAATACGTGTTTTTGCTACATGAAGGATAAGGAGGGCATTCTGCCTTAAAATATTGTATTTGGAGAGAGAGAAAGCTATCCATATCTCAAACAGCTTTCCTTTTTCTACACAAAGGCATAGGGAATTGCAGAACAAAGATGCATTTTACATACAATACTGTTTGCTTAAGGTAGTATCATTTCTTAAATCCCCATTTTTTCCCAAAGCCAGACACTGCTTCTGCAGCTTGTCCAGTTGCTTTTTCTACACCGTCTTGAGCTGTCTTGCAAGCCTGATCAATAGCTGAAAGAGAGGGAAAAATGTAACAGCTAAGCAAAAAACTTGAAAAATGCAACACGGTTTAATATTTATGATGGAAAGGGGAGGTGTGAAAATGATTCGATTTTCCCTATAAAAATATAGGGATATGGCTTAAAGAGGTTCTCTGCAACTGGTTTTTGCTGGGGCTTGGCAGCACATGCTCAGCAGGAGCTGTAGGGCACTGTTAAAGAGGAGTGGTTCCTCGGAAACACTGGGTCCTGAGGTGAGGCGTTACTAGACGAATAACAGGACAAGGCTGATGAAGGCCCTGGCACTGGACGAGGTTAGCAGGGGGGTAAGCGCAGGCCGGCCGACGGAGGAAGGTGCTCCGGGCTTAGAAGCGTTGTGAGGCCTGGGACGGCTGGGAAGGACAACCCCGTCAGCGCGGCAGGGCAGGCGAAGAGACGCCGTCTCCTCTGTCGCCTTCTCTCGAGTTCGCACATTTGAGGCACCGCCAGGCCGAGGGGCCGCGAGGCTCTGCGGAGCGGCGAGGCCGGAGCAGCTGGGCTTCCCCGCGCTTGCAGGGGTGCCCGGTGCCGGAGGAGGAACCAGGGCAGCGGCGCCCGGGAGAGGCGGCAGGCACAAACCCACGCACCCTCTCCCTTTCTCCTTCTCTCTTCCCTGGGATCTCTGCTATATTTTGGCAGTTTTGCAAAATCCTTCCTCATCTAGGGTTAATGAATGTGAAAGCCTTTCCTGCTTGTCACATCCATGAATTTGGAGAGGCATCTCCTTTGAGGAGATCCTGCCGTTATATTCTGGCTTTCATTCAACATTTTAGACCCCAAAGTTTTAACTCTCCCCTTGTTCTTAGGAAACGATTAAAATCGAGTGAGAACTGAGCTGAGTTTTTAATTTAACTTGCCAGTTCCCAGTCATCAGAAATGAAACCCCCAAACTTTCTTCACAACACCTTTATAGCTTCCGGCATCATTAATGATTGGCCTCAGCTGCTGCCTCAGCAGGCGCATAGGGCGGACACGGGGTTAAAGCTGGTGGACTCCTGCCCTCAGAGCTGGAGAAATCAAGATGTAGCACATGTTTACTTAATCTTCAAGAAAGAAGAGCAAAGTTTTGCCTGCACCATTCCAAGAGCTCTTCCATAAAGGAAGCCAAAATCCGAGCATGACGTTGAGCGTAATGCATGAGAAATGTCAGGGGGGGTCAGCTGTTGCAGTACATCTGCCACTGAAGGCATGGAGCAACCAAAGAGCAGATCCTGATATCCTTTTCTGTGAGTTTTGTGAAAGGCCAAAGTTTGTCACTAAAACCAGTGGACATTCAACCCAAGAACACGCAAGGGAGAAAGGGGAAACGAGAACTGTCTGCTACTTGTTTGCATTAAGTTGCTCGATCTCTTGTTGATTTGAACATAATTTCTCATACCTTTCTGGCTTGCATCTGTAACCTGGTTGATTGCATCCTCAGCAGCCTGTCCCAATGTATTTGCTGTAATTAAAGACAAAAAATCCATTTTCATCTGTTCACATTTATCCTCTCCTTCCCTCTGATTAAGTGCTATAAACTCATATGAATTCCTCATGTCAACAGGCTTTTCTGCATGCTTGTAGAAGGCCCTGGCAAGGCAGGAGGCTGTTATAGACTAGGCTAAGGCTGTGCAGTTTGCTCCTGGGCTCCCTATGAAGCATGATATTGCCAGAGCAGCTTGCTATGAGATTAGCATTTATATAGCACCTACAGTCAGCTGGGCACATTGCTGACAGGTAAGAAGACCAAAAAAAAAAAAAAAAAAAGGAAGGAGATAAAAAAGCAAAGATCAGCAGCCAGTTTTAATAATGACATATAGCTGCAGATTGCTTATTTTATACTACACTTGTTTTTATTGATTTATATAGCTTATTTCGTTTGGAGATGTTTAGCCATCTAGCATGCATCTTCTTTGTAGGCCATTTGGAGTAGTGCCTTTTTCAAAATAGAAGAAGGTGCATTAAACAGATTAGGACAGGAAAATGGGAGATTTTACAAAGAAGATCTAAATAGATTTTCAGAGAAAGAGAAGCTAAGACCATAATGGATCAACTCCAGAATATCAAGTACTAATAAGTATGAGATGCCACTTAAAATGTGAGATGTTTCATAGCTTATGAATGAGTGACAGTCATTCTATTATTTTTGCTAGAGGAACAGCTCTGAAGTGACCCCTCAATGGCATGAACACATTCAGGATGTAGCAAGGGCTATTTTGTTTTTCAGAAAGGATTACTGTCATGGTTCTGGGTCTACTACATATTTGGTCCTAGATGTATGGAAACTTGCAGCAGCTCCAAAGAAATCAGTGAGGTTACTCACATCCTTCAGCTATACAACAAAGTGTTTGGAAAGGATCAGAAATCTAAGCAGCCTAAGCATCTAAGCATACTGCATCCAAGACAAGTTAATGCCTGCTAGGAATGATCTGCACACAAGCATTGTAAGGAATATATTATAGAATGCTTGAGTAAATTACACATATCTTGAAATTTTTCATTTAAAGGAAAAGCTATTATACCTTGCATTGAAAAATTAGTTTCCTGTATGCTCAGGTTTTTTTAAGCCCTGCAAAATCTGGTGATCAGTGATAGGGAAGAACACAATAGAAATATACTTGTATTACTTATTATAAACAGTCCATTTTAATCAATAGTTACTACAGGAAGGCATTGCTATTCAGGTCAAGCAGTAAACACGTTAATCAAAGGTTCAATCCAACTTCTTAAAAGGAGAACAGTCTAAAAAAATATTGCACGGCATGAAAAAAACCCACAATAATCTTTAAGAACAAAAAGTCAAATATATGGATTGCCAAATGTAAAAGGTTGTTACTGTCAAAAAAGGCCCCAATACTTTAAAAAGACTAAGTTTAAAGAACCGTTGGTTTGGGAGCTATCAAGGCTGAGCTGCGTTCGGTGATCACTGAACGAGCTCCGCGCGGGTGAAGGCAGCTGCCGGTGCTGAGCCAAGGTCCGTGGCAGGACGGGGGCCTCGGTCCTAGTCGGGGTCTTCTCCAGGCAAGGGCCCACGCGTGGCCCCCGGGACGGGTGGGAAAGGAGAAGCTGTGCCCTGCCAGCACTGAGGGGACCAGCAGGGCGGGCGGCGGGCGCTGGCTGCCTGCAGGAGGCCCTGCGTGGGAGACCACCGCCTGCCCTGCCCAAACATCCTTCTCAAGATTTGTATTTTCCAGCCTCAAATCGCGGCTGCTGCTAACTGAAGACAAAGTAGCCCCACTGAAGTCAGTGCAACTCAGATTTTGGTCTGCGTAAGCAAAAGCAGCGACTGATTTCCCCCCCCCCCCCCATAAATATATACAACCTTATTTAATCTTCCTTACCAGCATCTTTTGCTGCACCTTCTGCCTGTTGCTTCAGTCCCTGGAAGCTCTTACTCGACATGGTTGCTTTTGACACCTTTTAACCGTCCTCTGCTTCAGCTAAAACACCTGGCAATGCAGAGCACACTGTGTGAGGGGTGCCCTGACCTCTCCTGTTTTTATACAGGTGCCAGGAGACCTGCAGATGCTTTGGGGGGGTAATTGGTGCCATGGGTGGAGTGTGAATTTGAGGAATGAAGAACTGAAAAAGTAAACAGAAAAGCGATTTACTTACCCTTCCCAATAAGAAGGTGCGTCCAGGTAGTGATTTCTGCTTCATTGCATTTAAGATTTGCATTGTCTTTGCTTATCTTTGCTTATAAGTTTTCTTTTAAATCAAAACCACAAAAAAAAACAACTGTTCCACCATAACAGAAATATGTAAACAGATAAAATCACTGAACTAAGCTTTATAAAGAGTTCTGGAAAACTACTGAAGTAAATTCTAAAAACAGTACCTGGCAGGCTGAATTTTCATTCTAGCCAGGCTATTTTCTTCTTCTTTCTTTCATTCAGCTAACTTTACAGGGAAACTGAACCTTTTGAGAACAGGCCGCAGCCCAAGTTTTATTTAGACTTTAGCAGTTTTAATCACAATCCCCTTTTTTTTTGTCAGAGGGAATATTTTTAGACGATGAGAGGTGTAATTTAAATGTATTTTTATAAGAAATTGCAAATCTGATCATCCGTCCGGTTGCCTGCTGAAGCCAGATTGCAAAGGCAACATAAATGCAGGCCCTCTCTCGGTCAGCTGGGTAACTAGTATCACTTCCATCAGTTCTTGGCACTGGAGGGAGGAGAGGAAAAAGAAGTCAAGCTAGCAAAAACAGTTTTTACTAGTATAACTGTCCATACTATGGATTTTGTTAGTACGGAAATACTGTTTAAAAATCATTTCCTAATTGAACATCACTGCATAAATAAAAGTTTCCGACCTTAACATCTGGCATTTCGCAGGTTTCCGTTAGCCTTTAAAATTTACATTTTCGGCCACCAATCCTGAATTCAAAGCACCTTTATACAAACAGCTCCCGCGGCTCGGCGGAGCAGGGGCAGAGGCTTTGCCAGCTTTGTGGGACACACTTTCCTCATCACCGTTCTCCGGTTTACGAAGCATCTTGTTTCAGATGTCCACACTCGTACCCACATTCATCACCCCGAGTAAAGCTTTTTGTTGAGAAATGGGCACAAGAACAAGGTACCACAGATGAACTAGGGTGGGAAGTGGCAGCTCTCACAAGCTGGGTACTTCATTAGTACCCCGAGCGAGTCGGAGTAGCAGAAAACAGGCTTTACGTGCAGACCGCTTCCCTCTTCGGTTCCTATTCTGCCTCTCTTTTCAGAGGGCTCTTCTGAACTTTTGCACTCCTGGCACCACTCATTTATTATTTCAGTCGTCAGCCCTCATTTCTCCTAGGTCAATTAGCATTTTAATTCTGTATTCACATCAGGCATCTTTTTCAGTTCCTTGCTTTTCTTCTTCTGAATCATTTTCTTATTTGGATTTTCAAGAGCTCAGACAAAAGATACCTGATGCTTCACAGCTCTTGGCAGGTTTTTGACAAAGACACTAATACAGCCCTTTTTATCTTTTTTTTGCTCAAATCAGATAACCTAGCAACACTATAAACATAAAAAATAGCCAGATTTCACCATAGTTCCTCAGAGATTGCTGCCTTCTTGATTAGTTTATTGGGGGGGGGGAGGGGGAGACAGGGTCATGTGTGTTAGTGAAAGCAAGAAAGAGGCTTTCCAACATCCACCAAACAGGTTATTACAGCTTGAGGGGGAAATGCCCCGCGCTGTAATGGAGAACACCCTCTCAGCTGCCCTCCCCTCTCTTCCCCACTGCTGGATTTTCACCTCCAGGGCTGTAGGCAGGTCGTGACGGTCGCTGGGGCAGCCTACCTGAGAGGGAGGAAGGAGATCTGGAGATCATTTAACACTGATGCACTCTCTTATATTGAACATTACCCATTCACCACGTTATAACAGCATTTTATAGACTCCATAAATAAACAAAAATATTGTTCTCTCATTCTGGTGGCAAACTGTGGATGGTGCTGTTCAGAGAGCCACTTAATTTATTCCAGCTCCAACCGTTGGTGCAAATCTTTGCCAGCACTTTGAACTCAGTGGGAAATCTGTTCCCGGTGCCACAAGCAGTGGCACCTTCTGCTCAAAACGCTAAAGAGCCTGACTTCAGGAGTCACGCTGCTAAGCTGACGGTGATGCAGGTTTTACTCACAGTCTAAGGTAATCTTATCCTTAATACATTTAATATAATAATCCTGATTCCGAGCAAAACAAAACCAACAAACAAACAAACAAACCCAAAGCAAGCAAACTGACATGGTATGATCCTTATACTACAACCCAGAGGAGCAGGAGAGGGGACCTCTGGGTATGGTATGTATTTCTAGGATGGGACAAAAAGGCCGATGAGTCAGGTGGCTGACAGAGTTATGTAGCCACAGCAGGAAAAAAATGGAATGTATTATATCATCTTTATTCACTTTCTGAATCAGCATTACTTTTTTAAAGCTAATATGAGGCATTTTGAACTGATGTTAGATATATAAAGTGTTCAGAAATAAAAAGTGATTGACCCAAGCAAAAATTAGGAGTTGAATTTCATATGCTCTGAAATTTACAGCAGTTTATTCTGGTGTTTTCATTTTGTTCTGTTATGAATATTGAGCTTACTAATGTAGACTGGATCTATTTTGGATTTGGAAAAAGAGTATTTCTATAGAGAATTTAGCTTTGTCTTGACCTCCAAAAGGATTAAGAGAACAAGAGAAACTGCCAAATGCTTTTTCTGAGACAGACTATTTAAGTGAGTAGTAAAATTAAAATAGAGCCTTATTTCTAATTATAGATGAATAAACTAAGCAAACGAAACATATGGCTTTAATTCCTGTGCTGATTCAAGATAGGTTATCTGACATCCCTTTCGTTGCGTGCATCTCCTGGCAGCAGATGTGTGTGCGCAGGTGTTTGTGATAGGCTTTCCCTGGATCTCTTACAAACGTTATGGTAAATATTGGAGCCACAAAGTGCTGGACGCCTGGCACTGGCCATCTGAGCACCTGCCTTTTCCTGTGACTTCAGCTGGAGCTGAACACAGTTGTGGCTGTCCTGGGAAACCAGTGACTACATTTTTAAGAAACTCAGTTTTGAAGCATGCAGTGCTTTGAAATGATATGCCCTTGCTTTGGTGGGACTTACACTGCCCTGAATGTCTGGGTGAGAAAACAAGCTTTTCCAAGAACTTGCTCCTCATGAAGCCCAGCCTTTGCTCTGTCTCTTTTGCATGCTCTTCCATGATCTGTCACCTTTGCCAGAAAAGCTGTATACATCACTTGATGGACTTGACCTTCAAGTATTGTGGCTTGTTCAGTTTGCTATTGTCAGCTCTCAACATAACCCCGTTGTCTCATGAGAAGAAAAATTAGGGGCAGGGCAGGATGCTAAAGAATATCTTGAGAGCTAAATGCCAAAACCCTGTAGCCTGTGCGCTCCCAACCTCTTGACTTCTCTGCAGTATTGACCCAAAGCTCCAGACTACTTTAACTACGTCTACCGTTTTCATCCCCATTCCTCCCATGAATCATTTCTTTCTTGAATGGATTTCCCAGTCTTTGATTGCACCACTCAGTGTATGCTAAGCTTGAATCTAACAGCCTAAAGGGGAAAGTTAGTCCGGGCTTTTGCCCCCGTGAGCTCTTGGTATCTGCTGAGATGGCTGAGAGATGTTCCAGTTGGTGCCAGCTGTGGCAGCACGTTGCGTGGGCAGACCTGCACGCTGAAGTGCCCCTAACATTTGGGCCAGGTTACAAAAAGCTCTTCTACATGGTCATGCTTGGGCACATTGCTTGGCCAGAGCTGAGATGTGAAAAAGTGTCACCACCGACAGCAGAGCTGTCTGCTTACCTCCAATGTAAAACGTATTCTGCTGAAATGCTTCTCACCTGGTTCCTTGGGCTTTTGCTCTGTATTCTGCTCCTTCCCAGTCTGTTGCCTCTTACGCGTAGCGTGTTATTTCTGTTCAGGGGCGAAAAAAGACCTGATTCCTTAAGCTCTAAGAGGGCTCCCTGAGCCATGACTCTAGCTGGAGCTAGCTGGCGACTGTAAACATACAGCCTAAATGGCTTTTAGTTAAATCTAAGGCACCGCAGGGACATTAAGACTCATTCTGTTCTGTTTCCTTTTTCACCTCTCCCGAGGCAGGCTATGTCTTTGCACAGCCTCTCCTACACCAGTAACACGAACCCTTCTGCTAACATTAACTGATGGAGCTGGGAGATAATCAATCAGAATGAGGGTTCGTGTCTTACACGTGGGGTTAATTGGGTTGGAAGTGTTGAAATGTATTTGTTTTTTGTTCAATTACAATTTCACCAGAGCTGAGTTTTATAGGTGAATATAGTTTCCACCAGCAAGGTGAATGCTAGGATATGTCAGGACTGAAAACCTTTACCTAAATCTCTTCTGAAATTAAAAAAGTGTAGAGAGTGTTCAAAATTCGCATTTGCTAAAAGAACCTGATACAAGTGTGGAAAGGATGTGAAGCTTACATTAGGAAACAGAACTGTTTGCTGATATAAAGATATGATAATTATCATAAGTCACTGGTTAGTCATTTAAAAGATCAAACCAAAGCTGATCTAATTAGGCTAATTTTGCCCTTCTGTTCAAATTTAGAAATAACAGTTCTGGGAAAAAAAGTAAGTCTAACTGTTTCTTAGTTTAGTTGGATGGTAACATTCTCCAGAAATCATCAGAAATCAGTTAGCCCTGATCCAGTGCATGAGATTAAAAGAAGGCTAATATATATGGATTTATTTTCTTTTGCCTTCTGTTTTCTGACCCTTCAGGGAAGACCTAGGTCAAGTTTTCAGTTTCTGCCATTTTCTGAAACACTAAGGACTAGAGACATACTTAAATACTGAGATTTTTGTGGTGTCTCATGATATCCTGCAGCTCAAGTATCAAGAAAAAAACCTGCACCTTATCTTTAAATTACAAGAATTAGGAAGATGAGAAAGGCTTTATTACCAGCTTAAGATCTGTCACTAGGCTATGGCTATACTGTATGAAGAACAGTCTTTAAAAAAGCAGCCCTTTAATTTTTAATCAAGTGCTCTCTAAGCCCAGTTTTAGGGTATGCATTATCTAAAGATGAAGGTAGGACTTTCAGATGAAGTAGGATTTTTAAGCAGCGTATTATTACGTCGTTTGCATTTAAATTCATGGAATGCATGTCTAGGTATTCTTCGGAGACCCGCTGCCTTCTCCTCTGCACCCTAGCCAAACACCTTTGAAAAAATGAGGCCTTGTATGCTGTTTAGCCCTTGGCTAAAGCGTAGTTGTGGGGGGAGCTCTCAAAGCCTATGAACTATCAGATCAAATTACTTAAGCTGAACTGCAGTTTTACACTGTCAGTAGGTTCTGCTGTTTCAAGGGGAAAAAATGATTTTCAGCGTTTTGTCGGTCCTTTGTATGGTAAAGTTGAGGCGGCATTTGGCAATGACTCTTTCTGCCTTCTTGGAACGAGCAGCTCTGAGCAAAACCTCCCCAGGAGGAGCGTTTCGTCAGGGAAAGGACTATGCCCTGCTTTGCCTGGCATGGAGGGCCGTCTTAGCACAGTGGGATTAAACTAACAGCTTGGACTACATAGATAAATATCACACATACAGGGTCAACTGAAATAATGCAAAGAGTGAGATCTGTAAAAGAAACTCTTAATCATCTAGATCATGACCTGTCAAGCAAAAGATTTTTTTTTTCTAGTGTTTGTCTCAATCTGTTTTTACCTTGGGCAGTAGGATATCCAGCATGTCTCTTGCAAAAGCATTTTCTAATACCTTCTGCTGCAGGATGTTTTCTGAGGCATCTTCTCCATGCTCCCATTTTTCAGTTTCATTCCATCATCTCTAGTTAGGCTTGTCTGAATACTCATTAAAAGTACAGACTGCTTTTCTATGCAGTGAACCAAATAGACACATGCAACAAAGTTTAATTGAACAATTAATATATAATCTTTTGGCTCATTTATGACAGACCCTTCTACCTTAGGGGAAACAAGTGTTCCCCGCTCTTAACTCTGACAAAGGCCGCTCAGGCTGTGACCTCTGCTCTGCCTCTGGTTTGCTGCAGCTCTCCCGGGAGGGACGGGTGCTGGCAGCGGGCAGCCTGAGGCAGCCGCGGGGCTCGAGGCTCGCTGAGCCGTGCCATGGGGACGGTGGGAACACGGTTCTCCCACTCAGTGGAGCAGGATACTCACAAGGGAGGAAATTGCAAGTTCTGATCTCTTTCTTTAAGGCTCGCGATTGCCTTGGGTGAGATGCATAAATGCTCCTCTGAGCTCCTCCTGGAACTAGTGTTTTTGATAGAGCAGGTGCTGAGATGCTGAATCTCCCTCTAGTTTTGCCATGAAATAGTGCTCAGTAATGTGAGAACCAGACAAGAGCAGAAGTAGACCTTTAGGAAACATTAAGATATTTTAGGGGCCTCTGTGTTAAGCAGTAGCTGAGCAGTGTTTTTAGGATCACAGTTCTAGATACAGTTAAATCCTTTCCTTCCCACAGGAAAAAGGTACTATAGCATTGTCCCCCTGGGGAGTGCTGCAAGCCGCTCTCATGAGCAGTTACGTAGCTCACTACTAGCGAATAGCTTATCTGCGCTCCTAATTTAGCAGTTATATTCTTTCCCGTTTGCAGTTTTTTGGATTCAAGGACAAAGCCTGCTTGGGAGAATGGGCATCCAGGGGGTGGCTTACTCCTTGCTTTGCGTTACCCTGGCGCAGCTGACGCATGCCTCTGCTGTCCATATGTGCTCCAGCGAGGGAGGGCGCTGCACTCCTCTTTCCCCCTGCTGGCAGAATATTGTTTTTGTATCACCATCGAGCAAAGCTTCAGAGCAGGGTTTTCTTTCTCTCATCTCTCTCTGCCGAGCACTAAGAACAGGCTCTAGCCTCCTGCTGCTGGGCACGAGTGTCAAGACCCTTTATGCCCTCCTGTCTTGTCCTCAGCTGTTGTTATCCTGCTCAGCTGGCAAGTGCTGTAGCTGTATTGCAGGACATCAGAAGAGAATACGGACATATCAGATATAACTTCCTTTGAGAGATCCTGTTATCTCCGCTAGCGCTCTTCTGTTCCCTTCCCCTGTCGAGATCAAACATCCATTCTGGATGGAAACTCTGGGGCTCTGCAAGGCAAAGCTTTGCATGTATTGCTAATGTGCGAGAGAGGCCGTTATCACACTTGCTAGGTCCTTTCATACAGCGAGTCTCTCCTCTAATACCTTCAGCAGCCATCATCGTTATGCAGCTTAATAAAGATTAACGGTCTGATTTTGAAGTGGGCTGAATGTCTACAGCTTATACTGGCTTCTGTTGAATTCATGGGTGCTCTGCCTGTAGGTGAATAAAAAAATACCATCTTTAGATCCCTACATAATGGTGAGTTTAATCCTCATTCTTCATTATTGACAGTTCTGGATTTGCAACATTTTTCAGTGCCCTGCAACTCGTGAATGTAACAGGTCTGTACTTTTCTCACTCAGCAGCTTATCTGCTGACTGACTTACTGTTGTAACTCATATCAGCCCATATATTCTCATTACACTAATAATTCTTCTGAGCTTGTTTATGACACTCCCTTGACATCTGTTATCGGAGTCACTCATTTCACAGTAATCCAGCCTGTGTGAGCCCGCAGTAACGTGGTTTTGATCCAGTAGTTAGTGCTCAGAGTTCTTTAATTACATTCTGCCATTCATTATACGTAAGACATCAGGACGGAGTTTTCAGGCTCTGGTCTAAGCGGAATAAATAGCAAAGAACATACACACTAACTAAGCTCAATCGACTTTTGCGTTTCTTTGTAAAACCTACTCTTTTCCAGTTTCCCCCATGCACAATCTCTTGAACTTCTGGTATACTTATAAAGTGAAATACCTATTTTTCAACCTTGACAGACAGAAAGCTGGCCTACCTGCCCTATTATCTTCAGAAACAGTTTTTTCATTATCTCCCCATGCTCTCCAACGTGATCTGAGGCTTTTACAGTCCTGAGAGCTAAGGAGTTTGGATGCAGACAGGTTGTAGTAGTTCACCTGCAGAAAAAAACTATCCCAAGCAAACTCGAAGGGAGTAGTTAATTGATTAAAAAACAAACAAAACCCACATAGCTGAGCAGAAATGACCCAAAATTAGCATTAGACCCTTAAATAGCCCTTAGATTAGTAGAAAATAAGAAACCAGTGTTATTTGTCTAAGCGTGTAGAAGTACTAACCTTGAAAAGAGTAACTAGAGTAGCCCTCTGTGCTTTTTCACTCCCTGATACCCTAATACCATGCTTCTACAGGATGAGTTTATCAGTTTGGAAGGATCAATGCCTAAAACATGCAAATAAAGCTGACAAAATAAAAATTTGTTCAAACACTTTTTTATTAGTTAAAAAAAATATTTCCATGATACCTAGAGATCCCAAGTGCCCGTGCAGATGGACATGAGACATTGACCAGTGGGTCCAACTACAACAAACTGGAACGTCACAGCACTCAAAGCTGGTGGGTCAGGAAGCCACAAAGGACGTGGTTAGGGAGACACATACCTTAATAAACCGTTGCACTTTACATACAGTCAGGAGTCTGACTTACATTTATTGTGTGATTGGTTTATGAGGCAAGTGAAAGACTACAGTGCTGAATGCAGTTAGTCTATGGATAGCAGGGTTCTCCTGTTGTGGTGTCAGCTAATATTTCCATATATGCTCCTGGAATTCTCTCTCTTGAGCTAGAAGTCCCTAAGTTGACTAATTGCCCTCATTTTCACCCTGTGAAAAGAGTAAGACAAGAAAACAGATTAATATTTTCAGTGGAAAATATATATAAACCAAATCAGGAAAAAAATTAACAATGCTAGTCACCACATAACAAACCATAAACAATGGCATAACAATAAGGACTGTACGTTGTGCAGAAAACTGATGAATTATCCATTCCCTCTGGGAGCCAGACACTCGTCTAGTCTAACTCAGGCCTCTAGTGAAAACGGGGGTGTGATTTCACAGTGCTGTAAGGGGAACTAACACCGGGCCGGGCTGCTGCCGACAGGAGCGTCCTGCTTTCTGCTGCTGTGCGTCTCTCCCTACCTGACACACACCCTGATATTGCACTCGTGCTGCCATGAGACGAGCTGCATCAGCAGCGTGCATTTTCCGGACACACGACTGCTAGCACTGGCACACGGGAGGCTATGGCTGGCGGAGGGTGGTAAGCGCAAACTGAGACTTTTGGAAGCTTAAGACACTGTGAAAACACAGCCCGAGTGTCAGAGAAGCTGCAAACCGAGGAGTATGGGTGCATATATTAGCGAGGGGCATTGCAAAGCAAGCAGCCAAAGGTCTGCTTGAAAAAATGTTTGTCTATTCAAAATGTCTATGTTGGGCAATGAGAATTCTACCTTCCTCATTCAAGAGCTGAAATTGGCCCAGAGACTGACATTTGACTCAGGGTTTTAAAAGGACATTGCAGCTAGAATAAAGCAAAAATTAAACTAATTTAAATATAGAAAAATCTATAACTTGTGTTAGCTCTTCTGAAGTATGGTCGAGATGAAGGAAGAACTATTTCATGTGACGATAAAAAAAGCAAAACATGAACGTGACTGTTTACACCCCAAAATCAGCCAAAACCAAACAGCACATCTGGCACATCTGTCACTCATGGCAACCTCTTGGTCCTGAAAAAGGAAGTGGCAAAACCCTGCGAATCTACGGGCTCAGATTTTGTCAGATAATTAACGAAAATGGCAATACTCTGGCTTTACAGGCAGCAGATCTAAAATCCTCATTGTACAGAAAGCGGAGGGAAATCTTTTCCGGGAAAAACACGAACACAAAAAAGACCAAGTGCCACCTTGATGACTGAGGACTGCAGGGACATCCGGGCCGTGGCGTCACCTACCTCTCCGCTGCCTTCTGTGCCTTGCACCGCTTCTCCCGCCGCCCCTGGCTGCTCAGGCTGCTCTGGCTGAGCCAGATCCTCCTGCCAAGTCACAAGGGATAAGGTTGCCCTTACAATCACAGGCAGAGTCACGGCCCTAATCTTAGACAGGCTATTTGAGCAGCCTGTGCAAAATGGATTTGAGCATTACATATGCAAATAAAATACCAGGTATAATATATGGTAAATATTGCTCTGAGTCAAATTTTTTGTGCAGTTTGTTAGAGCAGATGTTTATAAAAGTACGATTCAATTTCTTACAGTCAGTTTTAGGTTCTTCTTTTTCATATGAAGAATTAGTTCTTTCTTTGAAATTTTCTTTTGCATCACCCAGTCCAAAGAGAATTTTGACTCTTTCAGTGTGCAGAAACTTGGGAGGAACAAATACATTTTATTTTACCTGGAGTAAGGTAGATTATGCATAGCCTTTCCACACATTATCTTCTTTACACTAAGCATTCATTTCACAGACTAACTAATATTAATTTCAGATACAGCAATATCATGGTGGCTTTAATGTCATGCCTCAAAAAAAATTTCACTATCAAAGGAGAAGTTTTCATTTGTATTTGAAGTTCAAGCATTTTCACAAGCACCTTGTGCTGTTTTAGCTACTTCCCCACATCTTTAAGCTACTGTGTTATTCAAAAAAAAAGAGAAAAGACGCATTATTACCAGGCAATTACTTTAAACATGTTTTTTTCACATGGGCAGAGAAGACAAATCCTGAACATGCTGGATGTGCACAGTGGACGCAGATAAAGCAAAAATGAACCTTTATGGAACCAGGGGTCATCCGCGAGACCAGGAGGAAGCAGAAATAGCAGAACCTCTATAGTTCAGCCCCACTGCACGAGGGAAGGCTGATAATATTACCAAGCTTCTCTCTTCGCTTTGAGCCCCCATGCCCAGCAGTATCCCTTAATTTTTAATCTGATTTCCCATATAAAATCAGGGCCACCATAAAAGGAACCTGAGAGATATATATTATATGAGGGAAAACTTAATTTTGGGTGGAAGGCAGACATATCATTTGAATTTCAATACTTTGGAAGCACAGAGCTACCACTTTCCTTGGTGCCACTGCTAATACAGTGCAAATCAATTGTCCATGTAAAACCTACTGTAAAAAGAATTTTATGCTCAGTTTGTTTTGGGGGACTCGACCTGAAATTTGTGGGGAGATTAAGATGGACTTTAATCTGTGAGAAATCATATGTGCACCTTTTTGTCATTAGGATACTTTGTAAAGAAATAACTAACGAAAAAAAATATGGGAAACCTGTATGGGTCTCATAGATCTTGAAAAAAAAAAAAAGAATAGAAAAGAAGGGAGCTTCCTTCAACGTCTTCAGACTCTCTCTATGATTCCTTAGTAACACTTCACACCACAAACAGATGGAGAGCAGCTGTACATGTACAAATATTTTCCTCTGCTCTTCTATGGTGAGCATGCACTGTTGAAAGGGCTAGGTAGAAAGAGCTTTTTAGGACAGAACTTGGATGAAAGCCTTATTAAATACTCTTCATTTTTACATGTGTCCCTAGTTTCCTGTCCAGTCAAACCTTTTCATCAGTAGGACAACAAAACTGCTGTTGTTATTACTGAACTAGGGAAAAATGACATCAAACAAATAGGGAAAAAATAGGCATATATCACAAACACTCAATTGCATAAATGTAAGGTAGATTCCATGGGAATTTAAGCTCCAAATTAGACTTCAGATTCATTTTTAATAGGAAGGTGAACTGGGAAATTGGTGCTGAAATCTGGTTGTCCTACTATAGATTTGCTGCTCTCTATGCAAGTTACTGTAATAGATCAAACCACCAAGAAAGAAAATTGCCTAAACACTTGCTTTGGTCCAATAATGGTTTCTGTTGTAGCTCTGGGCATTTTCCTTACCTCCCTGCTGAGAGTTAATTAGCTTATGTACATATAGCTATGTGCTGGTGATGTCTCTGTATGAAAAGCATAGCGTGGTTTTTTCCTTTCTAAGAAACGTGCTCCTAACTTGCACGGCATTGCTGGCTGGGATGACTGCTGCTGTTATCAGTCTGATCTGTGTTAAGTAAGCCTGGCTAATCTAACGACATCAAATTGTGCGCAGGATGGAGATCAATTTCTGGTCTCAAATTCCCCAGCCTAGCAGGGACCTGAGGCTGCTAGGGAGATGTCATAGCTCTGCAGAATCACTTAGCTGTAGCCTTTCCTAAACGAGTCAACTCTATTGTTGTTGGCAAACAATGATGGCCACGGAGAGTCACATCCAGAACTCTGTCCCGCTGCCGTCCTTCTCACACACAGGAAAATAACTGAACTGGAGCATCAAGAGGTCCCTGAGAGACCTGATGTTAAAAATGACAGTGAGGCATAACAAGCAGTGACAGTAACAAAGTGCAGGAATCCTCCTGATCCCCAGACTGATATTGATATGGGTCTCCCCTATTCAAAAGGCAACAATTAAAACAGCCGTGCATATACCAGAAATGAACATGCTGGATCATTAGCTGCTGTTGGATTGCACACCCCACCAGAGGCACTTTAACCCAAGCGAGCTTTTGACCCAGGTAGCTCACACAAAATGCCAGATAAAGGGCTAATCTATGCTCCCTGCTCCGAGACTGAATCTATAGAGGCTGATTCGGCCTCAGGATCTGGTCTGTGATTTCAAAACACTTTACTGGCATAAGGCACGGTATAAAAATCAACAGCACTACACTTCACAGCTTAACAGTGCGCATGAGGTCAAAGCAGGTAAACAGCCCGAAACTGTATTTTAAACCTTTTTGAACAGTTTACAGACTGTTATGGTGGATGAAAAGAAAATGCAGATTCCTGCAATAGAAGTCAGTGGCAGCAGCTGCAACAGGAGGCACTCTGTAGCTTTTGGGGGGTTAACAGCTGCCCTGCAGAACTGGGGGGGGTGAAGCAAAGGCGGCAGCCAAGGGGTTGAGCTGCCTTAGGAAAACTGGGAGGCAGCTCCTGTGACCGCAAGGACAAGGACAGCGCGTGCAGCTTTGCAGTCCGATCTTTCTGAAAGGAAATGACCACCTACTCTTCTCAGGAGAGGGGAGCTTAGCCCTGATAGATTCATAAATGGTTCGCAGAAACTGGGATCCCTCCCTCAGGACCACTCTCAGGAAACTTCATCCGAGCGCAATGGGTGGGTTGAAGAATCGCTGCTCAGTATTGTGCAGCTCCCTATATCCCTTGAAATGCGCTCTCTGCCAGGACGGCACTACGGAGGGATAAAAATGACTCATCCAGCCATTTTTAGAAAGGGAAGGAACCATGTTTCTTGAGAGTTTTCCTAAACTGCCATGGCAGGAACCAACACAATCACAGGATGAAGAGGTGTCAGGTTGTGTTAAGGTTTTCGCCTCGCAGCCCTTTTCTCACACCCTTCCCTCCCTGCCCAGAATAGCAAACAGGAGATGAGGAAGGGCTGCATTCTTCAACTGGGCGTTAGCTGGGTGGGGATTACAGTGACTACCTGGTAAAACCATATATATAGGTCGACCATGTAAGGTAAGGGTCTTCGTTTTGGGTGAAGAGCCGGAAACTGATGGATAGCAACCCCAGCTATAACAGCAATAAGCAGCACGATGCTGAGCAAGAAAGCGAGGGTAAAAATCCAGCCTCTTACGAGGACAGTAAGAACTTTGCCATTCATTTCAGTGGTGTTCATCTAATTAAGAGGGATGAAATGGTCATACAGAAAGGTGTGTTGCAACCATGGGTCATGTTATAAAACAGTGGTTTTTTCTCCATCCTAAAAATGCCTGAGCTAAATACCTTATTAGGATTCTCTTCCTTCCCTAACAGAGAAAGCATGCTGATGCTGGCATATAGCTGTCATCTGAAAGGCAACAAATTCTGTGGTGAGCAAGCTTTCTTTTAGCTTTAAGGCTGTAAAACAGTGGTGCACTGGCAACCTGCTACAAATTTAACAGCCCACAATGGGACATCAATTGCAAAAGGCAAAGAAAGGCTCAGCCCATTATAGTGCTCTTGCCCCCGGGTGCTGAAGCAAAAGCAACTTGGCAGCATCGCCAAACCGCTCCCCCGGCAGCCCTCCGGCAGCCTGGCAGGCCCCGTGGATGTGCCGTGCCGGCAGGGTTCAGGCTGACTGCACCCCGAGTGATGCACACAGCGCTGACTAAGCCCACGCAGCACTTCAGGTGAGCAGAACCACCGACACGAGGCATGCAGATGGGTGTGCACGTTTGCGGTCCTATTGCACAAATCACTTTCCTAAGGTGAACTCTTGGCATAGTTTTCCTTCCTAGCCCAGCCCCCAGACGGACTCTTTCCGGGCACCTTAGGGCGGCTCGTACAGGGAGCGCAGGATCACCGGCGTGCAGCTATTAGTCAGGAACCGCGCACTGCATCTTGCAAAGTTTAAAGCTCCACCAGGGACACTAACTCAGCGATTCTGCACATCACCTGACGCTGCGAGATGACAAACGTGTGCCTGGATATATTAATGAGAATGAAAAAGCAGCACAGAAAATGTGACTGGGTGCAAAGCAGCCCAGTCCAGGCTGCTTTTGCAGTCTTCTCTGCGTCACAGGGAGGTGTCACTGCAGAGTACGATGAAGCTTGAGTACAAAGGGCAAGAGTTTCAGCTATTTATTCTACTTAATCCTTATGTGCTTAAGCTGTTGATTCTCTGTTCCTCCTGCTGGGTGTCTCCCTTGGTGCAGAAGCTTAGCAGTTTTGCCCTCTGTGGCATCTCGGATGCCCTTGGGTGCTCTCTCCTAGTTGCACTCACCCTACCAAAACAAACTTAAGCAGGTAGGTGTTTCATTAATTTCTGCCTTTAATTCCTTCAGTGCAACTGTGTTAATATCAGTGGAATCGCACAGTTTAAGTGAACAGAAATAAGACCATGTATGTGAACAGTTCATATTCAAAATATGCAGTTGTTATGAAAATGATAACCTAAACTATTGGTACAGTACACATGCAGAGACGCAGAGAAATGATGAGGTCTAACAGAATGCACACAGTAGTTGCACATAACTGAAAACTGCTGAAATAATTAATGAAATGAAATTTAAAAAAGATCAAAACTAATTTAAAATGACAGAACTGTGACTGACAACTAAACCATGTAAAAACTGAGAGGACAAATAGATCTAAAGGGAAGATCTAGGTGGAGGGCACGGGAAGAATAATTGTAGGGGAGTATCAGCTACTGGGAAAATTCCTCCAGTCCCTGAGGGGCATTTAATGTGTGCGTGTGAGTGCATGTGTGTACACACGCGCGTTTGTTCCCAACCACGTGGTGTCTGCAATGCAGCAAACTTTGTGCTGTGTCATGCAGATGAAAAATTATTCCTGTTCTAAGACAGGGATATTTAATGGGTGGTTATCTCACTGAAATTACCTAATGTCCACTCCAGTGACTGAGATGCATGCAGAGCTATAGACCAAACACGCTACTGATAGTTCTCATTCTTTGCACACTGGAAAAAAATACGGAGGGTTTATTACCTTTTAACTTATGTATTTTTACTTAATGCTTAAAAATTCCTCTAAAACAGTCAATCATTTTTTGCACTCAGCTAGTGGTGACCAGGCCAATGACAAAGTTCTACTAAGTGATGCCAATGCTAATCAAGGTTGTGCACATCTGGTGCCTGGCACCCCTCCTTCGGTGCAGAGCGATTTCAGTCGCATTTTCTTCTGCCTGGATCAGAGTGCTCTCACTGAGGACAGCAGGGAGCAGAAGGGGCTTGTCCAGCAGGTGCCAACTGCCCTATGTGTGTACCTGTTTTAGTACCTGTCATCTTAAGTGGAGAGCTGAATTCTTCCAATGCTACAACACTCCCACAGGCCAAAATCGCTGCTTGATACACTCATGTAGCTCAGTGACCCCCCAGCTGTAGCCTAGAGCAAAATTTAACCCAGAATCTTTGAAGTTCTCTGCTCATTGCTAGTACGTGTCTTTCACTGATACCAGCTGTCAGACACACAGATTAAATGTCAACAAGCTGTCTGTAATTGATATTAATACTAGGAACAGTGAGCTGAAAATATGCCTCCCACGCCACTCTACTCCCCAGATTCAAGTCCTGTAGCACTGCTCCGTGTTCACCATGTATTTACAAGATGCCCCAGCACTTTGAACAACCCCTCTATAAAGTCAGGAGGGGAATGACACTAAGAGTAATTGACAACAGAAATAAGACTTAAGCAACTGCTCTTTGCAATTAAAAAGGAGGAGGACCACATGGAGCACGAACAAGGCTCAGGACTGTATGCAACAACTATCTCAAACTTCAGGGAAGATCTTCAGGGAAGTTGGAAAGCTTATGTAGGATTGGAAGGGTTTCATATCTATTCATTTTTTAAACATGTAAGTGGTATACCTTTTCACTCTTCTTAGTATACTTCCAACATGCCTCTCTGTGTACTACATTTCCAGGCGTTGCCATCGGCAGCCTCTGGCTATGTGTCCATTAGCAAATTGTGCAGCAGAACAGGAGCGGACCTGGAGAGGAAGCAGCTGGTGCTGAGAAGCATTACTCCTTTCGGGCTCTCCCTGCTGACCGGCCCCGGTCCCATGGTCACTACCCCTTAGCAGGGGGGATGTACTAGGCATGTGCTTGGAGCAAGTCGTCTGCGTTGGTGCCACCCGAAAGGAATCCAGTTCATGCGTTTTGAGACCACTCTCTGCTGTGAACCGAAGTATGGCGAGCGAGGATGACTGGAAGATTTGCACTCCTGACCTAAACTACAACACGAGGGCAGATGGCCCCTCTCTCTCGCTGATACAAATGCTTTTCCTGAACTCCTTTCTCCTGTGACTTCTTTTGCTTGTTTTTCTACTCCTGTTTTCAGTCTGCTGCCCACCTCTGCTATTTGGCATTACACTGTGACGTTGTATCCAAAACAGTTTCCTGGTTTCCTCATTTAGTCTGCCATTTGACATATGATACATCCCACTTTTTTTTTTCCTTCTTGACCAGTGCCCATTTTAATTTTAAGTGGGCTGACATTGACAGAAGATGCCAGAATAACAGTTCAGATGCTTAATCCTGTAACACTCTGCAAAACTCGCAGCTTCTGTGAATTGCCCACAGCGTGCATAATCCAGAACCATTACTAGCGTGAGGGAATAGCTGATTTTCTATGGTACTCTCTGCACAAGGATAGAAATAGATAAAGCAAATCAGCTAGAGGTGTGAAATTATCACTGCTAAGGTTTAGCCCATTAATCTTTGAGCAGGGGCTTTAATTTAGGACTAAAGGGAAAGTGCATTGCTGCTGCTCAGTCCGTGTCCAAAGTGGGGACGGTTCAGTTTACAGGTGACGGGTTCATACTGTCAGCAAATTCCCAGCTTTCCTGGAGAGATCACCCCCGAGCCTGGTCAGTCAAAAGGTACAAGAGGGTAGTCTATCCCCACCGGATGAGAAATCACTGTTTGCACTCCTGCAACCTAACTGCCCTTCCCTGTGGCAATAAAGATTAATCTTATCCCAAGGGCTTAGCAGATCTTCTATATCTGTCCTTTTTGCATGTTTTCAAGAGGACATTTTGCGTCACTCATAGCTGCCGTTCTCCTCCTTTGTTAGACTATTCTCTCAGGATTTATACGGCGCGCAGAAGTTTTGTTTCACATCACAATGTGTTTACTGTTAGGTCAGGAAATTCATCAGCCAACTGTCTGAACAATTAGAACGATTTTGGCCAGCCTCACTTTGCTTTGATTCCAGGTTTGGGTTTTCTGACTAATCCAGCTCACGTCACTATCAGCTCTATTGACTATGCCCTCTAAAGAGGGGGGAAAAAAACAAGCTTACCAAAGAACTGCCAAATATTTGCCTCTAGAATAGCCTCATGTACTGTACAAATGGTTGCTATTTGCTACCACATGGCGAAAATATCTTGTCTGATGATCAATTTTGCTTTCAGCCAAGGAGTTGTTCTGCTCCTCTACATGCTCCTTCATCTACTAAGTTGAAACAAACTCAATTTGCCACATTATATTTGAGGACAGAAGATTCCTTGTTTGAATCTGGCTTAATCAATGCTTAATTTGGGTCACATGGCCTTTATCAAAAGACACTTAGTTGTTGTCAAAATCAGCCCAAATAGAAGACAAGGGTAAGACTTTTTGGAGTCTCCTATGGGACCATGCTCTTCAGAGCCCTGCTGGGTTGTCTTAATTAATGCTGCCATCTACTGCTGACAAAACTGATGGTCTGGTTGGGAGATGCATCTGCATCCCCCCAGGGGGTGGAAATTAGTAGAGTGGGTGGGTGGTAAATACAGAATTTCAAAATATACCTCAAAGCTCTCTATTGTAAAGACACTGGCTAAGTGGGAATATAACCACTGACCTCCCTTTTTTTTCCATATCCTAACACATTCTGGAGTTTTGAATCCTGCCAGACTTTTCACTGCAGTCTTGTCTTGCTTCTACTCAAGTCCATGAAAAACTTGCTTTTTTTACATTAAAAAGAACAGGAAAAAGACAAGTTTGTTTTAAAATATAAAAATATTTGTCCATCCTGAAAAATTGCTACAACACAAAAGACAGAGTCTCCCAAATAAAAATGCAAATCTTTAAGATCTTGATACTAACTTGTCTTGATGCTTATAAAGGCATGCACTCCTTTACATTTTGAGGAAGTTCACATTTGGAGTCAGATGCAAACCAAATTTTATAGCAAACCCCCCCCCCCTAATGTTTTAAGACCTCTCAGAATTTTAAAGCTTAAAATAAATCCAGGTACAGTCTATTTTCTGTCCTTGAGCACATGCCCTTTAAATATGAACATATTCATTCATAAAAGAAACTTCTTCAAAATTAGAAAATGTTATTAGGTCTGTTTTGAAAAGGAAGACTAAGATGGAGTGGTTAGATGCTTGCTATGCATATTATACAGGCATATCACCATAACTGGATCAGAATTCAGGTACTACTGCTGTGGAGTCCTGTAAGGCAGGACTTAAAATGTAGCTGGGGACTACATATTGATCATCTAAGTCTATAGACATAGGGATGAAGATCTTCAAATGAACATGGTACCTTTAACTGTAGCTGTTATCAACAGCTATTAAAAACATTATATATTAAACATTAAATAATAATAGATATTGAAATCCTCTCATTAAATAGGTAAAACCATCAACTGTAAACATTTCCAGATATTTTAAGGTGTGTAATCCAAACAAGACTTTTCTGCAGGCTGCCAAAGAAACAAACATACCTTTTTTACAACTCCTGTAGTGGCCACAATGGTCTCCGCTCCTTCTACAGTCTTGTTTGCCACTGTGTTCACGCTGGCTACTACTGCTTCTCCCACGACATTGGCCTGCTCTTTGGTCTTCTCAGCAACTAGGATTTCAACAAGAGAAAGTCAGTAAGCCCGGTATTGCCAACAGACTGCCAAACCTGGGGCAATGAAATGATTGCACCAAGCTAAGAGAAGAAATTGGCTCAGGTACAGTCCCTATTTGGATTTTCTATATGATAGCACATCTGAATTTAGATCATGTATGTGAGGGTTTCATCTCACTCAAAATGCTGTTTGGGGGAACATAGACACTGCAGCCTGTCGGTCTTCATGGGCAACTGGAGACTGAAAAACTCAGTGTAACATGCTAAGAGACAATTGTGCAAATAAAGCATTTTGCAATATAGACTGTGCAGGGCCTCTCCCCAAGTACCTTCTATTTGTCCCTTCTTTTTAAGTTAATAGATCTGGGCAGAAAAAAATTAATTCAGTCATGAAATTACCTAGGGAAGGGATCCATTCATATCTGCTCAAGGCAGTCCACATGGTAAGACCTGCCTTGGAGCTTGTGGATCCTAGAAGGGTCCCGTAGGGTCCCTGACTCTGTGACTGGCTGACAGGAGGCTCCTAAAAACTAAGGTTTTGGTCCGACAGGAACTGATGGAAGTAAAGCCTCTCTGCATTCTGGACAGCACTCTTTGTGAGATGTCCAAATAGCTATGAATCAGCAAAGTCTGCCAAGTAATATTTGTTAGTTTTTTTGACCTGCTCCACTGATCAAATATTTTCTCCGATCCACGTGCACTGCAAGTGCCAGACCCTGACCCAGTGCTCCTGGCAAGCATCCTCCATTCATCAGACGAAGGTCACGCAGACCAGTGCTGCCTCCGAGAGACCTCCCATTTGGCAGCAATGATGGCCTTATCAAGAGGTTCAACAATACATTATCAATTTCCACATCTCTCTCAGGGTTGTGCTCTTACCTGAAGTCACACTATGCACTACGCCTTCCTTGGTTTTGGCACCTGTGAAAGGAAGCAAATAGCCCATCAGGGTTATCAGGCAAAGAGCGTGCTGGTGTCTGGACCCGGATGGCTTTCTGTCCTTACGAGGTGTGGTAGGGGCTCCTGGTGCTGCTGGCACCTCCTGGGAGGAAGGGAGAACCTCTTTTCCTACAACATGCAGGAGGGACCAGCTTCTTCTCCCATAGAGGTTAAAGGGGAACCTTTGTGCTGGGAGTTGGATAACCTCAACCGTGCACTGCCTGGAGATGCCTGGACTTGAAAAATCTTGATTAAAACATGTTTAAGTAAGAAAGATTGTCCCTGGAATATTTCCAAAATGAGAACAACGGGTGAGCAGAGGTAAATCAATGTCAGGTTAATGGTAAAAATGAATGTATAATAAATGACCAGGTAAAACCTCACCATTTCAGCCTTTCAAAACATGGAGTTACCTCTGTGACTCCCTCCTGCCTTTCAGCAGGACATTTGGCCGCAGTACTCATTTAAGGCTTCCTTCTGTACACTTAATAGAGTCTGGAGAGGCTTGAGGCTGAATTTGCAAAACAAACCAACCCACCTGCTACATGCCACTGGATTCCTATTTCAGTGCTTAAGTCCAGGCTGTAAATGCCTGCTTATAGCAATAAAGAGAATGCAGCTGTTTCTATTTAAAATCATGAAAATATACCATATATATTGTCACATTGTAATTTACCTCAGTGTTCCCAAAGCACAAAAGCTAATGGGATGTGAGGGCATTCGGTCCACAACAGAACTAGCCCTTAAGGAATAATAACTAATCTCTGCAGCTTTTCTCTAAGCTTGAGAAGATTTGCCGTACCTCCCTTCTACTTGCATACTGCAGCACATGTGTTATGTTAAAACATGTGGTGGATGGGAAGCCCCTACATTAACTAGGTGCTCTTTCACATTAGAAAAATAAAAGACCACTTTTATCTTTGTCAAAATTTAAAGAAATATACTCTAAAGGTTTTCCTTCAATGTTTCCATCTTAATGTAATTTGTAAATCATCTACACCTATACAGCCTCTTTTGAAGTTTTCATACCAATACAACAAAAAGAGACAGATTTTTATGGCCAACTTTCAAATTGATAGAAATACAGAATTAGTCAGGTGCAGATGTACTGGAGCATCCATGGATGTAATGGGAGAAGTTAGCTACAAACCACACCCAATTCTCATTAAAAGCCTAAAAAGCAAAACAAGTGCAGCACTCTGATAACAACCGACAGGGTAGAACAAAGCTGTCCTACTACAATATGCCCTAAACATTTCACTCCACCCTCATGAATTGTGCATCCTGAAGAGATGAAATCTTTGTATTTTTTTACTTGTTACAGCTATAAACTGCATTTAATAATGACATATATGACATGTGTGTGCACTACTGTAAACTGGATTTAATAATGACGCATATGATATAAGCGTGTGTACAGAAGTACATTAGTGAGTGGGTCAGATGTGCATCTCATTTATGCCATGAATGTAAGCCCCAGAATTGCCCAAATGCACAAGGCTCAATTCAGATGTGATCCTGCTTCAATTTCTCCCCTTCCTCCCAGTGCCATCCCAACAGTCCATCCGGTTCCAGCACAAGATTCTCACAGTACTGATGTGACATGCAAGATCTTCTCACACCAGACACAGAAGTTCAAGCCTAGCTCTTCTTTGCTGCTTCTTGGTCAAAGAGTAATTCTAAGGTAAACCAAGTATGTAGCTTGTTGTCCTGGACTCGCATATGTTTCAATTTTGCAGTAAACATAGTAAGTGAGACAAGAAGAATACTTATATCATGTATATTTTCTTACCCGGCTTTTTATCTAAGATGACTATCTGGCCTTGATTCTTTTGCAGGGGGGTATTTTTAAAATGGAAAATAATTCCAGAAAGGAGGGATGCACATACAAGGAAAATATCGGAATACATTTCATGACAGAAACAGAAGCAATAGCAGTAGGAAACGCCACTGTCTGCAGCTTCGGTACAGCATGCCTCATCTTTCTAAAGCACTCCCATGACCACACCCGATGACTCAGGCTCCTGCATTCGTCATGCACCACACAAAATCCAGCCTTCCGGCAGATACCCTTGCCAGCCACGGGCATCTGTTGCATCAGAAAGCAATCATCTGATGCTCAGTCTCACTGTTACTCATTAGTCTTTGCCCGCAGCTTCTGTACTTAGACTTAAAAGTTCATACATCCGGCCCCTTCTGCAAATGGAGTATCTGAGTGCTGTGCAACATCCATTAGAGCTCCGTATTTTGAGTGGGGGATAGAGGTGGAGGAGCACTGTGCGCTGGGGAAAGATTCGTAGTGGAAAAGACTATTACGATGTGCAGTAGTCTTGTGGGAGTACTTGCTGGAGTCACTTCTCAAGGAGAGCTTAGTGTGTTGGGGCTTTTTGCGACATGCGTGGCAGTAAGTGATTCTGGAAAACTAGAAGTGCACTCTCTCTTGAGGCTTCCTGAATTATAATATTAAATATTGCTAATGACTTTATACTCAGTTCTGTGACCGATTAGGATTTTTCCTTCATCTTGGTGACACCTCTGCTGCAGCGCTGCATTAACTTCATCATCACTTATCCCCCTATTTAAACCAAATAAAAAAGACAGAATTAACTGCTGGATACACATCGACTGTGCAGGAATCCACTGCACCTTCTGCATAGCCAGAGACAGTCACAGTCTGGAGAGCAGACTGTGTTTTTACCAAGCGCACAGGTGGCCCATGCTGCAGGATTTCTCCCTCTCTCTCTTTTCATGCACCCTCTTCCCTTCCCTGCACCCTCAGCAAGCCACCCCGGGGACACCCCACTCCCCTGCTCCCCTCCGTGGTGGCAGCACCTCGAACCAGCCCAACCAAACCGCATTGCGGTGTTAGCACAGGCAGGAGGCATCTCGGGCACTGGCATAGGCTGTGGGAACTGAAGCTGCCTGGCTCGGGGAGGAGAGAAAAGGTGGCAGCAGAGCCCCGACGGCACCGTCCGCTCCAGACAGATGCCTCAGAAGGAGCATTTATTTCCCAGGGCTGCAGTGAGCAACTCATCAGATTTGGTGGCTGTGCCTGGCCCTCGGCAGACCTCCAGAAGGCTTTGGGTTAGTCAGCAACAAGTTAATGCAAATGTGAATAAAAGTGAGGGATCCCCTTCACTCATCTTAGGTTTTGGGCTTTTTTCCCCCCCTTTCCTGGCTTTCTGAAAAGACCCTCAAGCTTCAATGTAAGTATTATTTTCTGCTAGCATTAGAAAATTCAGGCTGCCTCACCCAACACCCAGAACAACCTGTTGGGATAGGGCTAGCCAAAAGAAGGAGTAGTGAAAGAATAGTTCAGTTCTTTAATTAACACCTTATGTGGCACAGAGTGAGGAAAAGTGGCACAGACAACATACTAATCGTTCCAGTTTTGATGGATAAACCTGATCTCCACTTTCTTTGCTCATTTAAAATCAGTTCTGTGAGGTAACCAGCATCTGGCCTTTACTTTTTCCTTTCTGTGAAAGGCTGAGTGTTCCCCAAAGGGCTGAGCATCCCCCCCAGCATGAAGTAGAAGCTGAGCATCACGCAGAATCAGCCCCAATACAAAGCATTATCCAGTACGCGACTGGATGGGAATTGGTGGCACTCCTAATAAAAAGGAGGGGGGGCAGGGGAAAGAGTACTTCATCTTTAACTTGATCCTTATTTAGTGATTTAGATTTTAAAGGCTTTCAGAGAAGTTTTTTGAAAAGGTCAGAACGTGAGCAGACTCTACTTCACCTCATGGCTGCACAAAATGAAAAACAGGCCACAGGCTGAAGATGTAAAATATTACTGAAAAGAGATGGGAGGAATTATGTATAAAAATTCTGAATGATCCCTTCTGACATCGCTTAAATCAGGAAGTATTTGGGGCAGCAGCAATGACACCATCCAACACCCAGACGTGACGTTTCACAGGCTAGTGTTTCAAATATTGCTGTTGGTTGAATTACTTCCAGGGATGCTGTTTACTTTTTTGCTTGTGAGTCAGCTCTAAATTGAAATGTGATCTATTATATATCATGAAGAGTACGTTCAGTTACAACATGCCAATAAAATTTTGGGATGAAGACATTAGCAGATCTGCTAAACAAAAAATTTGTATTCATTTGTAATTTAAAAATATATATCTGTAACTATCACCCATATAGATGTTTTAAATATGGTACTATACGCAGCTGTGGATATTGTAGCATGATGGCAGGAAGAATCTGTGTAGAAACTTGCCTACTGAACAATAAAAATAAAAATCTTTCCCATATAAACATAAACATAACATAGACACAAAAAGCTGTAAAAGATGCAGTAAAAGATGCTGTAATCAGCACCCAGCTAATCAGTCTTGAGAATCTAAGACTTTATAGAGTCTACAGTGTCTAGAATATCTGACCACCCAGCCACATAATTGTATGCACTAGATAGGGAAGATACCAGGTTTCAAGGGCAACCTTGAAACAGGAGGTTTCTGAAACAGAATATTAATTGTGAGGGAGATTTCTAGACAGGACATAACATGTACCATTATCCAGAATCTATCCTTTGGGCAAAATGAATTTAGGTGTCTCTTGCAAAGCAAGATTAATGTGCGCACCGGGAATGAAACAGGTCAGTGAGCAGGAGAAGGAGCTTAGGATAAAATGGTATGTTTGTGGGAAACAGGTATGTCCTACAATGCCCACTGAATAACACTGTTCATTACTCTCGGGGACCTCACTCACTCACTGTGCTTCTGACAGTGCTGAGGTGGAGGAGACCACCAGTGCTCGGAGAGTTGAGTGACTCAGCCTGAAAACAAGCAGTGAATAAACATACAGAAAACTTTCACCTGAGCATCTGCTTGTTAACATTACATTAATTCTGCCTCCCATGAAGTACTGCCAATTGCTATTTCTAATTTACAGTTGAGGAAACTGAGGCACAGAGATGCTATGGCATCCCAGGCTTACACAGTAAATCTGTAACAGAGCTAAGGACATGATCTAGATCCCGTCACTATATAATTTTGCCAGACTTTCTCAAAGAAAATCTGTGTTGCAGTTCATGCCCAAATATTAATTGAAAATAGTTATCTCTTACCTACATACATCACACCCTCTTTGGTCTTCTCTGCAGCCTCTGTCACTCCCTGCTTGGTCTTTTCGGCAGCAGCCACCACACCTTCTTTAGCAATGGAGAAGCCTTTCTTAAAGACATCCATTCTTTTTGCTTGTTTGGGTATCACCTGCAAGATCTGCGGGAGCGAGAGCAGTAAAAAACACCTTAAGACAGTGACTGCAATATGCAGTCTTACCCTCAGTGGATATTCAGTTTCTCTGCCAGTCTCTATCCTTGCTCTTGTTCCTCTGCTGGATGAAGACAGTGTGGCAAACCTCGCAGCCTTTGCCAGCTCTTATTGATCAAGTGCACTGCAGTGTAGCCAATGCCTGTGAATAGCTGATACTGAAATATTAATGATATGGATCTGCTTGGCAAGATTTAAGAAGGGAGGGGGAGAGGAGAAGGACATTGGTAGGTAAGGGACTTTCTGGAAAATTTCCAGATGGATAAGGCTTTTAAAATATACTGTAATGCTCTCACTCAAGGACACTCTCAGATCCTTTCATGTGCAGAGGGAGATTTTTATCTAAAGAGCTGAGTTCCTGAAAGCTCATCTCCCTGAGGTTGCAGCAAGAAGAAAACGCATGCTCTTGTGGGCTCCCAGAAGCTAGAAAGCATGTAAAGCAGGCAGCATTTGTAACAAACCAAGTAGGCTCATGTTTCTGGGTCTAGCATTTACCAGAACTCATCCCGCACGAAACAGTAACAAGAACATTATTTGTAGTAAACACTGACAAAAAAAAGGGGAACAAAAGCCATTAGCTAATGCCTGGTGCTCAGGTATAGGGAGCTGAAAGTCCCACTAGCCATGTTTGTGAAGTCCAAAGGTGGCCCCTCAGGGCATTTAGTATGAATTATGGTTTTTGCTTGGCTTCACATCCTGTTACAATGGTTCATTTCTGAAAAATCAGGTGCCTGTTGGGGGAAATCCTGTTTCCTATTTGTTTCTCTGAGCTGCAGTAGACAGAGCTCAGTGAAGCTGCTGCAGAATGATGCAACATTTTACACAGACACCATCACTTATGTCAGAGGTCTGTATCTCAGGGTACAGTGGGGTGAGCAAACCACTGATCCGAGATTTGATTGTGAAAATCTTTTAGTTTGCAAAGGAAACCCAGACTCAAGGGCTCACTAGGAAAAAGAATATTAAAACATATGAACATTAGTCACAGTTGGAAATCCAGATATACCTTAAGTTAAACACTAAATTATCTTCTGAAACAGATCCTGAGTGGCCTAAATTAACTATTGTCTCACTAGCAAACTGAAATTCAAAGAAAATAAGTCTGAAAGCAATTGCTGGTGCATTCCTATTATAACCAGGTGCTTAGCACTTTGTCCTGTGAGAGCTGACCACAAGGTGATGGGTTTTTTATGGTGCTGTATCTGAAACTATGGAATCATGAAGCACCAGCGTCTGAACACAAAACGCGACCAGCTTTGGCTGCTTTTTCTTACCAGGCAAAGGGAACATTAAACTGAGAGGCCTAACTGCATTGTGTGAGGGTAGTATACTGCAATGTCATGAAGTGTAATGGTCCATAAGTCGCTACTGCTATAAGCTACCAGTCTGGAAGATTCAAATGGGGAATGACTACAGAGAAAAGACGGAAGTCTGAATAAAAAATTATGCATATGTACATACATGCAGACATGCAGGACGTGATAGTTCTTACTGCTGAAGCGAAGCATATTTCTTTAGTTTTTGGGAGTGTCTTTATACTCCATACTGAAACAGCTGAAAGGCTGTAGATCTGGAAAATAATATACAGATTTCTTAATCTTTTGTTCTCACAAATGGTTCTCCTTGATGATAAATGGAGAACCAATTTCCATTTGAATGTAGAGGAGTCAAACTGTGAAAGCCTGATAAATTTATTGATTGTTAGTTAAAAAAAAATACTGCAAGATTCAGAGGAAGGCCATTACAATATGCTAACAGTATACTAATTTCCATCTAGAACATTATTATATAGAAAACGAGGTGTCATCATTCTAGACTCTGACGCAACAATGAGTGAAAAAAGTTTTTTCTATTATCTTTCAAAATTTCCTTTAGGTGGCTGATTGACTGCTACCCAAAGAGCTCAGCTGGTGCCCATTTCTGCTCCCAGTCTACTCTTAAACCAGATATACGTGTCTTATTTTATTGTGCAACCAATTGTTTAACATAGCTGCTCTTGGAGTCAGTGGTGAGACTTCCATTGTTTTTATTAGGAACAGGGTAGGTGTCATGTTTTTAATGCATTTGGTAAAAAAGTGAATTTGCCATTTTTGGGAGATGCCACAGGGCCCACTTACTCTTTCACTAGGCTTTCAAAGAGCATTAAAGTACAGTGCCAAGCTTCCCAGGGTTATGGGTGCTACTGGTATTTTCACGAGAACCTCCAGCCTGATAAGGCTGAGCAAAAAGTGTATTTTGACTTTGTTAAACTATTGTTCTGTCATTGTAATTTGTACAATTGAATTCTACATATTTTGCATTATTACCAAAGTTAACAAACACATGAAATATCAAGCCATTCTGGAATATGAAACATGAATCATCATGAGATTCAATTAACCAGTGCTTGAATGGGATACTCCTTTCCTGCATTCTCCTCTCCTGATGACCTTCAGAAAAGGACTCACAGGAGGCATTTAAATTTTGCTGGATCACTCCCAAGGCAGCCAGCAGTTTGCACAGGCATTGTTTTACTTTCAGGAAAGCTCTGGACTCGAGACAACATTGCAGGTGATCTATATAGAGCAGGCATCATTAAAGGCTCCTAAGCATTTGCCACCCTATGGCAATCACGGTACCCTATTTTCTATTCCAAGCAGAGAATTCAATCCTGATTTCTTGCCAATCCTGCCTCAGGCAAAACTAACAACAGGAGTTAAAATAAGCAACCTTGGCTTTAAGGTTTTACTGAGATATCAGCTTTGTGCCTGAAAAATAATCTTCCATTTGTATTAGCTCACCAACAACAGAAAAGCTTTAGTCAAAATTTAGAATAAAACAGGTAGTTTACGGTTAGCAAGCTAAAACTATTAGAAACCACCAGTGCTCTGCATTATTATTATTTAGAATATTTCTTTCCAGTGGCTGAGGCAGGGTACAGCAAAGCTTTTACTCTGATGCGGAAAAGGGTTAATTCTGGGTTTCATCCAGTCATTGTCTGGTATACAGCAGGGGTTAATGCAGAATGAACAGAACGCATCGTGAGATGCAAAGCGTAGGGAAAATCATACGTAGGGAAAATAAGGAGAAGAGTCCTCCTCAGCTCCGTGCAAGATCAGCAGTTAAAGAGAAGCTGCCCCAAAGGGCAATTCAGAGAAGGCAAGCTCCCGTCCTGCCTCTCGCCTGGGAGGAACCTCTTTTTCTCTGCCACCTACCTCAGGACCCTGCAAAGGAGCCTCCTAAGTTAGACATTACTGAGATGCCCGAGCTGTAGTGAGTTCCCCTGTTGCTTTTATTTAGTTTTGTTCACATCCCTTTGTAACAAATTTGTATCTCACAAACATTTAGCTGCTCTGAAAAACAGCGAAGGAAAGCCTTGACTTTCTTTGTGCAATGACTAGCAGGCAGCGGAAATTTCTTTTCCTGAGCTATCTCCTAATGTCCTGTGCTCAGGCAGGAAAAGCTGTGCTCCATCACGGGACAACGCGCGTTACACCTGCTAATACCAAACATGGGCTTTTTTCCCCCGCTCTTTCTTATACAAAGGAAGTTGGAGGATCCACATGCTGGGTTGAAGAACCATTTTTCTGTGTGCTTGGTGTGCAGAAATCACCCCATCAAAACAGCGGCTATCTGAACCAAAGCTTAACAGTGGGCTGCTTTTGTTCACCGTCTGCGCAAAAGCAAGAGCCGACGCTACTCCAGGCAAGCTTCAACAGCTCCGGCGGCCGAGGGGAAGCGCGCACCCAGGAGCTGAGGAGGAGGGCAGGACACGGGAAACGTCTTCTGGCCAAACGTGCGTTTGGCTCTCAGGCTCCGAAGCCGTCACTCATTTAGTGCCGAATCTGCCTGGTGGGGCTCCTCCGCTGCGAGCCTCTCTCCGCCCAACACGAGTGGTTTTGAGAGCCCCTGAAAGGCAGGCGCAGCTGCCCACGTCTGGCCTGCCTACCCCTCTCCCCCGGCGCCGACGGCCGCGCCGGGCAGCACGCCTAGGCTGCGACGGGGCTGTCTGCCAGCAGCTCTGCAGCCTGCGCAGCACCGGTCTAACCCAAGCCTAACTGGTTTTCCTCCCAAAAGTACAAACGCAAAGGAAATACAAGAATGCAAAGGAAAAAAATCCAAGATTCCCTGTCCTCTGCTGCCTTTTTCTTTGTGCCTACAGCAGACTAAAATAGGATTTTGCTTTGTTTGTTGCTCTTACCTCTTTTGTTTTCTCAGTTGCAAGGTACTCTGCATGCAAGACCTTGACCTTGCCCTTTAACAGGGAACTTGCACTGGAGACAAAGGTATCTATCTCACTGGATCCAAGGAACGGGATTTGGTCACATTCTATTTAAGTATTAAAATGGTGTATGATATTGTTTGAAAAGGTAAGGAAAGGAAAGACAATCAGCTGCTTTTGTGGCTAATAAATATCCTTTGTCCAGGAAGTTTTTGTAGGCAGAATAACATTAACATATAGGATCAAACCTTGCTCCATATAAACAAAAAATCCTCTCTCTCTCCCTCCATTTATGGATACTTCAGAGTGCAGAAAGTCTCAGACCATTAATTTACATGCTCTAAAGAAAACAAGGAGTTCTGTCTGACATCCTCTTGGCAAACAATTTAAGACTTGAATCTCTGCGTGCCTGTTTGCATAGTTAATGAGTAATTTCCTTTGTCAGGGAATAATAGTGTAAAGTCTGACAGACAAGCAGCTTTTAAGGCACATATACAGAGAGGAGAGTGCTGCTAGCACGGCACTCAGCAGTCTTTCGTGACTGATCTCTACTATTCAATATCATTTATAGATTTTGAGCAAACTAAAAAAATATACAGTCAGCAAGAAATCACCTTCCTCCTCCGAAGGACAAACTACTGAAGAGAATAACTTCTTAGCCATGCTGTCTGCCTAGAAGAGAAATTTCCCGACACTGTTCTTTCTGTGCTCTCACCCACAGAAGCCAACTGTGTCCTCATTCCCTGGAGGCACCGCATGGGGAAGGCCTGGGCGGTGCGTGCGCACGTGAGCGCAGCAGCGGGACACGGAGAATGAGACAGCATTTTCGAGATTTAAAAACCAATGTCTGACAAGCATTTGTCCCCCTGCTGTACACATATCAACAAAACTGCTCTGCTCATCTTCACAAACATAAAATCCTTTCAGTTGTTCAGTCTGCTTCAGAGATTTGAAGCTGGGATATATGAATCTGAAGCAACATATACTTATTAAAATAATTCTAGGTTTTCTCAGCTTTCTAGACATTTTTTCCCAAAGCTGGAAAAAGCTTTTTTTATTTTTTATTTTTTTAAAAGATACTCAGATTCCAAATTTAAGACCATAATATAGATTTAAGATCATGATGGGTAGATAGTGAATCTGGGAAGATACAGAGGAAATGAAAAACAATCTATTAATTGAAAATTTAATTTCAAAGGGCTCTTTCTCCAGAGAGAAACTGATTGGTATAGCCAGTTGCATTTGCTTTCCAAGTATGCACAAGCTATTTATCAAATGTATCGCTTGGCACTGTTTACTGTCTGGTCACCAACCTCCTATTGAACCGTAGTTGCAGGGCTGTCATTCTAAACAAAGAGGAAGTGGCCAAGATGAGAAACTGGATTTTACATCTTACCCAGCTTACCCAGAAGAGTGTGCCGCTGTTTGACAACTTGATTATGGAACTGCAAATGGTACATTGGATTCTCGGGGCAGGCAACACTGCAGGGAGTTTAGAGCTAGGTTTAACATAGTTTTGGTAATTAACAAAGCAAGAGTAGTCATGAAAGTTATCTGCAAGACCACCGGGTGTATGGATGAGTCTGGTGTAATCGGCAATATGAACTGCTACAGAATGAAAACTGTGAAAAAGTATCTTTCAGAAATACTTGGGAAAAAGCATCTTCATGAGTAAGGGCACAGGAAAAAAAAACCAAAAAACCAAAAAAACACACTGCTGACTGGGGGACCAAGAATGGAGGAAAAGTATCCATCACTTGTCAAATTCAGCTGCCAAAATAGAGTTTGCTTATTTGTTTTTTACTAGTTGCTCTGAGCAGTGCCTGAAACTTTTGAGAAGTGTCAGGACAGCTAACAAATGTCCCCGCAGTGCTATTACCATGTCACTTACTGATGGGGTTTCAAGTATACTTCTGGAGTAAAACCTATTTCCAAATCCTTTTGCAAACTATGCTTTGAACCATATTTATTTCACCCATTTCTTCCATTCCCTCAATGGTACTAATATCCTGAACAGGTCTGTAAGGTACCCCAAGCTTACGACAAAGCAGGTAATTGAAGAGCAGATAGATAGCTATGACAGTTGGTGCACAGTTGTCCTTCTCATTCAATAATTACCTTCTGGAAGAAACTGACCTCAAAAGGCAGTGAGTGAATTATTATGGAAAATGACCGCATACGTCTGCTTTCACTGCTTTCCATGCTCATGCACCTGCTCAAAAGAGGAAAGGTTGTTATGTATGATATTCCTAAATACAGACTCGCATCCACTATAGACGTTAAGGAGGAAAACTCACCAGTCAGTCCACCAGTAAATCAAATGTTATGAACAGACAGCACAAGCTGAATATATTATCCAGGGACCCTAAATCAGGACAGTTGATAATGAGACAGAAATTTTGACAAGTGCTGTTTAGTAAGGAGGATCCTTTGAATAACTCATACCTTCCATGTATTCATTGCAGCATCCTATGCTATACGCATTACAAGGAAGGAGATGTCAGTCCTCAGCATGCTCAATATTTTAGCATCTTTCATAACTGCTACCAAAAAGTCATGTTAAATTATTAACTTGCAAATGGCTGAGCAATCCGTGCCTTTTGCTTGCTGTGTCTGCAGGCAGCACCATTTTAAAGATGCATAGAACAAATCCTTACACCTGACAAAGACACCACAGGATGGCAGAGAAACATTGCCCCACTACACATAGGATACCACATCTGACAGGAATAAAGATTTAATGAATGAGGCAAGACTAAGTGGAAAGGTATATGTTGAAAGACAAGTCCGAAGGTTTGGAAGTAGGTCCCAAATGCAATAACTTCATTATTTGTAGCACAAAATTGCTTCTCTGCAAGCCATGAAGTATGGCAGTTCAGGATTTAAGCCTATTGTTTGCTTTGTCTCAGGTTTGTTTTAGTTCCTTCCCAATACTAGATCTCATTAAGTAAACAAACACAATGCTTAGCTCACATCCAGTTACTTGTAAGAAAGGTACATTTGTATGTGAAGCCTGGCACATAAAATATTCACACATCAACATTAACATGCATCATAGCTGGATGCATGCATTATGAAATAAAAGCCGCAGGAAGGAACAGAGGGAAGTTGCTTGTTTCTTTCAGCCTTAAGTCCAGAATTTGTGATTTCATCTCCCTAGCGAAGTGCCTACAGCAAGAGCAGGTTTCATCCTTACAACTACCAACACGTCTCCACGTCTTGCCCCAGGTACCACTGTTGTTGCCCTGTTGTTCAACGGCTCTTGCACAGTGGTGTCAGCCACAAGTCAGTAGGAGCATTTCTGTATTTTTCTGGATTCTTCCATAAAGCATATGAGGCAATCAGGAGAAGAGGGGTCCAGATCTAATCAGTGATAAGGAAATGCAAATCCATGGTCTTTAATAACAAGCCCTTCCAAAAACCTGCACAGATTTTATCCTCTTGGGGCTGCATATCTCATCATTCAAAGTGAGACATGATCTAGCAGCCCTGCAGCAGAACTCTCATCTTCCTGTCAGAGGAGCATCCTTCCCCCTAATTTTATCCTTAGAAGTGCCAGCGTGTGACATGCTGCAAGACAACGAGAAGAGAAATACACTGCTTACTTTAGGATAGTGGCAAAACTAAAAGCAGCAGCATCAAGTGAATCAAAACCAGTAACAAAACTACATCCAACCTCCACAGCCATTTCTTTTTATTATTAGGATGAGATGACAGATGCAGCAACTTTACAGCAGCTTTTGGCACGTGTTTTCCTTTTTTAAAGATAAAAATACACACCGTATTAAGCTCAAGATCCAGAGGTGGCGAACCAGATAGGAATTTTCAAAAAAGCTCAATAATCCTGACCTCTCTGAAGGTCTATTTCTTGAAATTCTTAAACTTTGATGAGAACAGAAATGTTCCACACACAATCATCTTGCAAAGTCCACACAAAACATAGAAAATGGATGTTTGTAAGCTCTTTTTCATTGTGTACTTACTCTGAACACCTTAATGACCATAATTTGTTGCATGTACTGCAAATATTCTGTTGCTAAAATCAGTGTGTTTCAGGCTCTAAATCATAGCAAGAATATTTGCAGATACTAGAGTAAGCAAATTTGTGACACTTTCTGGCACTGTAATGAGGGTCTGTTACAACACTCAATATTTTCTTTCTTTTCTTTTCCTTTCCTTTCCTTTAAAGCTAACATCCTTTTCCTGTGCCTGAGGGAGAAGGCAGTTGATAAAAGCTGAGTTCCTGTTCACAGATAAGTTTAGAAGGCAGCCAAACTCAGAAGTTCCTTGAATAAGTTATATTCATACCACCTTTTTTTTTCTTCTGTCAGAAACTTTTGAGCCCCACACAGGAACCAGACTCACATTGTTCAATAGCCACGGACATTTCCACAGTAGCTGGGAGGGTCGAAAGCCTTTTCCGTTCTTTGTTATAAATCTTTTTTTTTTCTCCTTCCTTCTTCCAACTTTTCATTTAAAGAATATTACTGGGGGCATTCCAGAATTAATGCAGGCTGTGCTTCAGAGAAGAGAACAAGAGACAGGTGTAACTGGGTAGGAGAAAAACCTACAATGCTAGTGAAGTTTTTGCTCATCTATAATACAATAGGGTTGGCAAAATTAGTCAAACACTCGAACCATCATGGATACCATGACGGTTCAATGCACAGCTCAAAGTCACAGATGTATGAGACTTCTACATACCCTCAGTGGACCCCTCTACAACAGGCAGAAGGAGGTTATTGGGAGGCAGAAGTGCTCAGGGAGGATACTCAAGACTATCCTTCCAGTTCAATCTCCTCACATCAAGGAGGGAGAGAAGATTTTGAAGCTGAAAGCCCACAGTCCCGAAATGAGTAAGTACCAAATATGTGCATCTTACACATACTGACAGCGGAATCCTGTCTGATAAAAATAACCTGTTAATAAGGGACCCTTTTCAATAGAAGTTTATCATTAAAATATATTTGAATAAATCTATATCCAAACAGGATGTGTTTAAATGTTTTACCTAGAGAAACAAAAAGCTAAATTGCTTATGGAGGATGAAACCACAGATGGAACCAATTCCTTGTCCTAGTCAAGGAAGGCTGAACGGACTTACTAGCTATCTGGACTTACCTGGCATAATGAAGCCATGTTGTCAGAGCCTTGCAGATCTGTTGTAGCACAATAAAAAAAAAAAAAAAAAAAAAAAATCATTATACTTGTAGCAAAGTAGAACTCAATGAAATTCATTTAGTGCCTTTTTCTGTTCACAAACCAATGCTGATTTTTGCAAGTGTATTTATTATACAGGAAAAATTTGCAATCATGGTGTGCTTGCAAAATAGCTCTTTTTCTATCTACTTTTTCCTTGCTGTGTTGTTCACACAATAATGTTTCTTCTCCTGGACTAGATAACAATTTGTAAATAAAGAATAATGAAAAATATCTAGCCCTAGCAATGCATGACACGTCCTTGCTAACTTACAAAAATACTTTACTACCATTCATGGTCCCAGCATCAGCATAATAAGAAGTAAGTCCATAAGAATGTTACCTGTAGGCCTTGATTCAGCAAGGTACTTAAGGCACATGTTTAATTAAGGCATATGATAACTAAATATGTAATCAAATATCTTTCTGATATGGCCATTTCAAATAATAAGGGGAGGGAACATGGTCTGGCCAATTTGTTCTTCAGAAAAAATGAATGATTTTGAAGCCAGTGGCAACCTTTACCAACCATCAGAACATACCTGGCCATAGATGTGGGCCTTGGGAATGGAGGGGGGAAAGAGAATGGCAGGATGTTCGCAGAATAAAAATAATGAAGACACTCAGTAATATGTAAGCATGAAAATTACTATGAATTCAAACCAAAAAAGGTTTCACAGTGAAAAGCTTCTCATGGTAATCCATAGCAGAAGAGTAGGTCTGAGTAGAAGAGGCACGTGTTTTACTAGAAAGATTTCTAAACACTACGATTTTTTTAGAAGTTTTACAGAGCATGTAAGTAGGTCTCTAAATGTTTAAAATAGATGAAAACTGAGCAGGAGAGTGAATGAATCTTTTATAGCGCTGACGGGTACTGCAGAGCCCATTTGGAGCAGCTGAAATAGCAGCACAGTGAGTACTGGTCACAGCCCAGTGCTTTCAGATGCACTGATATTTTTCTCTTTGAATGCTCTTGAGCAAAGGAAAAGAGGGAGATGGAAAAGACTATAAAACCTTGCTCATATCCTGCTTCCCTTCCATGCAAAGCTATTATGCACTCTTGTTTCTAAATCTCATCTACGTGTAAAGTTAAGATCTCTTTGCCTGTAGCAGGGTATGTATGCTAAAACCCTGTTTTCCTTCATACTACATGCTTCCTCTCCCAATTCTGTATCTCACAAACAAAGCAGAATTCCTACTTTGGACTTGCGCGTTGTATTGCAAGGTGGTAATCATTTGATTGCTGGTCAAAATGCTGAGAACATTTTGAAAACTACTAAATACTATAAGAAGGTTTAAAAAGGTGCATGTAGAGGGTCAGCAAGATACTGTAATGTACTCTCATAACAGATTTCTTCCTCTGCTGTGTAATTGTGTTCAGCACCAGCTATTACTCATTCTAGTTTTCTCCCAAGAAGAGAAATACTTCCTCCTTTTATGGAGATCGTTTCATAATGAATCAAATCATAATGTCCTTCCCAATTATAAAGCAATGTTGATGACTACATTCAAATTCTAGTCTGTCTGTGGCTTTAAGGTATTTGCCATTTTGCTAAAGCAATCATGTTTATAGCACAAAAACCCAGGAAGGTGCTATGACTTATGAAAGAAATTTGAGACTTTGAGGACTATGTCCAAAACTGAGGAAGACAGCAAGAACAAAAAGGGGCAGCGCTGCTGCAAGCACACTCTGAATTCTAGAAGTCATGGCAAATGGTCAAAGCAAGGTGCATTCATAATTCCCAAATCCTTGAGTCTACATCAGGTGTTCATGGCCTCCAGTATCCAGTTATGCGTACATAAGAAGTTGTCATGAATCTGATATTTCCTCCCTACAAATCTGGCACATGCCCTGGCTGTGCTATATTTGCCATTGAAGAACCGGGCCTCTACCTCTGAGAGGAAAATGAGGAAAAAAGAGCATCAGGAGTTGAGAATTAAGCGATATAGGGAGATACAGACATGTCATAAAAGGGCCTGGGGTGGAGGAAAATAATTTTCTACCAAGACTGTGTCCAAATATCTAGTTTGCTTTTGAAGTAAGAAAATAGTCTTTTCAAAACTGTTCTAGGAAACATTCAAAAAAAAATCTTTGGTAACTGTGTCCGTGAGATCTATTCTTTCTAACAAAAACTATGATTTTTTTTTCCAACCTCTTGATATTTTTCCCTATGCGTCAGAAATAGTGGTTGTTAGAAGATATTCTTACAATTTGTTTTAAAATGAATTTTAAAGTATTATTTTCTCACTATGGTGATTTGAATATTTGGAGACCATAATGTCTAAAATGTCCAAGGTAATTAGTCAGAACATCCTCTGGTTTCTCTTTCAACATGTAAGGTGAAATGACTCATTACATCCCAGTCAAATGCTCAGATACATTACTTTATTAATGTGTTGCCCTCAGAATAGCAAAGTTATTCTAATAAAAAGAGTTTTAAATAAGAAAATCAGTTAGAAGTCACTGGCCTTTAGGTGACTTTAGTAAGTAATGTATGGTTAATTATCCTCTTGTTTCAACTATCTTTTAGAGGATGGACTAGGTAATAGTTTAATATCTCAGCTGTTTTTTGTATACCAGTAGCTTCTGAGTGCACCAGAGAAGCTTTGTACACTCAAAGTGGACAAGTGTTTATAAGTTTATTTACAAAATCAAAACAATCAAAAAAGGGCAATTTCTCAAAGGAAATGACTTGTTTTTCCCCACCAGCAGCTATGCTTCATATGAGCTGACCAGCTAGAAGTTAAATATTTTACCCTATAGCTGAGATAAACGGGTCCATATGTGCCTGATCTTTGAGCAGAATTAAAAAGGGAAATGAAAGCACATGCATATAAAGAGATCTGTACTGCGCAATTACTGGGCTCTATTAGCATCTGTTTTAGTGATGGAGGATGAAGAGTAAGAACAGTAAAAATAGGTTCTGGATTTCATAAATACCCAATGCAAATAAAAGACCTCATTTATGGCCATATGCCCATAAATAGGTGATAGATACATTTGCACTGCTCATTTCTCATGCAAAACAGACACCTAGCACAGAACTTCATAGGAACAGTCTGTTTTCACATTTGGCTTTCCTGTGTGTGGATACAGGCAGCTAAAGTGAGGTTTGAGAAGCAGCCTGGGACTTGACTAGATAACTGGAAATTCTGATAGTGACCCAGTAAATATCAAATAAGACCTTTCAAGTTAGCATTAACTCATCATCATCTACTGTAATACTTACCCACCAGGTTTAACCAACTCACTGCTGTCTGATCAGTGGATATTGAAATGGATAATACATCACTATTGTTATCCTGGCAACTGCTTTGTGGATGACACACTTGATATCTTGCTAAAACTCATTGTAAACTGACCAGACACCTTGGAGAAGACTCTTCTCTCTTTAGAGCCACTTCCATCAAATAGCTGATAATGACACACACCCAGAAGCTGAGTGGGGCATGGTGCTGAGCTGACCTCAGGGGACCTGAAGGAGGAGGTGGTCATGGAAGCATACAGCTGTGTGCCATCCCTTTGGCTATACAATTTAGACAGGGGCAGACAGAATTGGATGCAGATGTCCTTCTTGTTGCTGCTGTATGACAGCCAGAAACATGGTGAACCAGCCTTTGAAGCAAAAGGCAGATTCCTTGGCCCTGGGAAGAACGTGTCATCTTCTCTATACCCTTGTCAAGAACTTACCTTTGTTTATCAGAAATCCTTGGAAAGATCTCCAGCGCAACTACACTCTGAAAAGCTTGTTTTCCATTCTTTCAGACAGATTATTTCTCAAAGCAAACAATGTACTGAAGCACTATCACACAAGGCTCCTAAATTTTCTCAGCATTGAGCAGAATCGTAGTCAGGAGTCCTGCTGGCTTTCATCTAATCCATGTGCCTGCAACCCCAAGAACAGTCAGGTTGACAACTCAGATTTTATGCTGTTAGTGTTCACATTTCATTTAAAACAATAAATGAAGCATCTAAAAGGTGCAATTCCACAACACACTGGCTCTGACAGCAAAGCCCAAAGCCTCTTGTAGCCTTAGCTGGCCTGATCTAACTGTTTCTCAAGTAACATTATAAAAGAGATCACTTAAATGTTCCAGGTTAAAAATAAACTTAGGAGAAAAGCAGAGGTTATTTTTAACTCTGTCTCTCAGCAATCACACCAACAGAGTAAGCCCCCAAATGGATGGTTCACATAAGCAAGGGAGAAATGGACTGTGGTGAGGAGGTGGCAATGAGGAAAGAAAACTAAAGCTGGTTTCCTCATCTATGACAAAGTATCACAGAATTTCGTCTGTCTTTCCAAAAGTGTTATCATTGCCAAGTGGCTGCTGTTCTGGATTTACTGCATCTCCACTTGGGCCAGGCAGGTGGTTTAGTTCTCTTTCTCTTTAATCCACAAACACGTGCTCAGTCTCCATCTACTGCAATTTTCCTTACAATGAAAACGTGTTTACAAAAATCAGAAAAAAAATCCTGAATTATAAATAGTAAAGGCAGAAATCTTAATAAATAAATTCTTAATTGCATTAACATATTTCAAGGTTTGGATACGCAATTCTATGAAATCACCCCCGATTACGGGGAGGCTTCCTAATTTCATCCAGATGCATTATCTCACTGGAACATGCACCTCTTTCTTTAATTCTGCCTCGAGACAGTCACAAAGAAGTAGGCTTCTTCTGCGATTACTCTGTGTGTCAAAATATGGAACTTCTATCCTCCAAAGTGTAGAGAAGCAGAAAAAAAAATCAAAACTCATCACTCTTATTCAAGTGAAAGTCAGAACAATGTTTAATCTTAATAGCCTATTATCTTTGCTTTTACAGGAAAACATCCATTGATTTAATTAAGACCAGTTTCACACTGACTCATCCATTTCATCAAAGTTAGACAGGGACTTTCTTAGGAAACTTATGGGACACTGAAATTTCCCAACAAACATGGACAGAACATATGCTTAAAATAAAACAGGTTTGGATGAAATGCAGTTAAAGGTGATCATTGGCCCCCAACATCCTGAAAACTGCTGGAATGGTTATTGAGTGCTGAACAATAGCTTTTGTCGTGCCAAGTTTAACAACAGATAGAAGCAACGGGTTTTCAGTTCCTATCAAAGTTAGGCACTTGACTCCTCTCTGGACTTTTGAAAATTCTCAGATAAAACTTTTGCCTCAGGCAGTGCCTGCTGATCAAGAACACCACTTGATATTTGACCCTCTTGTTGAACTGCACAGCTGCAGGGAGAATGGCTTCCCATTAATATATTTGATGTAAATGGCCAGTTCCTGAAGAAACACAGATTCGCTGCATGCAGTACAGTACTTACTGAACCCTCTGTGTCCAAAGGATTAACTGTTTTATTTCCTTTGTTACCTAGCTCATTAGCACAAGTTGTAGCGATTCATTCTTTTAGCAGATAGCAAGAGATCTCTTATTTTAAGTGCATGCACAGAATTATTACCAAATGGATCTGATTTCTACTTGTGAGGGTGACTACCCCTGGATGAGTGATCAGTGGCAAACCCTGAACAGAATTACACTTATGCTGAGGCCAAAATATAACTGGGGAACACCCTGCTGCACACTGTCTGCACTTGCATGCAATCTGGCAAGCTGGTCTTCATCTGTGTTTTTGACTCACTGGCATCAGCACAGCTATGCTAATAGGTGGCCATTGGCTGTGACTCCTACTTCAAGACAAGGCCTGACAAAGAAGTGAGAGTGCTATACAAGGGGTGAACTTAGCCTGCAAGAACCTAAAGATGAAATCCAAGTATAAGCTGAGCCCTCAGTGGGCTGCAAGTCTTGCACTGTGGCAAGGATAATAGAGATGAGGTAATGGCTGTGGGTGCTTTGTGTAGAGAAAAAAACCTCTCGCAATTATTTCTCTAAAGTAGCTTGTACAAAAATTGGATTTGTCTCAAAAACAGCCCCCAGCCAAGTCTGCCTTCTCTTGAACGTCTACTTACAGTGAGGCTCTAAGTTCAGGGCTGGATTTACTCAGAAAGCTGCCTTTGCACTAAATTTTTAGGACTTTCTGCAGGACAAGTCACAACTGATAACATAACAACTGGCACGACTGTTTGAAGTGTCAATTACTCAACCAACATTACTCAGGGCTCTGGAAGGCTTCCAGCAGTGTATGGAAATCAAATGTTTCAAACGATGATTGCCACTCCTTTCAGCCCAGCTTATTAAGGTAAACCACAAATGAATCAGTCTACCTTAAATCCCAGCCAAAAAACATGGTGGTTCATGCACTGAGTCACAAGAAGATCCGAGATCATTGCCTGAGAGGGAGCACTGTCTATCATAAGGGAGAGACAGAAATAGACTTGATAGTTTCTGCTGTCTGCTTGTAATTCACTGCCGCTGGCTGCTCAGGGAGGGCAGGAGAATTTGCTGATGCGCTGACAGATCACAAGTGATCACAAGCTTACCTGCTAATTAAAACCCAGAGGCACACCCTGTTCTCTCTGAGAGCCAGCATCTTTTTCTAGAGATTAAAACCTTCTGCATTCTGTAATGAATAAAAAGACATGTCTTACTTAAAACTGATGTGTGCAGTCCTAGTTTCAATTAATTCAAATGTGACATTTTACCTCTATTTTATTGAGAGTGCTTTTTCACGTCAGTGAGAATTTTGTACTGAGAGAAAAATCAGAACATAGATTATTTTATTTCTACAGCTCAGGCCTGATTCTTTTTTTCCACTTCAACTGGTATAGATCAGGAGTCATTCTACACAAGTTAGTGGAAAATCACTTGTTTAAATTAGAAGAACACGGTCCTCTGTTTTTGTCTAGTAAAATATTTGGGCAGCAATAATTGCATGTTTGGTGCCTTTTGCACTGCACGGAAAAGGAAAGAGTAATGGGCCAAAAAAGTTTTGCACTCTGTTAGTGATAGACACAGATGTGGCTGGACAGGAGTTTTCGAAGTAATTATAGAAACTGGCTTCACTGAGAATAGAAACACAAGGAAACTGATGTGAAGGACAATTCAGTTGTACTAGTGTAAACAAGGGGATTGTAAAACTTATGGAAAAGCAATGTATGGCACAGTCCTAAAGCTTTTGTTCAGGCAAAAATTCCACTAACTTAGGAAGTGTCCAAAATGATGTATTCCAGTGCCAATCATGAGAACATGCAATTGAAAAATAAAACGTGTGTGTACCTAGCTGAGCTGTGTGGGATTACTCGCTGTACTGCTGCTGCTGTCAGTGTAGCACTGTCTGTAAAAAGAGACTTCTTATTCATTTTACAGAGTGATAATTACTGCAGACTAGCCATCTTGCTTTATCTCATGGACAGAAAGTTCTGTAGGTTTTATTTTGTTTACTATAAGAAGGCCTGGCCAAACCCTAGGATCACAGATAGAACTGCTATGTTTCAGTAAAAGTAGAGGTAGTATCCAACATAAGATAAAAACCTTGTGAAATCAGTTTTTAATATTTAGACCTTAAAGGTTCACATAAAAGGTGCTTGAGCTTACCTAAATCTGATGATTCTTATTTAAATACAGATTCCCTTCTCTTCAAAAGTATTTTACCTTAGATAAAACAATACACTTTTCTGAAAATAGGGCAAAAAATGGATAGATGCATGTTAAGACTCTATTCAACAAGGAGACCAGAAGAAAGCAGAGAAAAAAACACCTAGTCTAATAATGAAAGTTACTCAGATAATTTTTCCTGATCAATAAAAATCAAGGATTAATTCACTTGGATTGTGAAAGAGGAAAAGCAACTGAAGTATTTAAACATCCGTAGCCTTAGATTTGCTAGGGAATACTTAGGTGTTGCTCTAATTTACAGTATTGTTATGAACTTTACCATCCACCACACTGTAGAGAAGGCTCTTATGCTCTCTTCACAAAAGCAACTTCATTCTACTCATATCTCTTTGGCAGCAGAGGCTTGAATCAAAAGGAAACTGTATTAAAGAGAATAAAAGCAGAGGGTGTTAAAGTTGGTTATATATTCAATGAATGAAGCTACATAATTACAAAGAGGAAAAGAATGCAGAAGCAGAACACAAAGCTTCTGTATCCCAGAAAAAAAAAAACCCGAATAAAGAAAGTTCTATTTGTGAAAGCAGTTCTTTGAAACTTCGCAGCCTGATTCAGAGCCCACTGGTATCAGTGGAAGAATTCCTGCTTGCCTCAGTGAACTTTAAATCAGGTCTTTGTAGGTCTTTAAATTGCACCACTTAACATTAAAGAATGACTTATTTTCCTCAAGGTTAATTCAGTCATGAAGTATTTTTAGTAAGAGATAGCAAAGTTTCCTTAAAGGAAGTATTTGATAAGATGTGCAAAAATCACTGCAATAAAAGTCTCACCTTTGTGCACATCTGTCTGTATTGCATCTCATTACAGATGTGAAAAATAGGCCTTATTCATTTACTTGATGAAAGAATAATATTTGGTAAACTTCACAGAACATAAAGCCATCAAAAGTTTTTGAGATTAAAACCAAATCATGGTATTATGTAGCCCTTCAACTCCACCAGCAAGCTTTTAAGATCAAATGAGAGAGAATTAGTGAGCAGCTGCTATAGAAAAATGGACGTAAAACTGTGATCACCATTAAAGACAATTTTTATTAAGTCTATCAAATGCCCTTTCTTTCACAGTGTTCATGCTGCACAAGGCTAATAATTGTCCAAATTTAGTGTCAGGTTGGGATCAATCATTGATTCAATTTCTGTTGCAAAATAAGCCCGCTCTCTAAGTGGGACGCTAGAAGTAAGCCCACTAGATACCTTGAGCATGTCATCAGTGTTGTGAAAAAGAAATCCTGGTATTTTCTATTAAATTTGTGTGCATATTTATATATGCAATACAGCAAGAGTACTCAGTCACATAATTCCACATTCTTGCTCACATACGTGCTCACACATGTAAACATTTGGTTTGGATTTGTAGGGCTTACATGACTCAAAGGACTTGTTTGGGAGCTGTGTATGGTGGGAAAAACAAACCAGCACAGATGATGATTCATGGGGTGTGGACTGTTTTCATTAAGAAAGAACAAAACACTAGCGCAAAAGAATCCTATTTTAAAAGGAGGTTTCCACATTGGTTGCAGACCACTGCCTGGATCTGGCAGGCATCCCACCAGGCAGGCCCAAGATATGGCACCTGGCAGCAATACCAGCTGGGTCCAGCCACAGAGCCAGGCCACGTTACTTGCCCAGAAAAAAGCAGGGTGTATTTGAGCTGGAAAAGTCACTCCCAGATATGGCTTGCAAGGCATGTGACAGAGACAAGCAGAAATCAGGTCTCTGTTTCTGAGATATTAATCTGACCGTGACCACTGAAAAGCAACATAGCCTTTTAAACAGACACACACAGCTCTCAGACCCAGATGTCAGCTAGAGCGTGCGCGCTGGCTTGCTGACTTACGCGAACTGCCTGGTGACACTCCAGCAGAGCATTTGACTCTCCAAGAATAATGATTTAATAAAAAGTTGAGGTGCAGGTCCTCTGCTGCAGTGCCACAGAAAGCATAAATATCTAGGGGCAAAATTCCCATGGGTAATAGATACAAAAATTCATTCAATCACTTGCAAAAGCCTTAAAACTATAGTTCATCAAAGCAGTTTTGGCCTGAAATCACAACAACAGCTGCAGTAGCCTCTGATGTTATGTTCAGCTTTCACAGTGTTGCAGGCTTTGTCCAATTCCTGGGCTTGTTTCTATGAAATAAACAGTTTTGCTCGGTATAAAGTTTAGCAGAAATCTCAATCCCATTTTCCTTTAAGAAAGCAGGGAACAGAAAAGGCTCTGCATATCTCAGCAAGCCCAGTGAATGTTCCCAACTTGTCCAGGCTATCTGCCCTTTCCTCTTGGTATTTCCAGCTTCCTTGTAGCTTCCTCCCCTTCTACTAGTTGCCTAGCAGTGTTTTTGGCTGATGTGACCTCAGCTTCTGCTTTTGTGCTCGACTCAGTTCCCCATTGTTTCTGCAACTCAGTCAGAGAGGCCAACTTTTTCCATATATGCTGATTATTGGAGATTTGGTTCCTGCATTCACATTTAAAAATATACTGCCTAAAGTTCAGCTGTTCTTTATCAGACACAACTCCCCTCCCCTCCCCCCTCACAATGCTCCATTTTAACACAAGCCCCGACAAAACCATGGAGTACAAGAACCTCCTGGTCTTTCCAAATACCCCAGGTGACACATTCAGTATTGTATAAGGTCTAATTCTACTTTTGTTTTGAGAAAGTAGTGTTGGTTTCTTATGGGAAAGACATTTAGTATTAGTACACATGACATGTAATACGACTTCTAATTTCTCTTCAGATAAAGGTGATACACTGCATATACCAACACCACAAGGTACAAGATTCAGTAATGGCTGTTGGCTAATTGGATGCTTGCAGGTGAAGAAAAAGGTACAACAGCAGACCCCCAGAGATACCAGCCAGGAAAAAAAAAAATTCCCCCAAAATGGATCATGTGAAAAAAGCACCTGCTTACTCAGCAAATTTACTCCCGTGCATTCAAAACTTCCAGTGACAAACTCTGGATCCTGAATTGCCAGCAGCAGTATCGGGAAGAGCAGAAGTTACAAAAAATACCATAATGAACAGTTCTTGCTACCACTAACATACCTGTCACACAAACATCTAACACAGCAGAGTAGCTCAGTTTGAGATTCAGATGGTCTTTGACCAGGACAGCTAATTATTTCACAAAAATTGGAGAGCTGTTTCTTCTGTAGGTGCTTCATCAGGAAGGAGTGATGAAGGCCTCAAATACCTTTGCAACTGATTTCATGCCAATCTTTCTTTCTGGAAGAGAGGGTTGTGATTTAAATTGCGGAGTTCAGTGTCTCAGTTCAGAATAGTTGGCAGTCCCAACCCAGCAAGCATCACGGGATGTTTGGAGGAGCTGCAGGTTCTGCCCGGAGGGGAAGGGCTGGGTTTCCCAGAGCGTTAGGGAAGATGGGGCTCCTTTGCATGCTGCCCGACTTCTGAGCAGCACGAGCTTTGGAGCCTGCATCACAGACGCTGAGCTTCCATGATCAGGGCGCCACAGTAAACCCCTTATCCCTCAAAAACTGCATCTTCATTTGAAAGGGAGAGCTAAATCCAATCCCCACTTCCATTCCCCAGGCCAGTCATCTCTCAGGTTAACTCTGCTGGCAACTTTCCCAGCTTGGCAGCCCTTTTGGCTAATGCACATTCTGGACTCGTCTCTGGAAAATTAAGGTGAATTAGCTGAACCAGGGAGGGCGGCGCATATTTGCTGATTTCTTTCTCCCCAGCTCTCCCCAAGGCAGAGGGTTAGGATGTTTTAACATTAGCGTGCTGTTAGCAGGTACGCTGCAACTTCCTAATGGCCCTGCGTGTACACAGTTTCGGAAATCTATACTGTACGTACTCTCCTACAGTGGGCGGGCAATAGGAAAATTATGAGAAACTTGTGGGCAAAAAAAGGCCCCAAACTTTAAGATGGGTAGTCTATAAAATGTAATTGCTGGTTCAGTGACTCTTTCTCCGCAGATTTTTGCAGCCAGAGTTAGACAGGGAGACAGCAGGGACCAGCTGTCTCCTATGGCTTCTTTGTCCAAACAACAGACTGACACATCTCCTTTTCTACTCACCGCTAACCACAGAGGATGCTTGCATCCCTTGGTGCTTGACTGGTCAACTTGTGTAAAACCATCAATTGAAATGGCACATTGAAGATGCATATGGTTTATCAACAATAATTGAAATTACTAATTAATCAAATGTTATTCATTGGTTTAAGTTTTCCTTATATGTACTCATCTCAGTTGTCTCTTCTGATCTTGGATTTTAATGATCAGATTTCAACCAATAGTACACTTCCATGTCTTGACTTTAAATACATTAAATAAATGAAAATATAGAGGGTCAGCTCCACACTGTGATTAATAGATGTCTATATAATACTGACTTGAAAAATCATCTTGAGGTAATCATCAGTCAAGTAAAACTCACTTGTCCTTACTATGAACATGATATTAAAACCCAAGAACCACCCCCTTCAATGCATTCACATGACTCATTTTTCAAATATTATTTTCAGGGCGGGGATGGGGGCAATTTCTAAAACTATTTTAATTAATCAAAAATCCAAACAGTTACTATGTTATCCTGAAGTAGTAACACTTAGAAAGACACTGATTATTAATAGAGTTTAGGTAGGATTTTCAGTTTTCAGAAGCAGTCTGCCCCAGTCTGATGACTCAGTCGTTAAGCATCTAAAACAGCAACATGCCGACCCAAGCAATTTGACATTTAAAGTGACATTAACCCATAGGTTATCATGGGTTGGAAACTTCTGCTAAACGAAAGTGTTGGAAACGGAACTAATGTATCAAAGTTCTGACAATCAACTCTTTTGTAACAAATTATGAAAAACATTCCAGATGAAAATAAATGAACTGGGAGTGGATGGAGAAGCTAGCAAGCATTTTCCACTTTCCTCATCATTCTGCTGGGGGAGGGGGAGAAAAGAAAAAGAAAAAGCTCAATCCTAATTAATGGCAATCCTTTGCACTGTTAAAAGCAGAGACTTTAAAAGCCCTATTTCAAATTCCTTTCCCATGCCTTTCTTCCACTAGGAACTGGTGTTCCTTCACGCAGTCCCGACTGGTAACATACATAGAAGCCTGCATGAAGGAGAAGTACATTGTCAACTCCCAACAGCCGTGTCCAAATGGAGCACCAGACTGCCAGAAGATCATGTAAGTACCCTAAAAAAATCCATGGAAGCAACAGAATCTTCTAAGTATCTAAATGAGATTTTTTAGAAGTATTTAATGACATGTTTTAAAAAGAATTAAAGCACCAAATTCATTTTAATTCCAAACTGAAGTAGGGTCTCATTTATGTATGTAAGGTATTTAGGCATCTAAGCGACCTGGGAGAACCATTGCCTTTCAAAAGCATTAGGCTACAAGGCAGTTAAGTGACTTTGGAAAATCTGCCCACATTTACATTGTCCAGAGACCATACCACATCGATAATTTTCAGTTTTTCTCATAATGACCATTCCCAAGTAGATGTTTACACCATCTTCAAAAAACAACCAGATGGGGGCTTCTAATTTAGTCACTTCAATACTCCACACAGATAACCACCCCTTATTAAAGAAAGAGTACGGCATGGGAAGCTGTAATATAACTATCACTTTGTAAGGAAATTACTAACTGAGGAGAAGCTTAAATTGATCTCGCATGTCTGATGAAAGGAATGGATGGGTCCACAAATCATCCTTCCGGTCCTGAAAACATGTGTAACATTATAGGAAGTCTGTCTGGGGACACCAGTGACACCATTCACAGGGCAGGAGTTAGATCACAGCTGCCCGAGCACTTACCCTTCTACAGAACGGCTGCCCAAAAAGCACTGGTGAGAGCCCGTAAGGTACCAGGCCCGTTACACATTTATAGTTGCGAGACATTGACTCAGGACGTACTAAGTGAAATAACATTTAATAACCACCTACATATTTTTACATCTATGTAGTTAATTAATTGCTAAAATGGTTTTACTATTTGTTAACACAATTCTCCCTGAACTGATTCTTTTTATGATTATTTCTAATAGGGTTTTTAACCAATTTTTATCTTTCTTGGTACCAGTACCTTTTTGGAATGTTTATTTAAAAATACATCTTTCTCTATTACTCATGAGAATATCACCAAAGTTAAAGCTCAGTCCAAATTGTGTTGCAAAGGTCTATTACAATAAATATTACAGCTGTGTTTCTGATAGCTACATAAGTTTGCCAGCTATGACATACTCATTTAAGACTCCAGTTAGATCTTCATCAGTGCCAACACATTTGGAAAAAATATCTACTGGAGAAACAGTAAGAGTGTGAGGCAGATCACAGGAGCCCTGCTCACTAAATAATATTTATATGGCACCTGCATTTGCACACACCTCCCGTTATAAAAAGTAGTCCTGAAAAGCAACCTTATGCGGGGGGAAAAAACTGTTATCAACTGTGGACTGCTTAAATGCTTTACTGAGCAGTAGTGATATGGTTTATAACAGACTTCTTGACTGCTTTCTGCATTAGTCACCTAGGACACACTGGGCACCAGGCTGCAGTCGCAGCCAGTGAGTTTACCCTGACTGACACCAGCTGACAATAACTTGGACTCTAATGCCCAGACCCTTATTCCCCAGGTACAGGAAAGCCTTGAAGCCAGTCTATCAAGTGAAACAGAAGGTTTTGAAGTCTTTACAGTGGAAGTGCTGCCCTGGATTTATTGGCAAGGACTGTGAACAGCGTGGTAAGGAAAGCTAGAGAGGATGAATGAGAATGAAGACTAAATTAGTCTTAATTTAGACTAAGAATTAAGACTAAGCCTGTCCTGGTTGCATGGTCAGTGATGGAGCAATCCTCTCTCTGACTCTGAAGAAGCTAGGTGCAAGAGATCAAAGCTGGAAAAGAAGAATTTGTCTGTGTATTTAGATTTCACAGATTTTAAATCTATCTTGTATTCCTCTGCCTAAAGAAATAACACTTTGCTTATTTGGTTCTCCTGTTTGAGAATCAAGGAAAGGACTATATCTTATTTTCTTTGATCTGTTATACCCAAATCACTGATACCTTGAAACAAAGAGTAGCTGTAATTAGCAGCAATTAGTAGCTATTATTACTAGCTACTTTTTAGTAGCAGTGTGGTAATTTTATACATGGAGAAAGGTATTCATTTGCGAGTGGGCCAGTCAGGTGTAGAAATACTTCCCAGAATGCCTAATTCCAAGTAGAAACCGGTGACATCAGAAAGCGACATTAGTATGTGAAACCGCCCGTAAGGTCAGTTTATAGGGTGAAGTCATTGCTTAGGGAAATCACAGTGTATCTCATTTCAAACAAAGCAGGCAGCGCTCACGCTGCTGAGCCCACATTGCTACCTCCCCTCCCGACTCCAGCCGGCACGCTCGGATACCCAGTCCTACAGGAGGGAGCAGCCGTATGACACAGGGATCTAGCCACAGCTGCTACTTCCATAGGAGCTCTAGCAACAGACTTTACATGCAAGGAACTACTACAGCTCTTTGCACTGTTGAATAATGACGTGTACAGCTGCTACGTAAAAGAGAAGCAGGACAGCATAGTTTAAAAACTGGAATGCTTAATGACATTAGTAGAATTTAGCAAATAATGCTCTATTCAAAACCAGAAGGAGAATGTAAATGATTAAAAGGTAATTCCCCGTAGTAATTTAAAGCAACTATAAAAAAAAAATTGCATGAAAACTTTCATGCATTCTTTGTCTAACTCACCTACCCAAATAGAATCCCCAGATAAAATGGGAGTTCCTTTTTTTTTTTTTTTTTTTTTTAAATCTCTAAGTTTAGCTTTTCTTCACAGATTTAACTATAAGGCCAACTTTCATTTATAATGTTAGAAGGATATTATCAAATGCAGTGCTTCTAGTTTAGTCCATTAGTTCTGTAACATTCATTTCCTAAAAACAGCTGCCTCATCTTTAATTCCTCATTTGTACGGTATCACTGTAGCTGGTATCAGCCACTGTCCGAAGGTTTAGTTAACAGCAGAACAAGAAAGATGAATTTGCAGACATTTGGATAGGAACCCCACAAAAAAGCAGCTATTTGTTATAAAATCATTTTTTACAGGTCAGTAAATCAGCATGAATTAAAAAACCTGCAGCATAACATCATCACCTATGCAATGTTGTAAACCAGTGCAGTACTCTAAGCTAAGAACGTTCTCCTGACAAGATGTTCTTTGCCCTAAGGAATCTGCAGTGCAGAAGTGTCTCCATATCAGTTACATCTGTGAAAAAGCTTCAGGAATACATTTTAGATGCAGAAGCTACTAGAATTTAGCAGGCAAGGCAGGGTAATTTCATGTGTAATGTATCACATTTCAATTGCAGATCCCAATTTTATTCTGGTGCCAGCAAATGAGAATGAAGGACTGGAAGAGGAGGAGTTCTCAAACCACAGTATGTTCTTGAACTTACTTTGCTTGCAGTTCTTTTACCTCTCAGTCACTGATCAAAGAAAAAAAGATGGATTTTTCAGCTGTTACTTTAATATGATAAGCAACATACACTATCTCTAGTGAAAGGATTATTTGGGAAAGTTTTTATACAACTACATTTCATTTGTTGGTGTTAATGACAGCTTCCATTCTAACACTCCATGAGTGCTCTAGACAAAGCAGCCAGAAGGTTCAAAATTGTAAGCAGGCTGGTCATCAGTGACACCTAGCAAGAACGCTAGCTGGTACAGAGCATTAAATCTTTCAAGGGTATGGATGTTTAACTCTTTGTCCTACAAAGTGGATTCAAAGGAAAGCATGGCATGCTCAAAAGTCTCACCAGAAAAACAGTCCATTCAAAATGCTATCTTAGGGTAGGTACCCAGGAGCTTTGCGAGTATTATTACGAAGTGCTATAGATTCACATCTCAGGCAGTCTATCCTGTCAATCTGGATACTTTGGATACTTATCCAAAAAAGACCTTTCCTTACCCTCTGGGAAATGGTGTAGCTTGTGGCTATTAAGTATCTTCTAACGACTGGCTTTAGGATAGTATTACAGCCCTAAAAGAGAGAGTCTTCTCTCACTTTGTGCTCTCAGCACTGAATGAATAAGCAGTTGCTTTACAGGACTTCAGTTTATAAAAACATTAGATTGAAAGATCAAAGGTAACTCTGGAGGGTAAGAGGCCCCCAGGATGGCACAGTTAGGGTATACCAGTTTCTGCAGCTCTCAGCATACACTTTGAATTCTGCAGCTCAATTTACCAGGTACTTATTTAGAGTAACATCAGTTAAAGGGCTCTTCAAGAGAGTCAGCTACGCCGCTTAAACCCCATGCTTGTGAATCCTCAGTGAAACATCTTAACTGCTCTTTCATTCTGTCCTTTTATTCTGGGTTGATAAACTTTGCTGTCCTTTCAATCAATTGGCTTGAAAGCAGTTATTATTCCAGAACATTTTTATGGTGTGTGGAGGTTTCAAATCAAGAGCATTTTTCTGACATCATGACTAGCATGGCTGAAATTCTTCTGTTAATATTTGAATATATAATTTTTTAACTTGTCTTCACTGGTAAAAAGAAAAAATCTTTGCAGAGAAACTGGAACTTAAGCTGCTATAAATCAACAAGCCCCTAAATGTCAATGCAAAATTTTCGGAGCAAAAAGTATACTGGTGTTCTCAGAGCTTGCAGGGCTTATAGAAATATCTGTCACCTGGCTGCTGCACTCTGTTGCATTATTATTATTATTATTATTTTAATCTTGTGATTAGTGGCAACATCAGTGGATTCAAGAGAAATGTTGGAAGTCATTCAAAACCATGAGGCATTACTGGACGATCTTCAAAACGATATTCATCAAGCAGTCAGCAACTTAGGTGACTTGCAAAGAATATTTGAAAACAACGGTACAAGCATGGTGTTAGAAGTGAACCAGAGTAAGTCAGGTAAGAGGTCTGGCACAGAATTATCAGCCTGCAAGTAGGCATGGTCCTCACTAAACTTCAATGCACCCAGTTCAAACATTGAAGTTAAGAATCAAATCATAGTATAATTCACACCAACTATGAATACGTCACAGCACTTTTCAAGTTATTTACTGCTGGCCTGGAATATTCAGATTTTATCGTGCTGTATAACTTTGTGAAGTACAAGGTGCATGGTAGAAAGCATCAGGAAAAGAAAACACTATAAAACAGTAAAATGAACAAAAGCAGGCTAGCTAGGAACTGTGTAAAAGTGGCCAGTTATGAAACTGCTGTCCAGGGATTTCAAAGTGTATTATTCTTCTGAAGTAAATTGGATAGTCAATATATCTCTGAGTTATCGTTTGCAGACTCAAAGACACAACTTGCTTTGCATTAAGCTTAATTTAAAATTGGGTTATTTTTGCAATTGTAAAGATTCAGCACGTTCTCAGATTCTAGGGAACAAGACGACAGTCACTGTAGAAAAATACTTTGAGTGAATGGGACCAGATTAAGATGCTTTCTGAAAGCGGAACTTAAAGAAAAATTGAATTTAAATTCATTTTAAATTAAATTTAACTTCCTCTGTTAACAGAGTTACAGGAAAGGCTTCTGCAGCAAATTCTGTTTCCCCACATGGAGAATTTCCTAAGGAAACATTTTAACCCAATGTGGGTAAGCTTCAACAGAAGCTTACAGAACCTCTCCAGCATGGTGAGAAACCTGTCCCACGCCGTGGAAGCCAACAAGAAAAGCATCGAGAGATTCCACGAAAGCACTGTGCCTAAGAAGGAGTTCCAGGAGCTGGGAACTAAGTTTGAATCTAAAGTTCAAGAAAATGTGGTGAAAGTTGATCAGGTGAAAAGAGATATAGATAATCAATTGCAAATGCAGCAGGCTCATATTCACTATAATCTCACCATGATCAAGGCAGATACTGACACAAAGCTCAAGAAATATCACAAGATACAGCAGTCCCATTTCTTAGCTTTGAACAACAGCATAACAAACATGAAACAAGAGCAGAACAATTTTGAAAATAAATTTGAGGCTTTGAAAAGAAATTTAACAGAACTCTTCTCACATCATGGTCCCAAAGATGAAACTACCCAGTTAAGCATCAGACAAATAAATGACATTCTGGCAGGGCATGCAAAGCAGCTTAAAGAACTTTACATGGAATCAGATGTGGCCTTTCAGAATATCGCGGTTTTAGAGAGATGGTTTAAGGAATTAAAAAAAAATATCTCAAAGTATAGGCCGGAAGATCTTACAATAGCTTTAATGGAGAAATCTCTTATTATTGAAGAAAACAAAGCAGCAATGGAAAGGCAGATATCAGAGCTCAACTACACTCTCTCAAATCTTCGAGAAAACTATTCAGATCTGTTGAGGTACATGGAGGAGTGTAATTGTCAGAAAATACCTTCTGACACTGATTTACTGGAGGAAGATTTAAAGAATATCACTTATTCCCTTGAAGGCACCCAATCAAACTTAACGGATATGAAACATTTAGAGTCAGTTTTTAAGGAACTCTTGAGGAACGAAATTGAAGAGCTCTCCTCAGCTTTTCCGTCTATCCATCAGTCCCTTAATCTCCGTCAAGAAGAAAACAGACAGCTTCAGTCACAGGTTAAGGCTTTTTCAGAAGATATTGGCTTCTTGAAAAAAAAAGATGAAGAAATTCATAGACACATCAAGTATCTCAATAGTTCTTTCAGCTCTCTTTTGGAAGATGCAATGCGGCATGAAGCAGCACTGGAGGCTTTATTGGGAGAAGAATTTATGGAAGTCTTGTTTGAAGAAGATCCTAGTACCCTAATATCATCAGTAGTTCAGCTGCAAGAATCTCTCAGACACATTGCAGAGAAACTCCAAGAACAAAATGTGACTTTAGAATCCCTTGCCAAGAGATTTCACCTCTTGGAGAGAGGTCAACTGAATAATCATGATGCTCGTACTTCTCCTAAGCATCCCAAAGAGGAAACACAGACATCTGCTGCTCTGGATGAAGCTAATGGTCAACGCGGCAACGTGGAACATATGGAACCTAACTATGAGGCTGCCAAAGATGACTCCTTGGATAGCTCAGGATATAATGATATCATGACTCTGAAGAATGATATCAAACATCTGAGCCTGGCAATCAAGAGGCATCAATCAAGAGCTGACATTAATCTTTGCTGCAATCATACAATAGTAAATGTAGTGGAGCCACTCAACATTTCTGTGGAAATTCTCTCAGCAGATTTAGCAACCATCAAACAGAAGCTGGAGGAGCATCTGCTGATTTTTAAAAAGCTGTTTGGAAGCAATGAAGAATTAGTTGCCTCAAATATAAGCCTGGATGTTACAAAGATTCAGTCAATGCTGACCAGAAAAGCGAGAAGGCAACAGAAAGGTCAGGACAAGCAAAGAGACAAAAAGAAGTCTGAAAAGCACAGAGAAAATATGCAGACAATAAGTGGAAGAAATACAGTACAGACAGAACTTTTGGAAAAAGGTAGGCTCTTTTCTTTCGCTTGTTCATGTGCAGGTCTAGCTTCTCTGGGCTCTGTTGCAAGTGCTGGGTGCCGTGCCCCACATGGCATATAAATTGTGGGACCTGAGCTTGTCCTGTGGGATACTGGAGGGAGAAGTTTTGACATTGGTTTACATTCTCCCCCTCCATCTAAACAAACAGCTCAAGTAAGAACCAAGTTGATACACTGGTTCACTTTTCTTGAAGCCAATAAAGTTACACCCATTATAGCTGCTAGGGAATTGCCCTTGAATTAATTCAACTTTACATGTTTAGAATCCATATTTTGTTTGTAGATGCTCATGTTAATGTAGTAGAAGTTTTCTCTTTTGAAGCTCATGGGGAATGTTGGGCTTCTTAGTTTTGCTTCTTTCTCCTCTGTTACCTGAGTCTGGAAGGAGTGCTTTCAAAGCACCAAATCCTTCCTAATGTGAACAGATGCATTAAATTAACTGCGATAATTTGCACAAGTAGAACAGGGAGGACTGACTACAGAGTGCATTCCCTCTCTCTCAGCTAAGCTTCAGAGACAAGTTTTCAGCTTATACTTCACTGTGACTGGCCAGTTTCCTTCCCCTGTAAACACGTGGCCATAAGCACTTCATAGTTACAGTTGCCACTGCTTTACCACTTTTTTTTTTTATATATATAATTGTAGCCCTTGTTATGAATATATAATACAGAGCAAAAAATCAGATCTTTCAGGCAACCATGCTACAAAACTGTAGTTAGATTGAATAAGCAGAGAATATATTTCTGATCAATTTATTGTTTAGGACAGAAACAAAAATGATACTTCTTTTTCTTCATGGTCTCAGCCTTACACTTTTCCAAAAATACTGGTCTAACCACCATATACATCCACACAACAGCAAAATGCAGTTGCTGAGGCCTATTTTGCTGTGACATCTGCCTAGTCTACATCCAGTTGTTTCTACAACTGCATCAATGAACATTTCTTCCTTTGATAACTCAACTTCTCTTCCCTGTATTATAGGGGCACTGAGATTTCAGCTACTTTTTGACCAGATAGCTATTTCTCAGAAATATTTTTTTAAACTGCAGTTAGGCTTCTATTGACATTGCTTTTTTCCCAAAAGTAAGATGTTTCATGTGCCAGCAAAATAAGAGTATTTGCTATAACATGCTTATTTTTATACCATGAACCTTAATTTAATATTACTTGACCAAAAAAAGGGAACATTCCTTTAATAGAAAAATAAAACCCTATTCATGTCATGATCTCACTGAAAGAGCCATTACTCTGCTGCTAAAGGATTTTTTTTCTTTGTGCCTGATTGCTTCTCTAAAACAAGCTAATTGCCAGAGGACTGTCCACAAATTTGAAAATACACTCTCCAGAAAACAGAGCGCTACTCTTGCACATACTTGCAGACAGACTACTAACCAAATTTTCAATCCTAAAGTCTGTTCAAATGTAGCATTTCTTTTTAATAAAAAGAGCAGTGGAAAAAATAATTACAAAGCTGCATCCATTTATATCACAGACCACGAGGATGGAACAAATGGGAACTCGCACACCTGCTAAACCCTTCTTCTTGCTAGCGTGGGTGGGTAGGCTGCTGTGAAGCTCACTGCAGTGCCCTCTCCCAGAAGGACAGATCAGAGGGTCTCAGACCAAGGCTAGAAGCAACTGTTCTGACACCCAACACACTGTAAGCCATGGTATTTCACAGAACTATCCCTGTAGCAAACTCACTAACTGCCAATTGAGGCTGAGTGCATCTTTGATGAAGACATTTGACTGGCAGAAGGTAACTACGTCCCTAGGAAAACCATTCCAAAGCTTTGTAGTACTTAACAGCACAGTACCATAGGCCATGCTCCCCTAGCAGCTGATTTTCAGAAAGCTGAGGCTGCACGGTGCAAAAGGCAAGAGATGACAGGTCGCATTGCCTCCCCCTCCTCCATCACCTGCCGTGGTACCTTGTGTGGATGTACTAACCAGGCTGAAGGTAGTCCCCAGTCCTGCCCTCCCCAGCTCCATCCCTCTCTGGCCTGCCAGATGCGGGGTGCCAACGGACTGTCACCTGCAGCCCTTCCTTGCTTATAAACGTGGCACCCCGTGCAGGCGAGACTTGGAGCGTGCCTCACACTATCACTGCTGCAGCCCTGTGTACACACAACCCCCCAAAAGCAAGTTTTCTGCCAGCATTACCACGTCTGTTCTGAACGCTTCTCAGTCTTTCAGTATAGGTAATTTGAGAGCAGGGATCAGACCAGGACCAGGGATTTGAGTAAGTGCCTCACAGATGCACACTGCTTTACAAGGTCTACTACTCCTGCTCGTAGTCCTTGCCAGGACTCAAGAACTTGCATGTCCAAAAGCTTGTCAAATTTTTACAAGTTTTCTCAACTATTTAAACTAGTCTAATTTTACCTCTTCCTGACCTCTCATTTTTGATAGTCTATGATAGTCTTATTATAGCTACAACAAAAGTAGCTGTGCTGTACTCAGAAAGAAAACAGATGCTTTAGATCATACAGAACGTTTCCAAAAGACTTCATCTAGAATTACGGACAAAATTATTGCACAGTGCCTGATACAATGAAGCTTCGTTTCATGACTTTAGCTCCTGTATGGCTAAAATAATAAAGATTGCTAATTCCCTAAGACATATGAAATGAGCAGTCCTCACAAAATAACTGATTTTAATATTTTCCTCCAACTTCCTTACCAGTTTCAGTTAAACTGTAAACAGTCTAGTATCCTTACATACAGAGGATCATCAATAATGCTACAAATATTTCTAATTCCAAAAAAGCATGGAATATTCAAATATGTATACATTGTTTGGGGAAATTATTATTATAAAAAATTGCCTTGAACTCCCCCCCTTTTTTTTTGATTCAGATATTCTCCTTTCAAGGAGCAGTGACATGTCTATACTTGCTTGTCATGATATTCACTGTCGAGTTTTATTTGGATGTAATTAGACGCTCTTTACAAACTAGGAAAGAACTTTTTCTGTCAGCACAATGCAGGAGATGCAACTCAAAGAATAGACTGTTGGCTTAATTTTTTAGTGACTAATACATATTATGAGGTGAGAATAGGGATAGCTATTTCATTGATGATAGAGGGTGGAATGACTTTACAGTTTGTTCAAACCCAGTAACAACAGGGAAAAAAAAGCACTAGCAATTATTTTATAGTAGTGCTGTAAAAAGGGACACTACAGAAGATCTCAAGGAGAGTTCCTTTCCCACAGGTTTTACAATGTGCATACAGAGAAAGCAGAAAAGGAGAGGAGAAGCAAAATAAGTTGTCTAATGAAGGTCAGACAGTAGTCAAATCCAACTCCCAGTTCAGTGCCTTAGCCCCTATGTCATGCCACTCCATGGAACTGAGCAGATATGCTTTCAAAACTTCAAAAGCAGCCTGTTCAGGTTTTCCCAGGAAACCCAGGCTCTCTGCAGAGGAGAATGCAGAAATCAGATCTGCGGGTTTTACCCTGTCTCCTACCTTGATAACACTGGGGAGAGAAGAGTGCTCTTTGTTAAAACCGTGTTCCTTTTCCCTCTCTTGTTTCAGACTCATCGGTGGCATTCCACGTGGGATTCTCGGAAGGAAAGGATAAAGGAAAAACTCTGAGGTTTAATGAAACATACCTCAATTATGGAAATAGCTACTTCCCTGAACACGGCTACTTTAAAGCACCACATAAAGGTGTCTACCTGTTTGTCATCTCTGTGGAGTTTAGTTCAGGACCAGCACTAGGACAACTCTCTTTTAGCCGTGGGTACAAAAGAACTCTCTCAAGTAGTCAGAGGAAAACAGCAAATGGAAATACCATGACTACTTTTGCTATGGCAGAGATGGAGAAGGGGGAGAGAGTATGCTTTGAATTGCTGCAGGGCTCTGTAGTGAAACGGAGCCCACCTGGGACAACAATGGGTGGATTCCTAATATTTAAAACTTGAATACTGACAGTTTGTTTTAATGATATACTTCCATAGATGCAATGGACCAATTCACTACTGCTTCATCTGTGATGCATTCAATCTTACTGCATGTGTTTAAACATAGCACTATCCTAGATTTGTCTTCATGCTTCTTTTCTGAAGTGTTTGGCTTTTGATTATTTGCTTATGAGCAGCAATGGGATTTTCCTTCCATGATAAGCTAATTGTTTGGACTCCAGGTGTATCAGTACACACACTCCCAAATCCTTTCACTGTGCAAATTTCACCCAACTAAAGAAACTGCTTTGTGGGACCTTCTTCTTCAACCATAAAACAAAACATTTCTTTTTCCCTGGCAAAAGAGTATCTTCTCCATGGCAAACATACCCACTACTGGCAAGTAAAAAAAAATTAGGAAAGAAAATATATATATTAACTCTTAAAGTGTGTACGAAGTAGCTCAAAATCAAGAAGTCTGGACAATTTTACCTCTTTGTTCTCTGTCCTCAGACTCTCTTGGGAACTTCTACCAATCACTCCATTTCAATGTTTCAGTCTGTGCATAACTTAGAACATAAAAAGAGATAAATCAAATTCAGTAAGATGCATCCTCTGCAAATATTTGTAGAACCTTTTCCTTCTGGGCCTGTGCTGTGCTTCAGTTGAACTGCCAAGTTTAATAGCAACATAACACTGTTAGGATGAATTAGGTCTACATTTAGACATTAAGAAAATTTTGACAATATTCAACAAATACTAGTGAAAATGCAATTTAAGTTAAAGGTGTCCCTGAAGAATTTCAGCCCCAATACTCCAGCATTTAGTAAGTAGTAAAACCAAGCAAGCGAGCAAACAAGCAAAACTAATAGCAAGATGACAAATATATTGGTCTACTGTCACTGTTTAATAGAAAATAAATTTATAATTAAAGTAAGCCAGAAAGTGGAATTTCTGAACTGTGGAGTTCTTTTTAGTTTCCAAAAATCTCAAAATGACCTTGCCTGGTCAGCCTCTGCCAAATAAGATATCCCAAAGGCTTTCACTTTAAAGAAGTTCAATTATTGTGGTATTTTTTCCTTGTCCATCCTAATGCCTTACAAAACAAAATTAAAACAGTTTAATTTGCAAAAAGGAAATGTATTTATAAATTTCCATTATTTTTGATGAAAGAGGTATAACCTTACCTGTTTGATGCCCTTTCAAGGTAGCATTTTTTCTAACAGAAAACTATCCTAGTGTTAAGTTTCCCCCCCACACACACACCTATTTGGACTCTAAGCAACAATGAACTACATAATTATTAAAAATCACTACTACCAATACATGGTGCACTTAGGACAACAGTTTGACAAGTAGAGAATACGCATCTTCTGAAATAAAGCTAGAAAGTAGTTTTAGCTACTTACTTGTTGATAAGATTATTACTCTATTCCAAAACCCCCAAAGCAAATGATTTTAAAAAAGCACTATTTTAAGAAATTGAAAACCAGCATGATTAAAGAGCCCTTCAGTTGGAGAGTCAAAAATAAAGGGGCACAGAGAGAGGACGAAGCAGTAGTTTAGCAGCTCTTGAAAGAGAAAATATCACCTCTGACTTTATTAAACCGTGCCCACCCACCTACTCCGGTCAGTGCCAATTTTCACATGAGATTAACTGGACAGGTCTCCCCGCTTATCTAGCATAGAACCATCAAACTTCTCTGCCGTAGGCAGTGCATAAAGCCCACAAGCTTGGTATCATCTTCTGTCCCACAGATTGCTCAAATATCTGAGGAAAGGGGGGAAGAAAAATCTTGAGGTGAAGGGTCGAAAAGGAAGAAATGCATCATATTGTAAGACTGGGATTTTCAGTAAGGAGCCACCATACTTGGGTGATCAAGCCGTTTTCACCAGTGTGCCTACATTTATGGGCTTTTTGTGCTAGCAGCATTCTGCAGTGTCAAGAGTGTTGCATAGGTCAGGTGAGTGTAAGGTACCCCTTTCCACTCTCCGGGTTCAGCGCACACTAATTCAGCACCTACTTAGCTAGGTTCCAAAATTAAACACATAAAGGGCTTTTTTTTTTTTTTTTTAAATACACTTTGCTTGTTTTTAAAGCTTTGACAGAAAGTTTCAACTGGAGTGAGAGCCATGTGGCTATTTGGAAAGAAACAGGGTAGGGAGTAGAAAGCAGGCAACAGGGAAAGGTGTAGAGGTGTGATTGCTGATCCTAGCTGTTCACCCAGACAGAACTTTTGAAGTTTTGGCATCCTTGCGCTTACCAGAATTTCTTATTTTTGTTGGAGGATAAGCCAGAAAAGCTCAGAGGTCATCAACTCCAGAACGAACACAATGTTACTATAAAGATGTTTTCATGTTCATATTTTTCAATTATGTGCTCAAGTGGCATGTACCTGCATGTACAAAGAAGATACACTAACTTAACTTGAACACAATCATTTTTGGACTATGAAGTAAAAAATTAATGAAAGATATGGGTTAAAACAGTCTATTGGCTGCATGAGCCAGGAAGCCTGACTTCCTTCTCAAGTGACAAGAGAAAAAATGATTAAGCTACTGTTTATTAAATGAATATATGATTTTTAATAAATTTCCATTTAAACCACCTCCCAAAGAGTATGCCATTTGACTGCTGCTAAAAATCACTTCCAATCCTGCCCCTCCCCAACGCTTTTTTTAAATTAACATAGCCACAACACTGTGACCTGCATTTTTATGCAACAGACTAGAGAAAATCATTTTAAATGAAAAGACAGTGAAGTCCAGATTAGGACCTGCAGCAAAGTTGCCACAAAATGGCAGTTAATATTTGCCAGATTAAATGTAACATTGCTAATAGCATGTAAAAACTCTATAGAGAGGTTAAACTGATTTTTTTTTTTTTTTTAAACAATCTTAAGTGAGGACTAACTGACACAATTTAAAGTGTAGTCATTGGTGGGCTCAGTGGATTAGGTATGGGCGATTTTCAAACATAAAAAACAAACTGAAGCTGACCATGGTCATTAGAAAGTGCGAGTTATCTATAATAGCAGCTAGGTTGCTTCAGTTTAACTCATACCAGACCAATTAAAACAGCATGCCTGATGGCAGTTTCAGGCAAGCATCAATAGCCACAGGAACGTATATGCTCACTTCAAAGATTTCTCTTTTTCAATTTAGGATTGAGATCTCTTTCCTGAAAGTGAGAGGGCATGCAATGCAAATAGACTCTCAAGCTGAGCATCATCTTAAAAACAAACAAACAAAAACCACAAAAAAACCCAACCTTCCAGCTTTCCTTAATACTTCCCCAAAGTCCTGTAACTGCCAAAAAAAATTGCTGATAGCTCAGGTTTCTGGACTTCCAAATCAAACCTCTTTAAGTTTTACAGAAAGATAAAAAAAGCTGTGCATCTTTTAACAAAGTGATCATGCAAAGATGTTATTACTGAAACTTTTCCTGCTTTTGAATGTATTTTATAGTGCTTTACATTTTTTAAAGTCTGTTCGGTTTTTTTTCTTTTCCATTACTAAGATGATCTCCTTACATCACCCAAAATATATGTACCCATTGTATTTCAACAATTTTACTTTCAATAGATCCATCGGTGCCTAAATTCTGCAATTAGATTCATGTGAACTCATTTGACATATCCACAACAAGCCAGTATCTGAAGTCCATGGTGGTCCATGCACAGCAGCGGTCCTCTCATATATCAGCCTCACAGCTGGTACTGAAAGACTTACTACTTTAACACCAGTGAAAAAAGACTGAATTGGTATTTTGGGAGGAGGTGAGGAGAAAGGTAAAGAGAAAGGAATAAAGATATTTACAGAACTAGATCTAATTCTTTATGAGATTAGTGAGACTTCTGCAATTCATTTAAAAAAAGCTTGTGATTCATTTCACCAATTATCCCGTATGCTTTCTGGCATGCACACAAAACATACCTGTGGGATTTTTAAGAGATGTTAGTGGATATGACTACCTGATTTTACAATAGTCCTAATGTTTTTCAGTTCTTAAATACTGATGCAAGCTTATCAGTGAAAAAATTTTATATAAACATCAAAAATATTCATACCTAAACTGTAACAGTTTGATATTTATTATTAGCAGGCAGTAGAACTTATTTTCAGTAATCACCCCCCCACCACCACCACCACCACTTTTCCCAGCACTTCCTATCTTAAGGATATGGCACCACCCTGCGGGCACATCAAGGAGCAACATGAAGAAATAAATTAAATGCTTGGTCAAAACAAAGACTGGTAAAAAGTCCCATTTGCTCACAGGATTTTCATTATGCTACCCTATAACGCTAACACCCCCCCCCCCGGGCCCCCAGTTTTCACCCCAACCACGATCAGCAAAGTTACTCTATACAAACTACCCAATAGCCACAACCACGAAAAAAAGCTGACTGTCAAGACACCAACTGTAAGGAGAGCGGATCTTTGCGCAGTGTAAACTCCTGTCCTTAACGTATTCAGGAGAAGAGGACAAACTGAAAGTTGTGTCTTCCACTGCACCTTCTGGAACTCTAAGGCGAGAATTTATCACTTGATTCTACAGAAAAAGTGTTATAACTGTCTTTATGATACACTGGTAACAGTTCCTATGATGCTTGGATAACAAACCTTTCTAGCTATTGTAAACATCTATCTTCAAAGCAAAGATTATTCCTGATCAACATACCTTTACACAGACAAAAAAGGAGTAGAAACTGATCTTACTTTTTCCTTCTTGCAAGCTAAAAGTGAATTCTATGGAGTGCAGTAGCTGGTAGTAGCATTTCTGCAATGAGAAAACATTCTGAGATTTCATAGACTCGGATATTCCCAGATGAGATATCCCCTTGATTATTCTTCTTTTATGTGATTCATAAAGCAGAATGAACTTTGCAGGCTACACAGAAGAACTAGCCTAATTTTGTAACTAATAGCACATAATAATACCACCTCAATCTCATGATTTGAGTATCACTACATGGAAAGAATGAATGTTGTACAAAATAATACATGATAAGCTTCACCCATGGAGGCAAATTTATATGTATATAACCAACACGTGGTGGGCTTACATTCAAAAAATGGAATTTATTCCAGTTTGACTTGCTTCTGCTTTTACCATAAGCCAAAGAAGGAAAAAAAATTAGAGTAAAAAAACTCTGGTTTTACTGCTGCGCCCAACTTTAAATCAAGTATGTCACCTGAAATACAGAGCACCAAATGATTCTGAAGACCATTAAATAATAAAAATGATCAATAACAACTTATTCACACATTTTGGAAAAAAACCATGAAGTTTTAAAAAGAAGGGAAATATTTAGTTATGGTATTATAATTTCTAAGTCATTACATTTTTAAGGCAATATCTTATAGTAACACAAAACACATTACTAATGTGTACTAAAATAAGGTTATTTACTTAAAAATGATACATTGGACATAAACTGTGTACAGAACAAAGCAATTCATGGTAAACTCAATAAGGCACCTTTTAAAGCAGATGCTGTACAAAATACATTAGTGTGTTACATTTTTAAAGGAGTATTCTACACTTCTGGCATATAACACACATAAGAGTGTGACCATTCTCCTTGTTCCACCCTTTCATATTTTATTTACATCTTCTCTAGGTTAACTACAATGTTATTCTTCTTGTATACAATATAGTACATTTCATTCTGGGCATGGTACGTCAGAGCACAAATGTCACTACATGATGTGGGCTTCTATAATCGCATTTTAAGATAAAACATTACAAGGCAACAATTACACGAGATTTGTTCAACAAATTAAGAACAATGTGCACTCCACTTCTGCTATACCAGCCAAGGCTAATACACCACGGCTCCATAAAGCACTGTATCATGCAGCATTGTAACCCATTTTTAAACATCACCCCTGTCTGGGATAAAGAGAGCGGGGAACAGATAATGTTTTTGACTTTCTTCAGAGGCACGGTCAGAAGAATGAGGAAGTGCTAAATCATTCTAGTATTCGACAGAATGTAAGCATAACCCCCCTGTAAAAATAACTGCAATAACCAAAGAAGGCTTTTTAACTTACGCTTTTTGCTTTTCGAACATTTTTAGACTGTTAAAATACAGTCTGCGAAGACAGATCAGACGATCTGTATCCAAATGATTCATTCATAGCACATTCAAATGGTCATTTAGATGAAGATCTAAAATTTGACTCTAGACTGCTATGGAGGTAATTTAAAAGATTCATTTTACATTTTATTTAATACTTCAAAATAGACCAATTTAGAAAAACTATCAAAGAAAAAGTGAAGCAGTTTTGGAAAACTGTTAGTTTCCTAAAATTCATAAAGCCTAATACTTCAAAAATGTTTACCTTGAAAGCGAATTGCAAGTTTGTGGCAGCTATATAACTCTCTTGATCAGAATTTTGTGTTCCCGATACCTATTTCTAAAAGGAAAATTCAAAGCGAAGCAAGACAGCAGAATTCACAATATAAGTCTGTATTTTTCTGTAGGAATATCATGTTTCTTGCAGAATTTACAAGTTAATCAGGAACACAAAAAACCCTTTCCTTTCAATGAATGTAAGTCAGTATTATATCAGTGATTCAAATTATTTTCCAACTAAGGGAAATCAAACAGAGCAGGTTAAATAAAAAACAAACAAAACTCCATATGTGACTGCTTAAGAGCTTCCAAGGCACAGTTCTTTATACTTCCAAAATAAATGCTACATGCTTTATCCAAAAAAAAAAAAAAAAAAAAAAAAAAAAAAAAAAAAAAAAAAATCATTTGCCAGGGTTGCTTGAGAGATTTTTTGGATGACAAATGCTTAAAATAGTTTTGACCAAGAAAATGAAAGAATCACACAACAATAAAATAATTCTAGCCCCTCTCCCCCAAAGGCTTATGAATTCTACAGTATTGCATGAAGCAACAACTCTGCTTAAGTACAGAGTATGCTTAATTAATTTATAATTAATGGACTGGCTTAGAGCAAAGTTTTTTTCCAAATGATTACTGAAGTATCAGTATATACATACTGACATTACACATACACATAGGCTCCAAATTGTGAATTACTTTGTATGGAACGTGGATATCTGCTCAAGTGCTTTATGCAGCCAGGTCCTTTAGCAGTTAGATTTTTTGGAATATTAAGGAAAGAAGTAATATTAAGCACCCAGCAGCTCCTGGTCAAGTCAATGAAAACTGCATGTGAATCCTATGTTTGAGTATGAACCTAGTAATTGAAGTGCTGAAAAGTGAAGGTTTAGCTTAAGCCTAAAAGACTTTTTTCTCACAAACATCACAGATCTTCTTTACAGCAGTCAGCTTACTTCTTCTGTTAAAGTGAATGTGTAAATCAATTCAGGTCTTAAGATGTCTACCAAAGATCACCATCCTATTGCCTTGCAAATGCCTAAACAATAGAGGAGAAAAATACATGAATAATTAAAAACCATGGAAATTCACACTTCCCTTGTTTTATTTATACTACCGTCAATGACTTCCTGAAGACTTGAGAAAAATTAGCAGAAAAAACAAAAAATCAAAATGTCAAACAAATTTAGAGCTAATAATGCTGTAGCAATTTTTGACAGAAATAAAAAGTATTCTAAATAGGAATGGATTAAATTAAATATGCCTCCATGCTCTGAAAGTATAAGTTACCAGGCTACCTACATAAACATTTCTCCTTCTTATTGACAAAAATTCTAAAGAAGAAAAAAAGCTTATCCCTTACTTTTTTTTTTTGGCTCATATCAAATATTTTCCAACTACCTGTGCAAAAATTACATGTAAAGACATGATTAACAATTTCGATCTCATACATTTCTTGGCAATGGACAGAAAAACCCTCTTTTAAAAAGCCCTTTATCATAAGAATTGTGGCACAATATCATTTATCACTTGCTGTTTGAAAATAAGTTAAAATCATAGTTGAAACACCTATGAACTGTTCAGCCAGAACACATATTAATACTTAAAGGCATTACTGAACAAAAGTAATGACTTTATTAAAAAAAAAAAGTCCCTTGAAATAGCTAGTTTTCTATAAAATATGTAGCACTGTTAAATAAAGTCTGTACATCACAATAGAAAATAAAAATACTGCAATCTTTTGCCTGACCATTTACATTATGTGAACTACAGAATTAAAAAGAAAAAACCCATATGTTAGGACATTGTAGTTGTTCACAAATCACATTAGTTCTGCATTACTTTGTTTTCTATCAGTTGTATTTTCAAGGGAAATTTAAACACATATCAAAACAATCTCCATGTACATATTTTAAGACAACAAATAATCTGACATAAATCAATCTGAAGTTTTAACATTTTTCATCGATTTTAATATTATTCCTTTTTTCTTCAAATCTCAACTATGGCGTGTGTGTGCACATGTATCTAATCGTACATAGGACTAGATTTTTTTTTAATAAAGCACAAAACACACTGTATAAATAACTTCCCTTTTTAAAGTTATCTAGAACAAGGTTTACAGTACAAAGTTATAGGCACTTAAATTATCAAATAGGTTTAATGGTTCCAATACTGTGTTCATTCTTCAGACGATTCACGCATTTGAAGTTTCAACGTGAGTTACGGTACTATTTTCTGACTTCAAACCAGAAGTGGCAAAGGAGTTGTATATCACTAAGCCTGCCTTACAGCAACCTCAGGGAGGGGTTCTGGCTTTTTAATCAGCTTGTCCGGATCAGTGAGGAAAAGGAAGGAAATAGTTTCCTGTGCATGCCAAAATAGTTGACACAATAGGACCAAATTTTGCAACTATATTAATTTATTGCATCTTCATGAAATATCTTTCAATGCCATTCTTCCCAGACGTGGCTAACTCGAATTAAAAATAATAACTGATTTACCTTTTCCACAAATCTTGGATTTTATAACTGTCCTCTAAGCAGCCCACAGATGTGACCTTCTGCATTTATATCAGGGCAACCCAGCTCAGTCTTCTGCACACCGTGGATCCTATCTTCAATAGTTCACATACTCAGTTCTCCAGGTATTGACCTTTACTGTATTCTCTAATCTTCTATGCCCAGCCTGCGCTTCTTGCTTTCCCCCTTTTGCATCTGTAAATTAGACTTCTTCTTAAGCCTTTCAAAACTGATCTTCTGCCTGGTTTTGTCAACTGGTGAGAAAGTATGTTCCTACGGCTAATTCCCTCCTGTATGGAAAAAGTTCAGAGCATGACAGGTACCTACAGGTAAGTCCAAATAAAGTGGAAAGGCAAAACAGAACATCACTGGTCTCTCTGTTAAGATATGAAGTATTACACAGCAAAAATGCTGGTTGCATGTGGCATTATGAAAAATATGCCAGATTTTATAGCTGTGCAATTATGGAGCCCACTAGACTGTTAGCAAGATGGCCAAGGCAGTTTGTACCTCTAAGAGATATTGTTTCAAGCTCTTTAGAGACTCAGGTAGGCATTGGTTTATAACTGGTTCACATTTTTGCAGTTCTCTTTGCAACCAAAACAGGGATAGAAATAAAATTAAAACTGAGATTTTGGAGGATAACTTAATGGCAAGGAATAAATTCTGCAGCAAATTCTGTGATTGCGAAGTCACAAAATACTCGGAGCCCTGACCATAGAAATTTGTTCATTTAAATCGTTTCTTATCTATCCCAAATGGCAGCAAAATAATCCTGGCACACACATAAAGGCATAAGGAACTGTTAAACTGAGCAGTATCACAAACATATCCATAACCTACAGGCTGTTTCACAAAAACTTGGTATGAATTGACTAGGTTTTATCAGGTAGAAGGCAAAAAAAGCTTATATTCTCCATCTCTGCTGAATCCATTTAGCTTGTTAGGCTTTCACAGAAAGCACTGTAATCTGAACATTCAATTCAGTATCCAGAGTTTTACTGGAGACTCACTAAGTATGACTGAAGTCTCAATGCAGCTCAAACAAAAATGAAACGTGTATTTTAACAAGGCTGTCCATATACGTAGCATGTAGTGTACAGAGGCTCTCAGCATCACAGTCTATGAAGTACTGAAAGATTTAATTAGCAGCCTGTAGAAGTGTGGTGAGGAAAAAAACTGAATCTCAGTTGCTTCCTCTTCCCACTTAGATATCACCCATGTTTGAGTGAAAAGTTCTAGGAGTCCAGCTTTGCTCCCCAATGTCAGTTTACTATGTCAAATCTTTACATCTTGTGATTCCACCATCTTGGCAAGTGTCTTCTTGATCCTCAAGGCAGTAAGTCTTGAGGCAGGATTATGGGCCCAGCATTCAGACATTAATTTCAATATTGCTCTTAAACACTGAAAAGCAAAAAAACAAAGAACAACATTGTAACAACTAACAATCCTAAGCGGCGTATAGTTTTAGTTCACTACCATGTCCAAATTACAGAACTAAGTCCAAAGGTGAAACTCTTAATTTTTCTGCAAAATTACTGTTAAAAACCATTATAAACAGATCAATTAAAAAACTGACAAGCCCCTTCTTTCTCTCCCCTCCATCTCCTAGTATTGGAGTACCTAGAACTAACTGAATTGTGCCTTTAGTTACACAAAGATGCATTGCCACAATTTGTTGCTACAACTCGAGAACGGAGGTACATCAGAATGGTAGCAAAAAGGAAAAAAAAATCCACATATGGCAGAAAAATTGTAGAACACTTTCTCACCAAAAAGGAAGGAAGATGTGACCAAAGTTCTCTCAATAGTCAAGAAACAACATAGGAAAAAAAATAAATAAATCAAGAGTTCAAGGATTTGGGGCAGAAAAGGTATGACATATCTACCTTGCTATGTGAAACAGTTAAGTCTTATTACTGAGTTTAAGCAGTGTCCCTTTAAAAACACATTCATACTTAATATTTTTGTTATATCACAGCATAAATAATGTTGTTTCACAAAAGGAGGATTATTTGGGAACATACTGGGGGGGGGAGGGGGATAAATAAATAAATAAAGGGAAATAAGCCTAGCAGAATAACATGGCATACCACACCACATCACAAAAAAAAAAGTGTTCCAGGGTCAACAGATATACTGCACTCCAGGTATACTGTCCAAAATAAGGATAATGAAACAAAACAGAATGTAAACCTTTATGCAAAATTCTTTTGAACAGGTGGTTACTGACCAATGGATATTGGTCCAACAAAAGAACCCCAAAAACCAAAAACAACAACAACAAAAAAAGCAACGGCTGCTGAAAGATCCTGGCTACTTTCCTAAGGATCTACAAACACAAAGAAATCACTATACATTCCATAAAATGCCTCATGCAGCAAAACGCTATATATATTAGGATTAATAAAACTAATAACAACTGCATTCTAAGTTTTAGCGCCAATAAAACCCTAAAAAAATACTCTATTATCTAATGACATGATCCCATTTACAGCAGTAGTCATACACTTGGACACTGCTTAAGAGTGTCTACCTCTCCGATCACTCAAAACATACATTAAAAAAATACGATATTTTGAGCTGATCTCAAACACATCTTTCTTTCATTATTACTGTGAGGTTTCAAAATATTGGACTGTCTGAATGTGTTCCCTGTTTTATAATGCTTTGATGTTTCTAAACTGAAACATCCTTCCCATATTAATGAACGAGCTGAACTCATTTTTCCTCTCAGCATACTTACTTCATCGCTATTCCATCTATTGGATACCACTGGGCGTAGGCGTTTGACACACACCACTTCTCTCATATCCTCATAGGATGGATCATTTGGCACCATGTCATAGTATGGCAACTGATACTCTTCAACAATACCTGGAGATAATTGTGAAAGATCAAGCATCATAAAAAAAGAACAGATCTATATATCTGCTCTCAGATTTCCTTAGCTAGGAGCAGAAATTAACTCAATTTTCCCACTGTACCAAGTCAAACCCATCACACTGTGATAAAAACCTAAAATTTCAATGCAACAATCAGTTACAAATGGTTATGAATATTAAGTCTAAAAGCTACATCAGTGCCTTGCAGTTCCTTTGACTTTGATACGGAAAGCAGAATTTGGTATCCTCTAACTTACTTCTAATCCAAATCTGTGTTCTGTCCACGGACTGCTACTACTACTTCTAAAGAAGGCAAGCCTGTTGATAGCGGGATTAAAATTTGTTACATTATTTCCTGGAGAAGTAAGTATTGTTAACTCTGGACATGGGCCTGGCAGATTTTAAACAGAATATTTAAAAGTTTACCTCCTGTGACACAGCGCCGAGCCATTTCCCAGATGATCAGCCCAAAACTGTAGATGTCAGCCATGATGTATGGTTGGAAATGATTTTTATTTAGGCTTTCATCTAGGACTTCTGGAGCCATGTAACGTTTTGTTCCCACTCTAGTGTTCAAGGGAACATCAACTTCGTTTGTATCACTATATGCAAATATTAAGAAGTCAGTGGATTGTGGAATTTTACAAAACATGGTATGAAATAGTGCATGATGCAATCACTACACTGCAAAGCCCTCATTTACAAATTAAATTTCTCTTTCTTATATTTCCCTTTCAATACTACACTTACTATACATCATACCTCCTAGAAAAAGACTATGTAGAGAAATGATTGTGAATATTACACTTGACAGTTTACTAATCCTATTACAAGGCAAAGAAAAACACGTATGAATAAGCTGAATTAAAAAACACTATAAAGATGAGTATGTTTGGCAACAACTCTTTCAGGCTCTATTGTAGCAATAGGCAACTCTGGTTCTTTTGAAATTAAAAAAACCAAGAAAACCAAACCAAAACAGAAAAACCACCCACACTTAAAATGTATTCAGTAATACTATTATAAGTATTCTTTTTGCAATTAAGCTTCAATTTCTTTGATGCTGCTCACATTTTCTATGAGACAGAATTTACAATGAAATTACATGCTAGCGAATGAAAAAAGCACAGTTTTGAATGATGAACATCAATTAGTCTCCTCTTACTTTCCTCTATAAAGTTTTGAATTACTACTTCTACTTCCCACAAGAACAGAACTCTTTCCTTCTCTGCTTGACAACCTTGAAGAGCAACCTTGATATTTACTAGCATTCAAAGAATGAAGTGCATTTCACTTTCAAAACAGAAAAAGCCTGATGCATGCAACCAACTGAGTTTGCATCCCTTTTCAGCTGGACATCTAGCAACTTACAAAAAATATACATATATACACACACATACTTTTTTTAAAAAAATGTGTTAATCATATTTATGTTATATATATAAAATGTACATTTTTCTATTACAGATGTTTTTGTCCATTTACCTGTTAAACTTGACTGCAAGGCCTAGGTCAGCAATACAGCAGGTTCCATTTTTCTTTATCAAGATGTTTTTACTCTTCAGGTCCCTGTGTGCAATAGCAGGCTTGCCTTGTGTCCCATAAATTTCTGTGTGTAGATGGCAGAGACCACATGCAGCAGAATAGGCCAGTTTGAGGAGAGCCCTGTTGTCTAGTGTAGTGCATTTCAAAAAATCATACAATGATCCATTTTCATGATAATCTGTAATCAAGTAAAGCTGGGTCCAGGAGCCAGTGCCCTTAATGTCTGCAGCTATAAAACCTATCAAACATATAGCCAAAGTTAGAATGTATTTGCACATAAATTCTTAATGCAACAGATTTGGTATAAATTCTTAAAGTTATATTCTCTCAGACAGTATCAAAAGGTATCTCTTCCCCTTATGAAAACCAGTAACGTAAAAGCTCGTAACTCAACCATACATGAGGTTGTCATTCCAGTCTTCTAGCAAAGAGATGGCAGACACACATTTCCAACCAAGAAAAGCAAGATTCTACCCTTTGTATAACATTTATTAGTATGCAATATTCCATGAAAGAAGCCATATTCCCCTCAAAACATTCATTAAGAACTCCTGCTCCTTCACCCTGAAACAAGCCCTTCAGTACTCAGACACCGGACTCCTTCCTTACCCAGGATGTTTTCATGACGCATTAAAACGGTTTGGTAAATTTCTGTTTCTCGGAACCAGCTGGCTTCTTCTGTGGTGAAAAACACTTTGACTGCAACTTTTTCACCCCTCCATTTGCCCATCCACACCTCACCATATCGTCCTTTCCCAACTTGCCTCACCATCTGAATTTGTTTGGCAATAGTGCGCTGAACCTACAGGGGGAAAAAAAGGGGGAGTGGGGACAACAGAAAATTCAGCAACTAATCTCAGATACCTGGGCAAGCTGCCTGTCAGACAAAACCTGGATTGCTTTGAGAGTGCTCCTATTCGAAAAGTTTGTTTTAGAGCATTTTCCTGCTATTCCCATTTCAAACTCATTATTGCTGCTTCCAGGGGAGAATTGTATTAAAAACCCAAAAGATTAAATCAGCTTGACCTCTGACCTAAATCAGATTGCATTCTGTTGCATTCTATTTGTTTCTAATTTATATATATTTACAGTCATCTGTCTCATTGGTTAATCTTTTACTCATATAATCTTAATACTCATATTAAGAGTATTTATATGAGATTATATGAGTATTACATGGAATGTTTAATCAAAAAATGTGAACAACTCGGCACAAAGTGCAAATTTATGAATAGTGGAAAAGAAAAGAAAAGATCTTTGAATTTGCTCAACTGGATACTTGTATTATCCATCATTGTATTTTTATCTTAATGTCTGTAGGATCTAGTTTTTCCTCTATATTTAGCTGAAGCCAGATTTCTGAACAAAGAATCTATTTTTGCACTTGATTTTAATTAATTATCTGAAGATGGATTTCTGTACATTTTTAGTTTGTACATTATCTTTCACAGTAATTGCCTATAAAAACAATCTACATACAGTATAGATAAACTGCTTTGTTCTAGGCATTAGATACAAAACCAAACTTTGCATTTGATGCAGAGAAGTTCAGTGAAGAAAATTTTAGTTCACGTTTTACCAACAACGGTAGTCCCGATCCACTGCCAGAACTCTGTGACTGGTCAATAAGGTCTTTTAATGACTCCCCAGCTGGAATAAATGCTTCATCTTGTTCCAGGTCACGATTATAACAGCGTCTCTTTGCCACCCATTTACAATAATGCCTGCAAAAGAGAAGAGGAGGTAAGTTGAGCTCCAAAATACTTTTTTTCGAAATATGTAACGAACTGCACTAGAAGAAAAGCTATTTAAATGCACAAGTTTTCTTAAAAATCTAGTTTTTAATGTATTTTTTTTTCAGAAATTTAATTTAAGTCATTTTTAATATAAAGCAGTTGTTATAATTCATGTAGAGATGCATCAATTTATGAGTCAAGTGGATAAACAGCATTTTTAATACTCAACTCACAGCCCAGTGTTACATGCTTAAAGGCACCACTGGTTTTTGTTTAAACAAGACGACTAAACCTTGAACCGTGGCAGTTGAGGCTGACACATGCTCATTTCTGCTGAGGCTGCTAGAATGATGATAACCTCCAGCAGAGGACTGGAGCAGACAGAAACAGGTACAGTCTTTTAAACTGCACCAGTATGAATTGCCATAGCTCAGCTGGAAGCATTCTTAATGCAGATCAACTGTTAGTTTTAAACATAGCAGAAAAAAGAAAAGTTAGAAAACATATTCTTGTTGTTAAAGGTTTACAAAAGCATTATGAAAAGGTAAGCCTCAGAAATGGGGCAAATATAAATAACAGGAGAGATTTAAAGATCGAAATATGCAAAAACAGAAAAACCACGCATGCCTTAAGATACTCCTGCTTACTGGATGCTATACCATCAAAATTATACACAGTTTAGAAAACTGGAAATAGTTATTTGCAGCTAGAATAAAAAATCAAGTTCACTGAAATTCTATGCTTTGAGAATTTCATCATTTTCACCTAACACAACAAACCAATATCCATGGAGATGTGAAATGAAATTACGATGGTTTCAACTTCAATCTATTAGAAATACGTATGACTGAGTACTTTTATGAAGTAACTATTCTGTTTATATTCATTTGGGAAACAAACTGAATTAACAATAAAAGAAGTGCTTTCCTTACTTGTAACAAAAGCAGCTAAATAAGATGATCATGACAATTATGCAGACTGCCATAGAAATCAACACTGCCATCCAACGAATGCTGCCATCAAAAAGTCCATCTGTTAAAAAAAACAAAACCCAAAAAACTAAAGTATTGTCTATTAATCAAACATCTAGCGTAAACATAATTTAGGTATGACATTTTCATATACTGTTTATTTTGGGATTGCATAGTAACTACATAAACACATTTCCACAAAATGTGACAATTCTACAGATCTTCCCAGACTGTAAACCTTGCCAGAAAATGGTAAAGAAAAAAAAAGTTATTTTAAACCTTTGAAGCACTGCATTTTGTTTTCTCTATTAACATCACCAATACTGTGTATGGATGTACATATGTATGTATGCATAACTGATGAAAGTAAACTAGAACTTATTTTAATGGTAGCAGGGAAGACCTATAGAGAACATTACTCTGAACTTCCTGCTATCATTTCATTATTTATAACATTGCTGATAAATCAACCCAACAGGTAAGAAAGTTTCTGTGCTGGTAGATAATAAAATGCAATGTAATTTCACTAATAAAAAAAAGTAATATCAAAAACAATCTTTTTGATATGAGGGACTGGCCTAAGAGGAAAAAGAATACTGTGAGTGACTGGTAGAGGAAAAGCTTAACTTGTAAGTGACAGAAAAGGAGAACTGGAAATGCAGAAGACTGAAAAGTATTTGTAAAGATTAAATAAAGTAAGTGGGTATTTAGTATGAAGTTTAGTACAGAGCTTCACACCAAAATGAGATAGTAAGGAAAGAAAAGATCGGTTTACACTTTCTCCTTATTTTCATCAGTTGATCAGGAATGACAGAACCCAAAAAGCATTAGTGGCAGCATGAACATTTAGGAGTTGTTTAGCTGTTTACCTGTACTATCAAGTGGTGGTAATGTTGGTTGTAAATCCTGATTGCAGAAGTCAGTCCGACAGCACTCAATTGTCCGACGCAGCTGTGCTTTTGGTGAATCCTACAGACAGAAAATAGAACAAACATTCAGATTCTGAAGTTATCAGCTAGGAAGGGGACTGGAGATGGTATTGATACAACACAGAGACAAATGTTTAGGTAATTTTCTTTAAAAAGCAATTCAGCCTCACTGTTGAATGTATGAGACGTATCTTCACAAGTATAAGCCAATCTTTGGGCTGCAAGCATTTTATGTTCTCACTTCTCACGTAACTTTTTTACTTTGTGCACAGAAATAGGCAGTTCCTACTTAAGCAGCTACTTCATATTTTGCAAAATTTTTAAGCACGGCCAAAAGCAGCTTACTATATGTTATACAAATACTGCTCTTAGGACAGCAATGCCCATCCCTTTAGAAGCTTTTCTACAGCATTCACCATAAAAATAGTTTGCTTCAAAAACATCTTCAGAACAATATATAAAGGAGGAGAGGCATGAAAATTAGTTTAAGGGTGAGCAAAGACACTAATATAAATACAAGAATCAAAACGATTTCAGAAGGTCATCATGACCCCTCTGCTATGATTTGCAGTAGCACTAGATATTCACAACTGCACCTGAAGTCAACAGTGCTTCCAACATGCAGTGCTACTGACAGCTACATTATACGGAAAACTCAAGTCCTAAAGACTTAAAATTGAGCATCAAAAATAGTGATAACATTTTTGGAGGGTGGGGGGCAAGTAGCACATAACTGGTGGCTACCTCTAAGTTTTGTTTAATGAACAGTGTGACAAAGGAAAGAGCAAAATCTAGTCTTCCACCAAGGCAATATTCAGTTGCCCAGCTAGCACCAGATCCCTGTCTTCTAATCAATCCCTTGCTTTATTAACCATGTTTTCAATTCTAACCTTTGAAACAGATAAAGGAATTCTAAAGGCGCCAGTCTACTTTATTACACCAGTTTAATTCAAAAGCAAGTTAATTCCATGTAATGATATGGAACTCTTTTGGAAAGGAAAAAAGAATCCTACATCTGACAGTGGAACAGAGACATTTCCTAAATTCTTTGTGCATGTTCATGAAACTTTAATAGAGCTCTTCTGGGATAATCTGTGAACACAACTCCTTTAAATTAGTGCTCACCACTCCAACAAACTAAAGAAAACAAGAAATTTCAACTTAAAACATATAAGATACACAAATCAATTAAATGTACTACAAAGTTGCCTCTTCAACTAAGAAAACAGCTGATAACAGTAAAAGGTTGATGTCCTCTGCGTTGTATCAATTCATCATTGGTTTACAAATACTTGCAGAGAAATGATGAGATGCAACAACCCAGGATTCTATTCCAATCTTTGCTCAAACACCATCAAGAGTCCTTTCTATCACCATCCACTCCTGTCCTATTCTCCTCAGAGCTTTCAGCTCCTTCCCAGTCTAACTGGGACTTTCTGTCTCCGTGTTTAGTTAAATCTAGCTCTTCCCTGCATTGGATCAGTGTCCTCGCACCACTCATCTCTGTGCTCTTACAGGACACTCACTACCAGGGCCCATCTCACTGTCATATACTGCCTTCCAGGCTCCTTGCCCAACATCTGACTCCAAATCCTCCATGCAATTAGTTCCGCTTCCACAGATATTTACAAGGGATGTCAGTACTATGGCAAATGTTTGCTTTTTAAAGCATGTATTTTGGTCAATATTTGAAAGCCTTTATTATAGCTTCTGACCAGAGATCTTCAGCATGCAGATGTTCATTTAGCACTTATGAAAAACTGTATCACTGCAGGATCTTTTTATGAAGACAGAAAATTTCAACAAGTACCACCACTATTTTTAAAGCTGACCTAATATATCACACTCCTAACTTTGCAGGAAATATCTCTAGGTACCTCTTTTTTCTTTCCTCTGAGTATATATTCACATACATATTTAATTTTTGACCCTGAAATTGGCAGAGTGTAGTTAAGTGGAGGTCCAAGTATTTGATTTGTCACCAGCAAGCCATCATTCACTGTGGTGAAGGGCAACATGCAAAACTTTATGATAGCAAGTCATAAGCTATACAAATTTAAACCGTTTATGCAGTTTCCCTAGATAATCTCCACAGAGATCTCCAATTTTAACGATATCTCATTTGTACCTTGCACTGAAAGTCTGAACCTTCATACTTCATGCAGCCAGAAGCAAGCGTAGGTTCTCCATGTTCATCTTCCTCAATGATAGCAAAGCAATGCCCATTTGTTCTGGAATAAACATATCAACTGTGCTTTAACAGTCTGTTTGCTGTTTACTATGCAAGATTAGTTGACCATGAATCCATTAAGAAAACTGGCACTGGTAATATCTAAAACAATTCTTCAATAACACAATAATTACCAAGTTTGATGAGACCAAAAAACACCCACAGTATTTTCAAATAAAATGCTGAGGGGCAAAGTTTTCTCCTAAATATTCCTCTCTTCATTTTTTTTTTTTTTTTAAACAAGCTTTGACAACAACACACACACAGCTGTTGAGAAAAAACAGGGGTGGTGGTAATGGTGGTGGTGGTGAGTGAGCAGAAATCAGACCAAACAGGCTTATTGATCACCATTTTATAGGTTAAAAAATAAAATAAAATAAAAACATCACCACCAAAAACAAAACAAAAAAACCCCCCAACCAACCAATTCAGTCATGTCTGTTCTTGAAACTGCAATGATAAGTGAGGAAGGATAGCTCTGGTACACTAAAACAGGCTACTTCAAACTGCTCAACTACGTTTTTTCCACATAAGCTTTCTCAAATACTCAGCCTTTGGGGGGGGGGGGGGAACAAAGTAAACAAGTTACATTCTTAAAAAAAAAAAAAAAAGGGACTTCAATTTAAATCCTCTTTTATAGTATCTCTTAATACCCTATTATCTCCCAAAATCAATGCTTTGATTTCTGTTGTACATTCAAATGCTGGCAACATTTGGAAGGAATCCTAAACCAATTCCTAATGTTAGGTTTGTGCTTTCAATACCTGTTAAGCTAAGATTTTAAGTAAATCAAAATTATTTCCCACAAAACAGATATTAATTAATAAAAACAAACGGGATTTGTTTGCCAGGAAGACTTTAAGTTAGCATGAAGAAACTCAGATTTAAGAAGCATAATGCAAAAAAATACCCTGCACATGCATCCTTTATGAGTGTTATGAATCCTAACAACAGCTTTATCAACAGAATAATGATCTATAGTTGTCAGTCACTTCAGAGGAAAGTTAAAATTCAAGCCCTACACTGACAGTATACACTAGAGGGCGATAAAAAGCAAAAAATAAAATTCAAGGGCATTTAAAGGCAATACCGGATCATAAGGCAAAAATAAATCTCCAGGTGCAAAATCATGTTCAGAAAATACTACCTGCATGTATATTTAAAAAGAGGGCATCAGTGTTTGTTCCACCTCCTTGGAGTCCACAAAAAGATGCTTTACACACCAAGTGACAGCTATAGAGATGCTCAATACTGCATGTTAAAGTGAAGATTCAAATTACATAAGAAAGTGATAATGTTTTCTATTACGTTCTATTACAAAACTCCCTAAGCACGCATGTAATTAGCGTACAAGTCTCTTGGGAAACTTACACCTATCAAAGTTAAAAACTACCCTTCTCTCCCTAGGTTGAGGGGCTTTTCTTGTCGTTTCCCCCTTTCCTCTCATACCTACAACTAATGAACATGTAATAAGAAAAATTCATACTAAATGGTTACCTGGCACTAAGTAACATTACCTTTTGACTACTAGGTGAAGAAACATTAGGCTAAATGAACACGTAGTATTGTCAGAACGTTTAGATTTGGGTCATTTAATACTCACCCAGTTATAAAATGCTACAGGTTACTTAAAACCTCAATCCTTCAAAGCAGTTGCTGGGGGCAAAATGACTGGTTGTGAACAGTTCTAAGATGTGGTGAGAGTAATATTGTTTACGTATAGTTGATTGCGGATTTTTAGCATTCAGCTTTCCACAGAATTAGTGAGTTTCTAATCAATTATAATCAAATCTCTGATAGAACTTAAGTCAGCATTGTAGATATACTTAACTCTGTAGTGAGCCAAAAAGAGTCTTTTCAAATTCTACTCTGTCCTGTACGCGATACTTACATGCATGTGTTATTAATAGCATCATCTGGACAATGCCCTGAGCAGTAGCATTTAAGAAAGGGTAAGGTGTCCTCTGGAGCGAGTGTTACTCCATTTGCTTGTTTCTTTTGATCAGGATTTGTCTTCATTCCTGTGCCATGAAGCCTGCTGTCTAGATTTTGCCCTGAGCATTGAAAGAACAACGACAACAAATTATTCCTGCATCTCTTTGGTAATTGGTTAAAAACTTTAAAGAAAAAGAAAACAACCAAAAAACCACCAACAGAATAATGATATTAAAGAATAAGAGTGAATTATATAAGGCATAAGAAAACCTTCCACTGGGATTATGGCAGGAATTTTGATTTAATCATTTTATTCTGGAAATAGCTGGCTCAAATACTTTACATTTTTAAAGCAGATCATCCACACACAGTCAATACAAACAGAAAGAGGAAATTTCCCCTTTTTGAGATAGGGCAGTGATCTAAGACCAGTAAGAATTTTCTGAAGAAAGCCTTTTTCACTCATGTGTTTCAAAAACCAAAATGCTGGCCAGCTCTATAACCACAACAGTATAATTCTATGCATGACTGAATATACTTAATACGCAATTTTCTAATTCTCTGGAGTCATTTTTCTGGATTCACAGCCTCATAGAAGAGCTGTAATAACTCCAGAATCTCTTGAGTTTTTTTGATCTCCATCTGCATTAGTACTTCAAAACAGAGCTAAAGTAAATCTTGTTTGCAAATTAAATTTCAGTCAATGACATGAACGTCCACACAAATGAGCTTTCAGAGAATAAAAATAGGGCTAAATAAAGTTCCAAGTAGCCCTTAATTTCTCAGCAGTAAGAAACAGTTGAACATCATTTGTTCTAGATCATATTGTTAAAGTGCTTTTGTGAAAGTCAGCCTTCATAAGAAAAATTCCATCTGTTTTCTTCTTAGGGAAGAACATCCAGAAAAAGAAAAAAAAAATTAGGAACATTAACTGCCTCATTTGGCATACACTCTCTGACCGCTATGTAAGAGACAAGAGTATCTTTGTCCAGTTCCTTCAGCTTTTTCAAACAATTTCACCAACAGAAAATCTCTCTCCACCATATTACAGTGTTCTTGGCTCCTTATGTTCTCACAGGCAGGCAAGCTCAATGAAGCTAGAAGACTTCTGACCAGGCTATCCACTGGAGGGATAAGATTTACAGCAACCCTGTGTGGGATACCCAATATGCAAGATAAGCAACCCCGTGCAATTAGTATTTATGGAAGCTTTTATTGTAATTCAACAAGTAGAGGTACCTCAGTACTTTTCAAAAAGATTTTAATCACACTGAAAACTTCCAATTTATCTGAGAATAAAAAAAATGTTTTGACCAGGAAACTCAGGCTCTCTTTTGACAGGTATCTGTGGCTTTTCATCAAATCCACTAAGCACTACCTGTAGAGTAATGAGAACATTACTCTAATGCCAAACTTTGTTTTAAAGATGCGTAGAAAAAACTTGGTTAAAAACTTGTGCAGATAATACCTGCTATATCATAACACCATGTCATTCAGCCAAATGGGAGATTAAATATTTGTAAAACTTCATCTTATTGTTCTGAGAGGCACACATGCAGATTTCCTATCTGATTAATACAGCGTACTGAGTACATTCTCCTGATTCAGATATTCCCCTGAAAATAAGGACACCATGCCTTTTTCGGACACGGTCAAGAGCACATCCCAAGAAACTACAGCAACCATTTACCTAAACTCTCAAATCACTTAGCCATGTTTTATACAAAGTGTAGTTTTCAAACAGTACACATCAGTAACATCTCAGTGAAATATTTCCTTTAACAATAAGTATAAATTGTCCAGTGCCAGAATAGCACACTGAGTTTATCTATGCAATAATCTTCCCAGTATAACCAAAAGGAATTCTGCATGTATAAAACGGCAACTCCTCCAGTATCTGTTCTTACTCTTTTTCCAGTTTTCTTCCTAACAAAGTCTGAAATGGTATTTTAATACTCTGCTACTTTCACAACATTTTTTTTTTTTTTTAATATTAAGAGATCCTTACCTGCTCAGAAAACAGGTAATTCCACCCCCTATTTTTTACTTAAAAAAAAAAAAAAAAAAAAAAAAAAAAAAAAAAAAAAGCCACTGCCCATGTACAAATGTTAACTGCCATTCTCATTTTGTAGAACTACTAAGGTATCTTTCCTAATTAATTTTACAGATCCCTCTTTATCTTCAGGGACATTCCACGTGTTAAAAGTTTGAACACTTTATGATGTGCATCTCTCAGTCACTCACCCATCTTCCTACCCTGACCATGAAATGCAGTATTTTTTTAATTCATTAGAAAAGAAATCAGGGAACCCTCAGAGCACGGCTTCTCCTAGCTCAGGAGAGAAAGAACAAAATTCTAACCTGCAATTTATAATGGATTCAGACTAACATAATTTAAATAGGTCATCAGCATGGTGACACGATAATCCCTACAGCACTGAAGAACAGTTTTCTACTGTTGAATTTCTTTCTCACTGCCAGCGCTAACATGCCATTTAAAAATTTTATGTCAGTCCAGGACCTTTTTCCTAAACTAACATTCTTCCTAAACTAACATTGCAGCATGACTACAGGTATGCTAACCTTCTACAATAAAAATGAGATGAAATGCATTTTTCCTCTTAATATTCACTATTATGAATTGTATAACAAGATTTATGAGGTATACCCAATAAAATCCATGCTAACATGGATAAATAACAATATTTTCATAGAACCTTTTGTACACTTTCTACAAGCAAAGATTTTTATTCAAAGCAAAAACGGACAACCACCTCATTACCTTTGTAACGTGAATGAGAAACAATACTCTATGGTAGCCTGTTTCCATCTTACAGGTAGTATTTATGAGTTGCACAAAAACAAATCACTCTACTCTTGCATTATCACTTTCTAAGACTACAAAAAACCCCTCCTATTAAACAGGAAAGATAATTGAGTATTCGGGGGGGAGGACTGGGGAAGAAGAGAAAGGAAAATACTGAGATTGTTTAGGTTCACTTCAGTAGAAAGTTTTAGATAGCCTATATCCAGACACTACCCCTAACGGCTTTTTGCATCCTTTACTGTAGTACTACAATTCAACATCAGCATTTCAAGTAGGTATGGGGAAAGGAATTGCATGTGGAAAATAACTTGACCCACACTAACCTGAGATGGTAGGGGACAGATCAAGACCCAAGTGTGTGTGGGGGGGGTGTCACAGGATTTTTCACTGCCGTTTTTCCTGGTTAAAAGCTATTGGGAAGATGACTGAAGGTGAATGAAGGATGTGCCAAAATGACGCTCTTCCTCAAGAACCACACGGCCTTGCTCTATCAATGCTCAGACTATCCCGCAGCCATAGCACTCCACCTCTCAAACACTCACACTGCTTTATCTTCCTTCGGATATGAGGACAGAGAAGCGGAGGAGCCCTTCCTAGGGGTCTAGCGACACTGTACTACTGCGAGGACGTAATTAATGGCTTCCCTGTCACGTTCGGTTGTCAGCTCGATGGTGGAGCAAAGAAACACTCATACACTCTGCACACACAGATAAGGCGGCATTAAAATGGATTTCTGTTTAAGACTAAACAAGTAAAAATTAAAAGTTAAGGAACAATTACTGCCAATACATCATACACAGCCTTTGATCAAAGACATCAATTATTCAGAGAATCATTTCCTCCAATCATTAAACAAAAAAGTTAACTGATTAATTGATTTTAAAGAAGCACAGTAAAAACCCCACTAAAAACATAAGTCTACTTGAAAGCATAGCTTCAAATGCAAATATTAATATAGATAATCTTTTAAAAAGGTATTCTGCATGACAACAAAGTGATATTAACCACTGAAAACTGAGCAAACTCAGTTGCTGCTCAACAATTCCTTTGCCAGGATTCATATGTAATTTGATTAGGTCTTCTGATTTACGAAGAGATTTGTGTACACCATAAAAAACAACTCTACTAAGAACTGCAGAGATGCAAAGGGCAATAAGTGAAATAAGACAAACACAAAAGCCAAATTATGCCTACAATTTCATACTTAACTGCATTCCCTCCACCTCTACAAACAAATGCTAGAACTAGTAGCCTGCAACATTTCAAATTATTGATGGCTTTCTGAATTCACAATGGTAATAGTTTTCCTCTGATCTCTTTAACGAAATATTTCAAACAAAATCATTTTTACTCCAGAATAAATTATCCTTAAAAAGGGTTTATCTTAGCACAATGACAGTACTGTTAAGCATTTCTTTGTAGCAATTCTGGTCCAAGCTTGTAAAATCCAGTAAATTCTGTATTTTAATCAACAAGAATCTTTCTCCGATTCTCATTTCTTTCCTCCCAGTAGAAGAACTTCGCCCACCTTTTGCTGGTGCTAAAGCTGTTCACACTGGCTAGCTGATGCTTCGAGCTTGCCATCACTGACATGCTGGCTTCTTTCTATAAGAGATGAACCAAGCCTCTTGCTGTTAGGTAGGCCTTCTTTATGAAAAATAAATGACTTGCAATTTTTACCTGGTAGTAGTTTTAAACTACTTTTTCTAGCTTTAGGATGCAGATACTACAAATCATCCACTACCACAAGGAACTGTCACCTTTCTGCCTATCACAAGCTTTCACAATGATTTAGCAGGTAGTGCTATATAAATTACACCTTAGTAGAACTGATACAGCTTGATTAATATTTCAGTACTTAAAAAAAAAAAAAAATTAAAAACCCAAATCCAACCAAAACACTTTTATGAGTGTGAAGAAAATATCTTAAATGCTTTTCTGAGCTCCGCATCTGGCAGTTTTGCCATAACTCTAAGTAGTGCATTTTGATATATCAAGCCTGTGATCTCCACAGGCCAGGCACATTACAGGTAGTTCAGTCTAGCAGAACTGGTTCCTAAAAATCACAGCAAGTTCCCAGACTATTTGTTTAAAAACCTCTCTGCCACCCGCCAGCTTTCCCAGGAGCTACACCATACCGTTCAATCCTGACAGGTAGCTCTCGGCTTCCCTCCCTTCCCAGCCCAGCAATCCCCAGCCTCTAGTCCTACCTTCCTTCCTAGAAAAGGTATTTCTGACAAATGTTATTCTGTTCTTATGTGTCAAATATAAAAACCACAGACAGAAAGATTTTATGTATACTTAAAAATATATATATATACACACACACCTGTATTCTGATTTAAATTAAATGTACTTTTGAAGAATAAAGTTACTTGAAACAAAAGTTGAAATTACAACACAGACTTACATAACCTTTCTATAATCCATTAAAATAACTTTGATCAGATAAGTATTTGACAATGCATGTTTGCTGCTGACGTTTTGAAAAAGATGCAGCAGTTGGGAAGTGACTGGTAAACAGAACTATAAAGTCCTTCAGCAGCAAATCAGCTTCTGAGAACTCCAAGTTCCTTCTGCAGATTCTGGAAGCAATTTTCTTTATTTCAGACTAGTTTACATGTTTGAATTCAGTTTATATGATTAAACTCACTATTTCACTTGAAATTCAGAAAGTGCACAGAAGTTAAAGCAGAACTCTTTCAATAACAAATCTCTGAACAAAATTAAGTATGAGATAGCGAGCTCAAGTTTCAATGGACAATTTTATCAATGCACTAACAGACAATACTGTGTTCAGTAAGTCTGTTTTAAAAACAAAAAAAATTTAATAAACTTTTCGTATTTATTGAATGAAATTAATACTGTTTTAATAAGCTAATCAAAAAATTAAAATACTGGTTTTCTGCAGTGTATTGGAAGAACACGCAAAATCTTGATGAGCCACATATCTAATATTACATCATATAGTAAACTGACAGAAATGAATTGCAAAGTTTAGGAGGCTAAGCATATATTAGACTATTTGACTGTTCTGTTACATGTATTGGTTATTTATGGTTATCAGTGGGACTTTTTTTTTTTAAGTTAAAGAAAAAGCATAAAATTTACAGATTCAAAAGATTTTGAAAAAAGATTTAAAGTTAAGGCTTTTTTTTGTTAATTTAGACTTTAAGGCACATTAAGCCATTCTGAACAAAAGGCAACGCTGTGAAAAGAATCTTCATTTTGCTTTTTAATCCAGGTAACAAAATGCTGCAAGGGAATTTGTGTTTGTACAAAATACTTAGGGGAAGCAAAATACACGTCTTTTTGGGACAGGGAAAAGGAAATAGAAAATATTGCAGGGTCTTTCCTAAACTCAACTTCTGCACTGTGAAATTACAGTTAAAGAAATGGACCTGTACTTCTAATAGTCTTATGCAGGACACATTTTTGTGCAAAAAGGACGTATGTTCTGAACAATCACATCAATGATTTTCTATTTGGGTTTCTGTGCTTTAAAGCAGCACTGCATTACACAAAGAACGAACTCTATCCTGAAATAACGCTGGTTCTTTGAACTAAAAATCTGCAATAATGGTAAGACAGAAGCACGTTTTGTGTACTTATTCACAAATGATGGTGATAAACTCTTGCCTTAGGTGAGCAAAAGCAGGTGTGTGAAGATGTAAAGTCTGTCATAAATGCAGAGGAAGTCACAGGACTAAGGCCTTGCACAAAGAAGAAGGAAATACAAAAGTGTTTTTCAAAAGGTTGCTATAAATTTAGTCATTTGTTACCCACATCCATTTTCTATCATTTCTCAAGTCATAGAAACCAGAACAGTGTCACCACAATCTAGAAAGAAGATACATTCCAAACGGTAACCATTCCGTATCCCTGCTCCTTGTCCCGATGTGTGAAACACCAGCTATCCATCAGCAATTTCACAGAGCTGTCTGTTTTCTACTGTAGCTTCAGGAATATTTTCACATTATCAACAGGTGCAGCCACATGCTTTAAAAAAGTTCTATGTGAAGGAACATATAAATATAGTGCACATATATGTGCACACATATGGACAAGTTTGGTATAAATTTTTCCTTTGGGTTTTGGTAAGCTCTGAAGATCCCAACAATTTAAAGAAGCCTCCAGAAGAACGGAGCAAGCAAACCATTAACCATCGCTGAAAGCATGAACACTGCATGTTTCTACTTTCTCTGTTTCACTTCCTCTTTCTGAAGTCCCACAAGTTCTCAATTCCTTATAATGTGTGTTCTCCACCTCTACTACTTCCTGCATATACCAATGCATTTCTGTAACATCTTGCATTTTTCTTTCCTGCTGATACTATTCTGACCTTTCACTTTAGATTTCCTCCTTCCTATGAAAATTCCAAATACTTGATTTAACTATCAGCTTTGTTCTTGTCATCCGATTCTTGTATCGGGGGGTGAAATTAGAGAGACTTGACTGTTTTTCTACTCACCACCCCTAGAAACCAAACATACATCACATGATTGAAGACAAGCCCTTAGGCAAGTTGCATCAAAGAAACAACAATATTTCAGTTAGCTCAACTTTCCCATGGTTTTCAGAACTTGCTCAGTATTGATTTGAAAGTCAGGAATATTCCTAAAAAAGTCAGTTTCTTCTTCAGAAGCTGACTTTTTTTTTTAAAACAGGATATTTAAACTTAATTTAGCTATATTATTTATAAGAAAGTATTGAAGCATTAGTAATAAATGTGATCATGGAAGGAGTTAATGTAATTTAATTCTAAGTCACTATAAGACCTGTATATTTTTATTATTATTTCTATTTGTATTCCATTGTGTAATGAAAGACTATGTATTTTCTAATCACGATTGTTTGGCAGAATCTTTTTAGAACAGTGAAGCTTCTGGCTCACAAGCGAGAGATTAGATAAATTTTCAGAAGATTTAGAAAACATCTCCCTGTCTTCTGTCCAAAAGATTTAAATAAATTTGTTCCTTCAGCTGCTATTGCATTTGAGCAAAATGCTGAATATTGACTGATTCAAATGGATAATGCTGATTTCAGTATAAAGAATGAAAAATATAATCTCAAGCCTCTTCAAGGAAAGAAGCTGGTAGCTTCTGCAAGAAGCAGCAGAACTGCTTGAGTACTAGTGGAACAAGGTCTACTGCAGATTGCTATGTTTAAGAATGATCTACAGTGGAAGAGACCTCTAAAAGTCACCTAGTACTACCACCTGGCCAAAGCAGGGCCAACTTTTAAGTTAGATCAGGTTGTTCAGAGTCACATCCAGTGAAGTTCTGAATATCTCTAAGGATGGATATTGCACACTCTCTGGACAACCTGTTCTAATGCCTGACCACCTTCACTGTGAAAAAATTCTTCCTAATATCTCAGGAAAGTTTCTTTTATTTCTGTTTGTGCCTATTATCAATCTTATCACCTCAGAGCTGTATTTTAAAACTACTATGAACTTGAACTATACTCAAACTATGCTATTTCTACCTAAGTAGATAAATAGCTATTTCTTGCTAATTACAAATTGCAGGTCCACAATGGGATCAGGAACTAGGATTGATAATTTCCCTCTCCCAACTAACTGGTTGCCCAGAGAGGTTGTGGAGTCTCCTTCTCTGGAGATATTCAAAACCCGCCTGGACAGGATCCTGTGCAATGTGCTCTAGGTGGCCCTGCTTGAGCAGGAGGGTTGGACTCAGATGATCTCCAGAGGTCCCTTCCAACCTCAACCATTCCGTGATTCTGTAATGTAATTAAGATGGAAGACTGCTGGATTTAGGCTTTTCTGTTTTGTTGCCTTCAATCTTGAAACCTTTGCTACAATGGCTAAGCTTCAATTCAAGACCCATGCTTCTCCCCGCCCCTGAAACACACACACACACACACACACACACAAAATGCTTGAAGCAAATACCTAGAAGTTAGCAGATACTATTTTGAGCCCCCACAGGCTAAAGAGATGAAAGTACTGAAATTACTGAGCAATCACACATCACTACTTCTTACTTCTCCAGGTGTTTTTGGGCAAAAGTGTCTACAATTTTGAAGGCTGTAAACTCAAAGATACAGAAGTCTTAACGCATGCTTGTGGAGCCTACTGTACTGAACTGCACAGGAAACTCAAAAGGGAGAGTGGCAGTTTTAAGTACCTTGAACAAACTTCAGTTCTGCATGGAACCAGAGAAAGGACTTTTCTTATGTAAAAGTTTAGCTGCAAGTACATGTGTGGGATGGTACTGGAAGAAGCTTAAGGCTATACCTCCCTGGATCGTGGCACAAAATATTTAATGCAAATCTCAAGTGCAGATAACTGGGTTCTTCTCAGACACCTTTAGTGTCAACAACCCCTAAAAGTTGGGATCAGCATGGGCAGCATAAGAGATTATCAATAAATATAAATGATCTTTCAAATTAAATTTGGAAAAGATTCAGGTTATTTTTAATGGTATGATAATAGTATTTTTAATGGTCTGGTGATCTCTGCAAGCCCTTTCTCCCCACAGCTGAATCAGTTCCCAGATGCAACTTGCCACTTGGCTACCTGAGGATAAGCACCAGAACAAGAAAAGAGGTAGGATCAAGTGTCTTTGAAGGGGCAGGCCCATTACATCTTTGACACAAGACTACTCATAAAATCAGTTTTCAAGGTACTTATTAAGTGTGAAGGTGCAAGCAGAGTCCCACTAGAGATTGCTCTGCCAATTCCTTCAGTCTAAGATTGCAGGTACCTACACTCAAGAAACAGAACAGGAAAACTGCTTTTTGGGTACTTACGAGGTTTCCTCCTCTATCCATTTTAACAAATTCATTGAATGTCATTGTTCAAATACCTCAAAGAATATCTCAAAATAAAATCAAGCACTAAGCAGTAGCTGATATATACATGAAAAGAATATGAAACTTTTTATACGCAGTGTATTAAAATGGCAGTAGCAAACTAGTCTTCTGTTTTCCTTGAACCATGTAGAAAGCTCTGTGTACTCAGCTCAACCCATGTGAGAGGTACACAGCAGGGAGAACAGGAAGTCTTATACAGAGATAACTTATGGATATACATTGTTGACAGAGCACTACTGTACCTATCCCAAACATGAGTATGTGACATGTAACTAATAGCTTAGATACTGTTCTGCTGTTCTGAACAGTCCTCTGAACTACAAGCAATCACACAGCATTGTGGTCTGCTGTGTACAGTTGTTCATAAGGAAATACGAATAAAACAGATTAACTGACCCCATACTGACAACCATTAATGGCATTCTCATGCACCCGTCAGAACAAAGTACTGTTGATTTAATTCTCCAGCCCCCTGAACTAGCTATGAATTTTGCACTTAGGCTCCAATTGCCTCCAATCGGAATAATGAGGCAGCCATATTGGTCAGTCCCCAATATGTTTTTTTTAATTCAACTCAATTTGACAGAGGACTAAAAGATAATTGAATGATAATTAAATTTCCAGTTTTTCATAACTGGTGGCTAGATGGATGACAGACTCACAAATGAGTATTTTCGCCAATTGAAAACCAGACTATGATATATACCATGTACCCTCACGTGAGCCCACTGAGTAGATATAACACATTTAAATTAGTTATGGCACGCTATCTCTTGGCTGCTAGGAGGATCAGAAGGCATGGGAAAGTTGGAATTACTTCAGTCAGGCAAGTTTAAGGGATCAAGGACACACGCTCTCACACACACAGAAATTTGAAATTTAGGAAGTCAAAACACTAAATTCTTCAATTCTGCTGCCCTTGCAACTTTGTCCACAGTGTATTAAACATTTCTGATAGTTCTCTACTTAAATATTTGCTAAATTAGATTTACTCCTTCATAATCTATCCCACAACAACAACAACCCATGACCACTATAATGTCACCCTTTTTAGTCAAGTGCCTGTAATAAACCATTCGCCTGCAAAAGAACAGTACTGATGCTTGAACAGAGCTGTATCAAAAAACAAACAAAAAAAACCCCACCATACCACTGAAATACATGTTTCAGTTACAGATGAAAAAAAGAAAAAACCTCCTTATTTCAACTACTATATATTTACCTTGAACATGCAGAACGATAAGCAGATAGGCTCCAAGTAATTGCTCATAAACTCTCAGTCGAGTCATTGTTCACTTCTAATCCTTCCTGTGCAAGGCAACTGGCCCTTCTGCTTGACAAGTGTTAAGCTTGGTCTGTTCAGCGAAGCCTAATTTAAGATTTGGTGGCTGACTGCAAAGATGATATCGCAACTTTTCCAACTTGTTTCCTGAAAGATATAACAAAATGAAGCTGTAAGTAACGACTTGCATTTCCAAAACAAGAATAAAAAAAAAAAAAACCTCAAGATTTTTCAGCACGCTGAACATAACTGGGTGGCTGCAAAAAATTATTTAAAATGCATACATTTATCAAGATCAACAATTGAAAACATTAGCCATATTTGTTACCCAACAGAACAGCAAAGTTTTTCTGAAATACCTAACTTTGGTATCAACCAGATCCAAAGGAACATTTGAATGTCCATATCAAAACTGCTATATATATCAACTCACTGGCCACAGCCATATAACTGAGACTCAAATACAGCTATCATAGGTAATAATTAATAGATTAACATGTAAAAGTAAGTCTGTTTAAAAACTGTTTCCACTACATTAATTATAAATTAGACTTACTATTTTACTTAAAGAACTCAGTGACTTCCCATAGTACTACTGTAAGAGAGTAACACCACATTCTGCCACAGGTTTAAAAATGCTTGCAGAGAAGCTTGCATCACAATAAAAAAAGTTGTATCTTTACCGGATAACAACTAAATTTGCATTAAAATACGTAATTTAGTTACCTAATCTACTTACAATATTACTTTTAATTGGTCTCCTAAAATATTATCAAGTCTTAAAACAAAAAACCTTACAGTCTCATTTAACATTCAGATTAAGACACTAATCTCTCATTTAATGTCAAATATATTCCAGTTCTCCTTCCTGTAAACTCATATGTTATTTAGTGCTTTTGGGGGAGTTTACTCCATTTACGACATCAACGAAAAATTATTAATAATTGCTGTTAATGCCAATTCGGAATCCTGATATCCTCCTAGATTCCCAAGCTTTGTGCAGATAAATCCTGCCTGAAGAAATATGCTATTATATGGACACACAATTTGCTACGAAGTTAAATATAGTTCTATTAATTTAGCAGATTAACACATAGATAAGACAGTCATATTGAACAAAAAAATTACTTTTTCAGACCACAGTGGCCAAGTATTATTCCTCAAGTAAGCACAGTAGTTTGTGACCACATTCTTCTACATGAACTTTTTACAGTGATTAAGAAAGGAAGCATAATTATCCTCAAAGGATGAAAAAACAACCCAGACACCTAAATAGTTAATAGAAACAAAAGCGATTTTGTATGAAGATGAACAGAAGACCGATTTTGCCTTTCTTTGGCCTCTTGTTTCGGCGGGCTCGACCCCCGTGACCCCTGTCAGCCTGGCGCTATTCACGAATGCCAAAACTGGTATTTGTTCAAGGATGTGCTGCAATTACCGTTGGTGGCCGCTTCCACCATAAATAACTCAACGTGTCTGTTGGTGAGACCCCCAAACTTTTCATTTTAATTAGTGCTTCAGAGGCATTTAACATGGAGGCAAATTAGCAGCAGAGCCGGGAGGCGTCTGTCACTTCCAATTTCTGTGGAGAAGGGGCACGCAGCCTTCGACCCGTGCCCTACTTTTCACACATCTCTGACTTCTTAGAAATGAAGTAACAAAGCACTTGATCACCGAAAGAAACGGGCACAATCCCGGCATGGGCAAGGATTTTTGGACGGAGAGCCTCAAAGCTGTAAACCACTAGTCACCCAATGCAACAAGCAGCAGCGATATTCTCATTCATTAGAATCAGGCCATTTTACAGAGTTGCATTGTGCTCCAAACAATACGCTGCACAAACATTCGAAACGCTAATAACTTCAAAACAAACTTCCTCTGAAGGCAGAAATAAAAGCAATATAGCAACAAAAACATTCATTCTCAAGTAATTCTTCACTAAAAAAACAACTATTTCTGAGAGCTGCAAGGGAAGAGCCTTCTGGCTATGAAAACATGAGGACAACAACACAAAAATAAACTAGTGCTTTATTCAATATTTCAATTGCCATGACGCCAATCCTCATGAAAACATGTGGGAGATGAAAAATAGCCAACAGTTTGTATGTAGAAAAGTAAGAGACGTTTTATTTACAATATTATTGTTGCAGTCCAGCATGGAAAAAGCTAACATTGTGTTCAAAGTTTATTTAAAAGTAATTTCTTCCCTATGCAAGTTTCAGTAAGCACTACATACTCTTACCATCTTTACACTTCAAGAGTAGGAGTGTTTTAAACTTTCAGAAAACTGGCGATCTCACTCCACATTTCAGTGATTTACCAGAGCACACTGGCACTGCCTGGTCACGAACCAAACACATACTGCACATTTGCTTCTTTACTACACAGCATGTTACCATAAAAATCAAGAACAACTGGAAAAAACAAAACATTATTTTCATGGTGACTTTTTTGTTATCAGTGAGACAATCTAAAGTAATTTTCAAAAAAAATCTTGTCCAACCCTTTTCAAGAATACAATGCTCCCGGCTTAGAACCAGTATTTTGTAACTGGATCCTCCTTTCAATAGTATTTAATTTTTCACAGAAAAATATATTTATTCATATATATGTAAATATAAACTTGTTCTCCCTGTCATTTTATTGCCTACAAGTTCCAATTTCCTATTTTTAAACCGTTCTCATTTGAGAATGCTTATCAACACTTAAAAGAATACCACAAAAACAGAAAATAAAAAACAGCAGGACTGCAAACCTACCTTCATTCCTCTGAAATGCATATGTAAGGCCTTAATACTATTACTTGAGTTATTTATCTGTTCTGTGGCTGCTACTGTTAATATCAAGTTCGTCCTTACTGAGGAAAACCATACACCTGGCTTCAAGGTTTTGGCAGACCAGCACTCATGAATCCTGCTGTACTGAGGGCTGTCGTACCCATAGCACTACTGCAAGCGCAGAAAGCGTGCCCAAATCTTTAGCGGCCCCATTTCACAGTTTGGCAGGTAAGCTAAATCACTGACAAGGCTCAGAGATTCACAATAAAACATCAGAACATGAACTATGAGAACAGAGGTGTGGACACCTTTTCTGATTCACTTCCGAGTTTCTATTAAAACAAAACACCGGCAGCCACTTCAGTCACACTGTCTGGATAAGGTGAGCAACAGCTGGAATTTCTCTCAAATCTGCCTGATATTAATAGTCCAGAATGACACAACCAAATGATTACTTCAAATGTATTAAAGCACCAATTAACTCCTGGAATGCTGGTCTGCCAACAGACTAATGCTGAAGAAATTCAAAACCACAAGTTGATCAGTTGATTTCAAAGTCCTCAATCTCTCTCTTTTTTTTTTTCTATTATAGCCACAAAGAAGCATTCTCAACTATGATCCTTTAAAAAGAAACTTATTCATTTACTGTAATACCCAGTTTGCCCACAGTGTAATTTAGTACCCTTCCTGAAAATATTTTACTGAAGATAATGCTTTTATTATCCAAAATACTTTTTCCCTGAATTGAAACTCAACTATGAATTCATGGACTAAAATAGGAGTCTAACCCTACACTCTATACGACTCCAAAGATATGAAGATGAAGTGTGCAAGATACGTCATATCGTCCAAAAAAAGCAGTGAATTAAGCAATAATTGTTTTTCAGATGTGGCTCTAATATTTTTAACAGCATGGCCTCAAAACCAAATGAGCTGCACTGTCCCAAATTTCAGTAAAGAATGATAGTGCTGAACATAGAAACAAAGACAGTATTGTAACAGGGAAACACGAAAAAAGAAATGCCTGTCTCAAGACTTCACAAGAATTAGAACATTAAATCCATTTCACCAGACAGATATGTTCGAAAACATTTGCAGGCTTGTACATACAATACCAAGTAGATGTACTTGGCCAAGCAAATCTGAAAAATATTAAATGTAGCCCCCATATGTAATGGAGGCAAGAAGTGGTTTGGACGACTATAAGCATATTAGCTTACCTCAACCATATGTACAATTTTGAACACAATTTTGAGGTAGAAGAGAATGCCAGGGGATAAAAATTAAATATAACAAAGGTTTACTGAAAATGGATTGTCAGTCTAAGTTGGTATCTAACAGCTTATTTCCTAGGCATTGAATAAAAAGACCTTATCTATTAGAGTTTTAAAAAGCCAATATGGTGCCACATAGGAAACTATTAATTTGAATGGAAAAAGAAGTAGGAATTGTAAGGACAGAAAACTTGCTACAGGGCAAACAACAAGTAGTTTCAAGAACAGAGATTACTAATGTAGTTCATACGGCATTCAAGAACCTTGACCCTTGAATGAGTCTTGATTCAAGCTTATTTATCTTTTTTCGTTAATGAATTAAGCACAAGAAATAACACATTGATAAACATTGCTGACAAACATGGTGAATTGCCAATTCAGTTGAGTGTTGTTTTTATATAGGAAGATTTGGATGAAGGACTCAACTAACAGAAATGGAATGAGATACAATGACATGAAAGCAGCAGAGTTGCACATTTCAGGAACTCAGAAGAGTTTCTGCTACATGTAGACTAGGAGTTTATGCATAAGAAATGACTATGTCCAAGGACCCAAGCACACTAACTGATTACAGGGTGTCGGAGACGTAAGTGTGATGTGGTTGGGAGAAAGGGGCAAACATGACTCTAGGATTTTGTAAGAACATTTTCCAGGGTAGACAGGAAAACATGAACACCACAGCACAAGAGCGAACTCTTAAACATCATCTGGAATACAGTACACAATTATATACATATTGTTAAGAATGATGAATTCAACATATGCTTAGAAGGACTGATTACAGCAGGGATATGATTATTCTTTGAAAATGTAACATAGGGATAAACATAAGGAAAGACAGCCAGCTATTTAATCCAAGGAAAACTACTGGCTCAAGAACAACTAGGTATGGATTAGCCATAAAAATTTATTTAGACCAGAAATTTGAAGACAATTTCTAACCACCGGTGAGGTTCTAGGTCAGATTTTCAAAATGAAATAAAGTCCAAAGACTTAATTAGTTTTTTGTTTTTGTTTTTGTTTTTTAAATAAACAACACCATCTGATTTAGCTGCAGGTGCAGCTACACTGGATTTAGGAGAGTTCCTCCAACTTCATGTTCTTCTTTATAATATAAAATGAGCTGTAGTCAACTTCAAATTTAGTCAATTCAACAGTAAGAAATGCAAGTTCCAGATTCTGTTGTGCATAATTCTGTCACGCATAATTCTGTCAAATAATTGTATAACTCTGCTTTTCCCCAACGTACTTTTTAAAGATGTTTCTATTTTATTGCAAGATGAACCTACAGAAACTGTAAAAGAGTGTCATACTGAAACAGCTATGTCTAACTGCTGTCAAATATGTCAAGTTAAAAATGGAGGTACATACCAGATGCAAGTGAACCATCAATTAACAACCTTTATTCATGCTACCACCACTGAAGTCTATGAAGAAAGCCTACAACCTATAGACAAGACTGCTAGCCAGTTGGCCACATGGCCATCAACAAAAACTACTCCAAATTATACATGCAGAAAACTTGGCCCTATTTGTTTAGGCACTAATCTGTGCAAGTTCACAAAAACAATTCCATTAAAATGAATCAGAATCATTTCAAACTATTAGTGATTGCATAAATGTAAAAGCCAAAAGATTGTGCAAATTAGTTCAATGTTCTTCCTCCTCTCTCTCAATCTCTACAAACTGCTACAAAATTTGAAATACTAGATGAAGTGTAGTGTGTGTGTGCGCGTGTGCATACTGAAATGCAAAACATGAGAGTCATTCGGAGGATATTTATAAATACATGTAGTTATTGTTAACATGGTAAGTAACTTAATTCACATCAGGTACTGCAATGGTGGTTTTGTTCATTCAAAAATCCTGAGCTTCTAAAAACTGTTTTCTGCAGCAACAGAGTTAACAGTCTTGGGAAAGGACTTATTTTTGAACAGCTAGAAAGAAAGGCATCAAAATTCACCTTGGATACTCTAGAAGAAATCATACGAAAGGAAGATTTCATGCTGACTGTAAGTATCCAGTGTGTGTATACTGCTGCAGAATTTAGAAAACAAACTACTAAATTATGATATATCTGTTTCATAAACAAAGTTGTTAACCATGAAGAAATTATAGCATAGCTGCTTTTTACCATGCCCAGCACAATTAGGTAATTGGGGACGCCACTCTCATTGGACTCCTGAATGCCCATCTCACTGTTGCTCTGGCATGCCAATTAACTAACTGCTACAAAGTTTCTGCCATTAAATTAACAATAATGAAATTCAGCAAAATTATTTTCTCAGTGCCATTAGATATTCAGGCATATCCTAGCGTGTTACAAACATCATGCATCCTCTTATTTGAGTGCACTCAGACAGGATTTCACCGTACAACTTGAATTCATCTTGACTCACCACCCTCTTTCAACCCTATGACTTTAGCCATTAAGGGCAGGGCAGAACCTCCCCCCGGCTAAGACAACAGGCAAGCTGACACTCAGGCTCCTTCCTACCGCAACTGACATCACCTCCTGCTATCCTAGCCAGAAGCTATCATCCTTAGATAGTTTTTATTCAGTATTTATCACTTTTCCTAATTCCTTACTGTCACAGCGGTGGATATGAATGAAGAAAGAGAGGAGAAGGGGAAAAAAAAGAAAAAAAGAAAAAACCCCACACTCCAAATGTAATAAATTCCATCTCCAAATCTAATACCACTCCAAAATGTGAGTGTAATTTAAATCTTATTAAGTTAGGAAAAATCTTACTTAAAACAGAATGTCTTTCATACATCTACATCTCAACCATAAGCAGCAAGAAAAAAAGCCATTAAAATTGTTATAAATTTCACGTGTCACTATTGAAAATATGCTTATATAGTCATACCATACTGCCATACTAGATCTATCACATATTTTGGTTCTGAATTACAATTATTTTATACAAACAATATAGATAGGGTGAAGAAAGGGAAAAGCTGGCCTTGATCCTGAACATGTATTTACTCACTTGTTAAAAAAAAACAAAAAAAACAAAAAAAAAACCCCAAACCCCCCCAAAAAACCCAAAACCCCCCAAACCCCCCCAACCCCCCCCAACCCCCCCAAAAAAACCCAAAAAACCCCAAAAAAACCCCCAAAAAAAACCCCAAAAAAACCCCCAAAAAAACCCCCCAAAAAACCCCCCAAAAAACCCCCAAAAAAACCCAAAAAACCCAAAAAAACCCCAAAAAAACCCCAAAAAAACCCAAAAAAACCCCAAAAAAAACCCAAAAAAACCCCCAAAAAAAACCCAAAAAAACCCAAAAAAAACCCAAAAAAAACCCAAAAAAACCCCAAAAAAAACCCAAAAAAAACCCCCAAAAAAACCCAAAAAAAAAACCAAAAAAACCCCCAAAAAAACCCAAAACCCCCCCCCAAAACCCCCCCCCAACCCCCCCCCCAAAAACCCACACCCATCCCTTAAAGTCAGGGCCAGTGTCTTTAGAAGTACACGTGCTTTTATAGAAACGGGTTTCTAAAATACAACAAGATCCCTTTCAGCACTAGAAAGGCAACTAATGAACATTTCAGCAACCTTACAATAATGTTTTCATAATTTAAACAGACTTGTTCAATAACCTTGGGGGGGGGGGGGAAGGGAAAACCCCCACCCCACCAAAAGCATCACAGGGCAAGCTTTAGATCCTGTGATATTAGCTTATTTCTGTTACACCTGTAACCTTTGCCAAAACACAAGTCTAGAACAAGAAATTCACAACTACATTTTGTCTCCAAAGTGAAGATGATTATGCAAACTCTGCGATTCATGAAGAGTTCTCCAGAAACTGGTTTTTGTTTGGTGGTTACCAAGCATACTTTTCATGTCGTGGCATCTAAGTAGAACAGGCCGTCTTTTTCTGACTACTGAATTTAATCAGTAACAAAACATGTTATGAAAAATCATGTTTCTTTCCCGGTCTAACTGACCCTGGTTTCTCCTATGACGAATTAGCCAGGAACATAAAGCAAGCAGCCCCCGGCGCTGCAGCCAGGCCAGGCTGGACGTCCAGCTCCCACCAAGCCTCCCGGTCGGAAGGTCGTGCCCACAGCAGGGGAGCGTAAGCTCACTTCTGAGCAGGGGGGTGTTGTTAAAGTCTACATCCCCCGCACCGAACGCAGCTTACAAGCAGGGCCGTCACTGTTAAGGGAGAGCATTTTAAGGAGCGCTCCGGGCCCCCCCGGCGCCCCGGCTCTGCGGGGCGGGCCGGCCGCCGAGCAGACTTCCTGGCTCCACGGCCATTGTTCGCCTGCCTGCTGCGCTCCTTATCCCCGGCGCCCGTTAGCATAAGAACAGGGGCTCCCCCCTGCAGAGGACCTCCGCCGCCTTAGGAATAAACACGGCTTGGGGCTTTCTTTTTCTTTTTTCTTTTTCTCCTTCAGGTTTTCTCCTTAAATGCTCTTTCCCTATTCAAGGCTCTTAAAAATAAAATAAATAAATTGCTAAATAAGCCATGCTGACGAGGCTCAGAAATACCTGACTGCACAGATTAGTAATTACCAAGGTCAAAAGAGTCAAGCCGATAGTGCTGTTCACAGATCCTTCACACTCCTGGTATGATTTTACTTCCTATTAAAGAACGTATTTCACAAGCATAGCAGGGAATAGAGAATTTCTAGGAAAACGTAACAGAAAGATGTTAGTGCCCCCCCAACCCCTACAGAGGGAAATTCAAATTATTTGAGAACCACAGAAAGCAGACAGAAAGCATTACTTGACGTACACTATCCTCTTCCCCTGCCCCCAAACCCAAAATACAAAAAAATCCTCCAAACTGCTGGCAGCAACGCTTTAAACATGGGAATCTCTACTGCCGACTTATCAAACTGCAAATCCTTTCCTTCTGGTATCTGCAGGTCCTACAGTGTCCCTTGCACAGCAAATGCAACATGATCTAGTATTAAAAAAGGTCTACAGAAAGGTATTTCCTGAGAAGCAAACAGCTTGCTCTCAAACTGCTTAAAACTGTTAACATGGATATATTTTTTGTTCTGCTATCCATGAGGTTTCTGTTGTCCAAATTCATACATCACTTTGTGAACAAGATAAACGCACACTTGCAGAATTTACTTTGTAGATAAGCCATATAATTTTTAAATCATTAAATTCAACACTCCTCATTACGTAAGAGAAAAACTTTCCTTAGCAGCATTTCTTGATACATGCAAACAGAAGAGACATGACTGGCAAAGTTCAACATTGTCACGATTCAATAACACAAAATGCTGCTTGGCAAGGTAAGGCTTAATCCTTTTTCCTCCCATCACATGCTTGCAATGCCCATGGAAGCACCATACTCTGCTGATAGGAGAACCATTTTCAGTATAGCTATCCTCAAAAGCCACTGTGTAAACACCACGCAGATATTCCAGAATGCATGTTCTGAAAGGAGCAGTCTCCAGTGCTCTTTGGATGAAACCACTATAAATCCAAAGAGGCCTTTTAATAGCTGGCACGCTGAATAAAAGTAGTAGATGGTGACCCTGTATGCCCCTCTAAAACATACGTGGCGGGGCAGAGAAGGAGGACAGGGGAAAAATCATTCTTTGAAGTGATGCAACTACAGAAACAAAATTTTAAATATGTATCTGGTGAATGACATTTAACTTTTAAATTTGTTCTTCCTGTTAATGATATTTCCCTTTTAATCTTAAATTGCTGAAGTGTTCCCTTTCAAAATCTTTTGTGATTCTTTTGGTAGCCTATGAATAGTCAGCTAACAGCACTTCTGTAATCTTCTATAAGCCTCCACATGCACTCTAAAAACTCATCTGGGGACTTTTTTGTTTGTTTGCTTTTGTTTAAACAAGGTTGCAAGTCCCAGGTACAAAAGTCATCCTTACAGTGGAGGTTACCACCTCCATAGCAAGGGCAAGAGAAATGAGCAAGTACTGTCAGGTGCAAATCTAGAGTATTAGCCTAAACCAGAATCAATGGCAGGTTTAAATTAATATGCTAGGCTCTGAACAGCTGTGGCTGAGGAGCTGGTGCATGCTTGATACTGCTGCAGAGGCACTGACCTCCAGCAAAAGAGCGAGGTGGACAGCTGGGGGTGGTAACCTCACACGTCATCCCACCAGTAACTGCCAGAGCTTGCAAGGAGGACCCTGATACATATAAGTAGGATGACTTAAAGCTTTGATAGACAAAAGCAGAAAGAAAGAAAGAAAAAAGAAAAAAAAAAAAGGTAAAAACCAAAATCCCACCTGAGAGCAAATGCCTTGCAATTACAACATTATCTCATACACAACTTGCAGAGTTGTTATTCTATTATTCTCAGTATCACAGAGTGATAATGCTCATGTCTAAACTATGACAAGCTAATGCACACAGTTATTTCACAAATAGTGAAGATATCAAAATTAGATAGGTATGTTATACATAACAAAGGGCTTGCACAGTACTAATAATCTGAAATTAATTCTATATGACATCCAGTTTCCACTTTTATCTCCAATACTTACTTTTTACAATATTTAATTGTGAAGTATGCTCTGGGGAAAATTTTCGGGACTCTGCATGCATGCGACAGAGCCTATGTTACTCTTAGTATTCTGACAGTATTTTACAGCAGTTTTGCTGACATGAAAACAGTTTAATGCAAACCAAAGTTAAACTCTAAGTGCATTGTGGATCCGCTTGGTTAAATAACTACAGAAACAACATGGCATGCACATGCACACAAACTACTCCTCTTAACTTTAAACAATGTATTTCATCAAATATAGCTTCAAAGACATTTCTAAATCCAAACATAGTAATCTTTCAATAAGTAGACAGAGTTCAAAGGTACTGTTTATACTTCAACACTTATTGTCCCATATTTCCCTGCATTAAAGCATGAAAGTAATAGTTAAAATCTTTCACACAAAATCCACCAAAAACAAATATATGCACAAGCCGCATGACTGTAGAAAGCGCAGTAAGATTAAAATTTTAGTTTAGTATTTTTTTAAAAAAATATAGTGTATTTCTCCCATTAGTATTCAAGCAATTACACTTTTTTTCCCTTACTGCAAACAGCTTATCTTAAACACACTGGAAAAGAAAATATGGTTTTCAACAACTGTAGCACAGTAGATCTTAGAATGGCTCAACAACACGTAAGCTAGTAATATTTCTTATTCCTTTTTCTTTTTTTAAAAGGATTAAATGACACCTTTCCACATTCTATTGCAATCCTTGATTTTTTTATTCCCATCTTTGTTTTTCCCTCCATACAGTAAAAAAGAAACTAGACGGTACACATATACTACATTTTTAGTTTTAGCTGTCATGATCATTTGTATTGATCATCAACTGTAGCAGGAGCAGATAAAGACATTTAACAGAATTTTAACATCTAATTGCAGTGTATATCTAAGAAACTCTTCCCAAAAGCATTCAGAATTCTGCAAGATGTGCTAGCCCGGCACAATAAAGGAGTACTTATTTCCAAGAGGAAAATACACAAGCAAGCAGGTGATAAGGAAAAAACTTTTTCAAAGTCTAGCTTTCTCCTCTCAACTTTCCTTGTTCTGCTACTGACTCTTGTGCTGTGTGACTTAATCAGCCCCCATACTCAGTACTACAGGAAAGATCTGGATATTGTTTTCTATCACAAACATTCTTCCCCATTATCCTTAAACTTGAAGGGTATCTCCTCTAATGTCATAGCTAAACTCTTACAAATAAATGCATGCTGACTTCTGAGTCATCTCTATATCGACTTTGGCAATTCAGTTATTCCCCAGTCATTGAAGATTACATTCTTGTAATCACCACATCCTGCCTTTTCCTACATCATTTCTGTCAAGGCCATCATTGCATCTAAAAATCATTTACTCCTCTCACATCTCCACTATCAAAACGTTGTTTATTCCATGATTCTTTAGCCTACACTCCTCACTACCTATCTAGCACACCAGTTACTCCATTTTTCAAAGGATGAAGGATAAACCCTCCCTACACTTCAGTGGTCCAGTGTATTGTCATTGTAGAAGAAAGATAAAAGCACATTGCTGAACTTAAATACAAAGCATTTAAGTGATGCTTTATACCACAGTAAACCATAGCTCAACACCTGTCTTGTAAGGCTGAAGCCTAGATATAGCTAAGTCCCCCCAAATTATTGACTTTACTCATAGCTAAAAGAAGCTCTTTTCAGAGCTGATAATAATGTCAATATGTAACAATATCCTATTAATAACTTAACTTGCTTCTCCATGTGAAAAAACAGCAAATAAGACTTATAGTCTGCTCAGAGACCACCAGAGTCATTTAGGAAGAGCACACGGGGCCAATTTTCTGGTATAGAGCACTATTTATACAACTGGACATGACAGATTTTGAATCTCACATACTCACTGTTTTGTAAAACTTTGAATTTTTCATTTTCACCAACAGCTATGAAAAGAAGAGAAAAATTAACATGTTCCCACACAGGATGTATTTAACTTTCAAAAGTCTTTGGCTGCAGAATATAGAGAAACTATTGTCAATGTGAATAAGAACTTCATATAGGCTTCCTCCATGATGAAAATTAAGTTGAATCTACAAACAAGGGGTGTGTGAAGCACCACATCCTCAACAAGGTATCAAAGAGGAAATGAACAGTAGTATCACTGGGATACCGACAAAATAATGGTGATTGTCAAACCACCACCTTCAACATTCAATGTAAAAACAAAAAAAAAAATCCAGAGCATCCCTGACAATGAAGTATTTTGTTTGTTGTTGACAAATCTAGATGTACACATCAGCTATGTCTAAATCAGCTTCTCAATCTTGTAATCCTTTCTAATTTCTTTTCATTTTTGATTGTCTTTCTTTCCAGCAAGACTAACTATTGGCAGCACCTGATAAGGTGAAGCACAGAGAAAAACGTCATGTTAGCTTCATTATATTACCTTTACTTACTTGCAACACAGAACTTCAGTTTAATTTGTGTCAGGCTTTGAAGGTTGTTTAAAAAAAAAAGTTGCCACCAGATTAATCTCTTTCCCACTCATAATTTATAAGTGGGATAGCTAAATTATAGCTAAGTTAATGTGATAACTTTCTGAAGGCAGAAAATGCAGAAATATATAAAGAGCATAAGTTTTTCTTTGTTAGTAGAACAAAATAGCACCTATTATTTCTTCCTCTAAGAGAGGGAGCAGGTTCATTAGCAACGCTCTGAGCTTTCTAGCTTAAAAAAATTGTATCAATGTTTGTGAATGAATTGGTTTGGGTGCGGTTCACAATGTGGTGGCAAGAGAAAGGATGAAACTAGATAGAAGTTGAAGTTAGAGGTTGGTTATTCTGGCCTACTATAGGTCAGAATTAAGACTGATTATTCAAATTAAATCTGTGAAGGAAAGACTGAGGGTTACTGGAAAACCACAGACTTCATGAAAGGAAGAAATTTTTGTTGCAAGTTGAAGAGAGTAAAGAATTATTTTTGGCAGAGAGAGTGAGGGGACTAAAAAAAAAGTTTGAAGAATCTCTATCAAATACTGCACAGTATGTTGTAATCACCAATCCTCTGTCACTTCCTGAATATTGTTTCCCTTGCCCTCTGGTTTTTTTTGAGGTTTTTCAAAGATTTGAGATAGGAACTGTACAGAAAACAGAAACAGCGGATGGAATACTGTAGCATAAATACAGCCCTGGCAGAGAGGTAGACCAGACCATTGCTGCCCTGTCCTTGCCTTAAGAGCAGTCAGTAGAAGGTGCTCAGGGCAAGAGTATAAAACCCACAAGAACGATTAGACCACCCTCTCCCCCGATATCCCATTTAGTTCATCACTTCTGCTGGAAAATGCATCCATGTTATCAGGATCTACAGAGGGTCTCTACAAGTTTGCAATAACTGAACATTACTGGGTACCTCTGCCCTATGTTAAGAGAAACTAAAAACCCCTTAGACCTGGAACCCGATACATTAACATCGGTAGCATTTTTAAGAACTTTCCTCATGGACAAGCTATCAATTGGCTGCCACAAGTTACATGAACATACTTTAGCCAGCCTCTAGTTTCACAAGAAAATTGTGCAGCTTCTTTAATAATCATAAGAAGCACTTTACTACTCTTTCCCCAAGACAGTGTGAGCTATATAACAAGCTATTTCAATTTATCTACTCTCTTGCTTAAATCCAATTATGAAATTCTACCTCAAACAAGTAGTGTAGCAGCTTGTAGAATGAGAGAAAGCATTTCTCCCAGACCACAAATTTATAAATTCACTACATGTCATGTTATAACTCCTCCCCTTGCAGTAACAGCAGCTTAAATCCTATCTTTTAGGTACTTGCATGCATAATTAAAAAAAATTAACTACTACTCTTTTTCTCTTCTTTCAGTTTCAACATATGAGTTACATATTTAGCTTTTTCTTTGGATGAATTTTCAAACTAAAAATCAATTTCCCAGTGAGAAAAATGCTTTAGTTTGTTGAGGAATTCATTTCAGTTGAACAATTTACCAGCTGCAAAATTCACAGATGCATTGGCATATATTTAAGAGTAACACTTACAAGACCAAGGCTTTGGTAGACCTGCTTGTTTCAAAGTATATGTTCTTTTCACACTGGAGTTTGAATTTCTAATAAACTTCAGCAACAAACAATAGCAAGAGTAGATACTCTCACAAATTTAAAACTTTTAAAAGATCTTTTCTGATGCTTTTATTTTTGTTTTTTTCCAGTCACAGGAATGGTGACAGTATACTTTGCTTTCATGAGATTCTACTTCCACTTAAGTATTCAGCTACTGCTCAGGCTCTGGCAGAGTAATACAGGAGTTGGGGGGAAAGGTACTGTCTCCATACATCAGTAGATAGTAGGAACAACAGAACCACTGATGTTAATTTTAGAAGACCGATAATAAATAAGGGGAAAAAAAATTTTTTTTAAAGTCTTGTTAATTAAAAGATTGGGGATATCACAAAACAGGAAGTTCACTGAGGGGAAGAGACCAAGTAGTTTACAAAAGTACATTTATCATGGATTGCAAAATTATCCTATGATGATTTAAGCTGCATAGAACTTCAAATCACCAGTATAAACTCCTCTTCTCAGACTTCACCAAACCTCCTCTAAACAGTCAGAGCCCTGTTCACTTGCATCTCTTTGAAAGGCTAGGACCAAACTGCTTCTGCAAAACTTCTTCTTGTGCTTTACCTGACAACTGAAACAAACCTAATATTTTTCAAGGGCCTGCAGCTTGAAGCTAAGTGTTTGAATGAGAACAGGTGTTCCATATCATAGAAAAAGAACATCAAAATGTGTTTGAAAGAAGGTAAAGCGTGGCCATCTTGGGGACTTTCTGCACATCTTCATTCAGGAAATTGTCATACTGAATAGGGCTACCGATCCACCCAGCATCGCTCTGTCTCTAACAAATTCAAATCTTCTGTCACTGATGGTGACCAATGGTAGACATTTAAAATCAGAGTGCAAGATGCCCTGTCTATATCACAACATGGAATAATCAACCCTTGGACATTTTTTTCCCTCCCTTGCATAAATTAGCAGCAGCTTCCAAGAAACCAAAGTTAAAAATGATGAATGTGAGGCTTCTGTTTTCTTCAGAAGTTTGTATACATAACACACGAATGCAGGTAGATGCATGCTTTTTCCATGTTACTTATGCCTGTGCTCATCCACATAGATTTTTGTGTAATATATATTAAACAAGTTTTCACTAAGAGGCAAGTTCCTAGAGGATTATGAAAACAAAAGTAGTATTTAGTTCTAAATAAGAATTTGTCTTTCCAATTCCTGCATTCACAAAGCTGTAAGAGACAGGAACGTTCATTTCATTATCTTTATGCGTGTATCCTACATGATAATAACTGGCTTCACAAAGACAGAGGGGAAACTATTTTGTTTATTACAATGACTCTGTCTCACAGTTTTCCAAATATAGATATGCCATTAAGTTTCTAAAACTTCACAGTAACATCTTCACAATGTCTTTTGCCCTATTTCTTACCTACTGTAGTGTTTTAATATTTTTACAACTATCTGCCTTACTACTTTAACTAGACAGACTGTCTACTGTGATAACACTTAAATCCTTGTTCTAGTAAACATCACAGCAAGGCTCCCCTTACCTCCACTAAACCAAACATTTGACCACAGCTCATCCAACCTGGAGAGTTACATTTTCCTTACCCTAAATTCACACTAAATAGTGCAAATAATGCTTTCCTTCATCATCCTTGCTTCATCAAGTCATTCTGAAGTTACTCACATCCTTCCCCTCCCTTCTGCCCCAACTATATAATCTTACCTTTTTTCCAGTAGTTTGGTATTCAGGTTAATAATAAATGCAACTAGACTAATACTGCTTCTAGCATACAGCCGCTTTACTGGTCCCTTTTCTTGTCCCCCCCCCCCCTTCTCTTTTTCATTTTTAAACCATTCCATTGTTAAATTAGAATACTTTTATTCTGTTTTCTTATACAGTTTCTAAGCCATTTCTGCTTACTTCTAACTACAGATAGCAAACTTACCGGCTGCCTGAGACTTTAAAATGTTAGAGGAAATTTCATTAAGACTTTGAGCACTTTCACATATTAGCTGAATCAGTGTTTCAAATCTGTTCTTCCATACACGCTTATAAAGCACATCATCCTAAAATTTGTTTCGCATTATTAGAAGTTATAACTGACATTATCACATCAAGTTAGTTCATGACAAAGCAGGTGGAAGGAAAAAAAAAAGCTTTTATTTTATTAATTTATACCATCAACAAATATTGTTTGAATCTATGGAATTAATAGCTTTTGCTGTTTTCCAAAAGTGACAGAATATTTTCGTATGGCTAACCAAATTATGAACATTTTCTTCTACTGCCCAATTAGAGTACTTTTTCATTGAGATATTTTATTCTTACATAGAGTGCCACCAATGGAAAACTATTTTAACAAAGTGTTTCAAAACAGACCATTTAAGTTAAACAGGTTTTAAAAAATTCAAATTGCTATTCAAGATCCTATGAAGCTCTTGGACTGTGTTGTAATTGCAAAACATACATATTTTAAGGACACAAAAGTATGCCATCTTTACCAAGACTCAGCTAAGGTTTGCATGTATATTTTTAAAGGATGTGTCATATATATCTAAATTAGATATAAAGAAAATTTTTTTAAAGTAGTAATAATAGTAATTTGCTATAATATTAAGGATCTTATAAAAAGACCTTCATCTTAGATTTTGATAGGTTAGTAGGTGGCCGTTTATTATTTTAAAACCTACTTTTAATTGGACTCTTAGATCTACTTCCATGCAATTTTGTTTGTTAGCTACAAGACTTCAGAACCACTTCAGCCCACAGAACTGATCATAACATCACAACCTTGGTAACTTTGAAGCAGGGCTATGCTGAGTTTTATCCCTAGCCCAGTGGATCCTGGTCCATAACCGAGTTGTTAGGACTGCTTCAAAACAGGACCATCAAAAAACAAAACAAAAACAAGCCCGTATTAAATCTAACATTTAGTAGATAACCACCCTTTACCATTCTTAATCTAAACATTAAAGTCAACAATTCAGCAAAAGAGAAATAAGGTACCTTTCTAGCCATATATCCATGTTACGATAACCTGATTGTAGAACGCATTACTATTAATACAAACATTCTCAGTCTGTGCTGTGAATGAATTCTGTGTGTACTTTTCTCACCTTAAGTTCTTGAATTAGTTTTTCTCTCTCCTACCATACTTAAGTCCCATTCTCAGAGATACAAATAAGATGCAAAATTTAGCCTCTTGTTACTACACAAGAATTTGCCTGGATTTCTTTGAGATATGTTGCCCACTACACATTCAACAGGAGCTTCTGAGCCTGACAGATCCAACATAAAAACCATGAAGTGATCCAACATAAAAACCATGAAGTGAAGGGATTCTAGAATAGTTAAACTCAATTTTCCTGACCCTGGCTGCCTTGGTCCAGGAATAAGGAAGGCTCTTGTTTTAAACAGTCTGAGATTGAGATGGCAATGCTACTGGAACAACCCAGGCTAAACCAGGACAAACGTGATTAAGTAAAGCACTGTCAAGAGGCTACTGACTGTGGATTAGGCACGTACATTGCTTTCATTTCCCAAGGCCCAGCAAAATGTGCGACAGCAAGCGCAAGCTTCACAAGAAGCTTCTACGTTGCAAGGTTTGAAATGGAGTCACTAGCACTTCTTGTTTTGATCAACAGATTCAAAAGATGACATGGACTTCTGGTTTCTCCGCTCTTGGAAAATGCTTTGAACACGCTGACCTGCATTTCCCATTTGTGGTTTGAGCCTGAAGCAGCTGAGCCTGTTTGCTATGGAATTAAGAACTGCTAGCAGGTAGTTTGCCAACAAGGGAACCCAGTGACAGCTAACCCAGTCATACAGAATAACCGCTTCCTAGCTGAATGGGGAAGCTCTTACACAGTCTTGATAGTAAATAATAAAAACACTGCGGGTGCACCACCTTATCACTTGAAGATTTTGTTATGAAATACTTAGCATGTGTTCCTGGCTACTGAACTAGCAAACTCCATCAGATGAGAAGAGATGGTCCTACCACCTACTGTTTGGGAAGAGATAGAATGAAAATGACTTTACAGACACTGGGAGCTGAAAACTAGGAAGTTATTCTGAAACTGTCAACTAAAGTTACTGGTTCAACAGTTGTACATCAGACATCTTTAATCTGCTTATAGCTGTTACCGTTCTGTAGGCAAGACAAACTATGGGAGTATTTTACATTTTAATGGGAAAAAGTATATTAAAAAGTCATCCAAGCTTACTTTTCAACACCCTGAAGAAAACAAAGTAATCAAAGAAGTCAAGATCTCTATGCTAAACAATGAGATAACATGACAGAGGAGATCAGCTGCAAAAGGTAATTAAGCATACATAACCCCACATCACACAGATGCTAAAGACTTGCATGAATTCACACAGTCACAATTAAAAGATATTTACCCTACTAAATAAGGCCCAAGAGAATTTTACACTGTCTCAAAAAATAAAAGTAGAACTAGCAGAAGTACAAAGAAAGGCCATATTACAGAGGGATACCATATTAAAGAAAGACTAAAATAAATCAGGATTATTCCTCATCTTGAGAAAACAGAACCGTCAGATAGATGTATGATAGGCATCATTAAACCTTAACATGGAAGAGATAACTGCAGAGATTTATTCACAGTTTCTGCAGGTACACCACCTATGTTGTTTTAACCAACATTAACTACATACACCACTGACCAGTAAATTATCAGACAGCAGTTTCAGATGCTAACAACATGTGTGATGTATATTTAAAACTAAAGCACTCACTTTTGCAGGGTTTTGTGGGTTGCAAAATTATAAACGGCTTCAGAAAGTTCAATTGAAAGCAGGTCAGGCTATAAATGTAATATTGCAGATATCTCAGGAAGTCCCTAAAATCAGCTGGGATGTTATACCAGTGCAAGACACTACTCAGTCTATATCCAGTATTTATATTATTTCCCTCTTTATGGTTTCGGTAACTTTTTTTTGTCCTTTTTTTTTTTTGTCTGTCTGTCTCTCTCTCTCTTTTTCTTTTTTTTTTTTTAAATCCTCTGAGACACTCAACTTATTCACCTTGCTATTGAAACTAAAGTATAAAGTTATGAGAAGAAGAGGCAGAACATATCTAGGAACAAAAATGATTAGCCAAATGACCTGTTGCTCTACACCTCCTGGATTTTTTTTTCTTGTCATTTGCATATTTATTGACATACAAGTCCATAACCCTTAGTAAAAACAGGACAAGCTATGTCAAGATAGTGAAATCTTGTGGTGAGGTATTGTTCCTGTTACATTTTTTGCCAGATCAACTATTGACATACAAGAAAAGCATAAAACACCCTTTCCCCCAACTATTGCCAATACTATCACTATAAAGAATACAGTGGACAAGAGGGAAATTTTTTAAAAATAATATTGCATCTGGAGTGTGTATGCTCATACTGTCATGTGACACTGGAAAGCTTTTGCCAAGCAACATCAGCAAAATAATAAGTACCTGCAAAAGAAGCCTCTCTTCTCCCTCCCCCCACCACTGTGTAATAGAAGAGTGTCTATCAATTTTTCAGTTCATTTCAATTCAAAGTAGCATCTGCAAGACACTTGGAGAGGGGAGATGCAGATGGTATCTCTAAGACAAACTAATTACCCATTTACTGGTATTCTTCCCTCAGAGAGCTCACCTATACGTGGTGACTCCAAGCATTTACCTTTCCCTCAAATCTCTAACAAAAAATCTGAGTCCTTTCATATAAATGAAGCTTGCAGCACTATTTCTCTAAATACTGCATCAGCTCTAGATGCTTTGGGAGTGTGATCACTGAGAACAGAGGGAAGAGTGATGAAAAAAAACTGTTTTATGATACCCATTCTCTACCCAAACACCAAGATGGGGTGTACCTCTGATCAAAATGGGTTGCAACCAATTTCCAAGACTCTGAATAATCAGAGATGTTAACTTCTGGAAACAATACTGGTCCCTGCCAATCATGAATTGGCAATATTAACAAAAGGCTGGCCTGGTAGCTGTATACAAAATATCCACCCTGAAGAAGAGAAAAAGCAGAATTCTTTACCTGCTAGAAAGAGATTTGCCTGGGTTGCCATCCTGAGTTTGCTGGCTCTTAGGAGTTTGGCTTGCACCACAGTACAGTGCCACTTACCTTTCTGTTTGGATGTGAACAAGTAGCCACTGCAGAACCCAACGCTTCTGACCGATACTAGCACAATTTATCTAGTTGCTCTGGACAGATAAGCATCAATTTCCTGTCAGAATAAGAGGTCATAAGAAGAGTTCCTAGGAGGAACAAGAAAGGGAGACTGCCCTCAGTGGGAGGCAAGCTGGATTATGCAAGCATAGCCAAGCACTATATACACTGAAGTACCAGATGAAGATGATGTGCTAACCACTCCCTCAGTAATATGGAAGTCAAAAGCAGTAGAACGGAAAGCCAAGGAGAAACAAGGCCGATTCTCTTCAGTACACACCCATAGTTCCCAATGGGCAGCACAGATCTGATGGGAAAAACGTGTAGGTGAGTGATAAGCAACTGCTGTTGGTGGTGCCAACAAACCAAAGGGAACTGCCAAAGCAGAACAGCAGAAATGAAGAAAAGTAAGAATAAGGATGCAAAATTTGTTTCTTTCTAAAAGCCACGAGAAAGATTCCAAGGGAAAACAAAAAACATAGAAATCCTTAAATGGAGAACTTTCTCAACATAAAGAGAAATATTCCTTCAAAATGTAGATCCTCTGCAAATACCTGTATCTTGCTGGAGACCTCAGCACTTTACATCAATGACAAACAGCACAAATTGACAACTGCGCCGTTGTCATAGTCAAGATGGATATTGAAGATGCTGTGTCTACCACATGCATAGCAAGCTCCTTTGTGCACAAAATAGCCTGCATCTCACCCACTGAAGTGAAAAAGTCCTCCTCTGAGAACCTGACACATGTTCTGGACTGAACTCAAAAACACGAAGATAGCCATTTACAGACAGATGTTCAATCCTATAAAACCCCTTTTACTTTAGCACATTGATAATTCTTCACAGTGGCTGATGTGGTTCTGCTGTTCACAGCAGACAGTCTAGGTTAATGAAGCTATTTAGTGCTACAAATAGCTCCCAAAGCATAGTCTTCTACTAGTATGCACATGGTCCCTGAGCATTAAATCTCAAACAGCTGATTTTTAGCAAGATATTAAGAACTCTGTCACCAAAATAAAATAAAAGCTCATCTGTTTTTAAAGGAAAAGTAAAATGGCTGCTTATCACATGTTTTTTTACCTCTGAAACAGTCAAAATAAAGTTTTGCATGCATTAACCTTACCTCAGAATTGGGAAACTGAATGAAACTGTGTTGTACTTCAAGCTTCCTCCAGACTGTTTTCATCTGTACTTCCACTTCATTAGTTCAAATGTGATATTATGGAAATGCATATTTCTATTAATCTGTAAAAACAGGGAGGGAATTTGACTTAAGAGTTAACAGAAAAAAAATTGTAATGACAGATTATGGTGCATAATATGAACTGCATATTACAGATAGGGATATCAAGAATTATGGAACCCATCTGCTATTATGAGCTGCTTCTAGATAACATATACCAGACTCCTGCATTTCTAATAGTTCTACAGTTGCAGTGTATTTGTAAAATACTGATACGAAAAGGCATTTAAAATTGATTTTATTTAGAATATATCATTAAATTATTCATACAAGTACAAAAAAAAGATTTGCCTTAGATGAAGGGGAGATTGGGGGATTGGGGAGGAAGAAAGGGTGTTAAAAATCTGCGTGGATAGTTTTCCTAAGAAAATAAGGCTTCTGTAGTTGCTAGTCTTTCTGACCTCCCCAATAACTCCTGGCTTCACCTGGCCAGTACCAACCAGATTTACAAGCCTTCAGTTAAGATTGTACTAAATTTTTTTTTTAAAACAGGAAGCAGAGTAGAAGACACGTTGTTAACAACACCAATAGGAAAAAAAAAAAAAAAACAAAAAAAACAATGTACAAGCTATTCTTTATTACACACCAGAGAATCTACAAGAGATTGCAGCTTCATGACAAAAATCCACTGGTATCACCCCATTAGTTCCACTATACAAGGAACTACAATATCCTAAGAAATAATCAATAGGCTTACTGTACCTACATGCAGGCATGATTGCTCCTGGGAAGGAAAAGCAAGCCAAAAAGCTGAAAAAGTACTATAAGTAGGGTGGGTTTGATTTTTTTTTTTTTTTTTTAACTGGCATAAACTCAAGTATTAGAGGAAACCAAGAAACAGGCTCTTACCTGACATTCTAACAATTGTGAACAAACCTGACTTGTGTCAAGTCCCACTGTTTTCAAATATCTTTTGAAAAAGCTAATTTGAGTTTATCAGCTTTAGTACTTATATTCCAATTTGATCATATGCCACATATGGCCAAGTCTTTCCATTTTGTCACAGTGTTACAACTTCTGAACGTTTCCATTATCTGAGGCTTTCAGAAAGACCATAGAAAAAGTTTATGATTAAGAAGTCTTACTCTTATGTATGCAAATATAACCCTGAAAGTAACACAAAGACTCAAATATCAGTAATCTAGATGTATTGTTACAAAGCGTATAAGCCAATCTTACAAACTAGAGATTTAATGCCTTATTTCTGAATGCCAAGCCTGACAGTATGGGAATAGGGGTGGATGAAACAGTTGCCTAAGCAACTTCCAGCAAAGGAAGAATTTCAGTGTCTGCTTTTCTTTGCTTTTCCTTCCCAAGCTCCATGAGGACCTTTCCCATTACACGAAGGTCAGAATACTTCTGTCTCCACGTCCATTTATAAGCACTGTTCCTAACACACTGTGGTTTAATAGTCTTGGTAATAAATAATAAATCTGTTTAAAACAGGCAACCTGAAACCATCCTGAATATCAAATAGCACTAGTTCTTAAAGACAACTGTCTCCGCTGAGCAGACAGGCTGACACTCGACTTGTTTCTTCCATGATAAAACTGAAAAAACATTCTTGCCATGCAAAGGTGTCTGTGGGGGTTGCTTTTTTCTTTTTCTAAATTAAGCTTGTAAGAAATGTACAAACTAAATCCATCTCTTTCTATGTAATCAATGAATTGAGTTCATTTTCTGCCAGGCTCCAAAACAAGCTACTGTAAGCAGGAAAAAGGTGTACTTTCCCTTTCTACTATACCACCACATTCCCTGTATCTAATTTATACAAAGGCCACTTTTTACAATTTGAAAAGGCAGCTTTACAAGGCGAAAGGTACTTCTGAACAATGCTGGTGTTTATGATGCCCTCTTGATACTTTTTCCAAACTACCGAATGGATGAAATTCTTAATAGCTGTTAACTCTTACAAATATATTAACTGCATTTCCTGCTCCTGCTCCTATTTATCAGATATCCAAGATCACTAAAATAATTGTTTGGTACAATCACTGGTATGACTTTTTTGATCTGCACAACTCTAGATATGTCTACATTAGCATTTTAATTCAAAACAGGAGTGCAGTTTTAAAGTCAGTCTCCCAAACACCCTTATTTTCCTTGCTTTGCTTTACATAGCAAAACAGCCTCTGAGCACATGAACCAGACTTCTTTTGAACAAAACTAGATCAGAGATCGACCTTCTGGAGTGCGCAGTATATGCTCCAACCACTAACAGGAATTCAGTCACAGAATCATACTGGAACTAGTTTGAAGTAAAACCCTCACAACCTGTATAGCGGGGATGTCAGGTTCTCAGCATCAACAGATCTGCTCTTACTACACCACATTACTTAGTAATGTGGACACGGCCTCTTTCATTGCTTACCAAATTGTCAGTTCCAAATTCACCCCTCCTTTTTTGAAAAGGCAAACTCCAAAACCTTCATCAGGGATGAGGCTGAACTTAAGAATAATTATTTATTTATGTGAGTGACCTCACTGTGTTACAGACTATTTCTTCATCAGCATGAGATGCTACTTAATTTTATATTAAAAAAAACAACAATTGACATAGTATTTTATACAGTTATCCAAAATGCTCAATTATTAATGGATTAGTTTTTCAAAATATTTGGTGTTTTTATTCTAGATGGCATTTTTATGAGAAATGCTATCAAGTACAAAATAAAACCATTAAATAAGTTATTTTCACAATTCCATCCTCCCTTTACCAGAATTTACTACTCATCTACTCATTCATCTACTAAAATGACTATGTGAAGCACTAACGAATTAAAAGTAAGCAACCTCAAAGTGCTTGTATCTGGTTACATATTAAATACAGATTTATCTGGCAATTTTTAGAATTAAGATTAATTGCAGGATCTTCATACACTATTAACTCAGAAATATCAGCACTCACTCTTATTAAAAAAAAAAAAAATTAAGATACCAACTACCTAGCTAGCCCAACAAACTACAAGTTTTCTGTGCCCAGAAAACTTTGGTCATAGGGAACAGCTAGAATATTTCCCCTGAGCTGCTTCCAGCCTCATTCTGCGGGGAAGGAAGGGCTGTCCTGCCAACGCAAGGCAGAGGGCAGGAACAAACAGCCGTGAGCTGGACAGAAAGGAGGGATGTGCAGCAGAGCAAGGCTGCAGTGCGACCGAGGGGAGCTGTCGAGGGAGGGAGGCAAGCTCACACTGAAGCCTCCTTTTCTCACCTCCCCGCTTATCTCCAGATTCTACCTCTTTTTCTCAATAGCTACTAATTCTTCCAGCTCCAGGTCCCTATCCAACTACTCCCTTCACCTATCTTTTCTCTCCTCTAAAACTTTTCAGGGCACTTGACTTCCCCTAAGCTTTGTTCCTCCAATCCATCTCCCCTTTCCCCAGCTGCCTTGCTGGTTTTTCAGCTCACTTATTTACTTACCTTCAGTATAAATTAGAATTTTTATAGCAGAATGAAACCATCAGAGATGAATCAAGGGCATTCCCTATGCAGCTAGAAACATCCAATAGCCTGATCAGTCTATAGCTGAATAAGGAGCTTAACTCTTAGCCCAGAAATAGCAAAGAAAGGTTGGCATATGAGAAATCTGTAACTGCAGGAAGACAAAAGGCTGCTCAGAGGGGTTCTTTACCTTCAAATGAGAAACTCATCACTTTTAGAAACAGAAGGGTAAAAATGACCCTTTTTTGTGCAAAAAGTATTTGCACAGAAATTTTTATGTTATGACACATCTGTAACTCAGGTGTGCATTTTTAAATGCAAAAGAATATGTACTCAAGGAACATAAATTTGCAAAGTAATCTTAATGAAAGTAACCTAACAGTTAGAATAACTGCAATTAAGTACATGATCATACAAAGACTTGTTACATTTTACAGGTTAACGATGCAATTCACTCCAATGTCCTGCTACCTCTTCCCCACTGTCTTTTCCCTCCTCCCATCACACTAATCATACCTTCACTCAGAAGTATGAAACAGAACCCTGTTTCAAAGTTCCTAAAAATTCAGATCATGACAGACATGGTTAGGGTAATAGAGGACAAAACTAAAAGAGAAAGAACTGGAGCAGTAACGTTCAGCATTTGAGATCTGGGATAGGAGCAATGGAGAGAATGAGACAAGCAGCAGGTGCTAGCAGCATGTCTCTGTAAGCAGTGTCAGAGGTTCACAGCTAGCAGGTGACTCTGTTAACAAGAGATGGGAGAGGTTTCTGAAGCAAATTACCCATTTTGGGGTACAACTATAGTCTTAAAAAAAAGGCTTCTTCTTAAAAACCTATGCACCTGGCAAATACACTACAGGCCCAGGCCATTAGACAGCAACCTAGAAGACGGTTCAGTTAACAGTCTCACAACTGCCACTGAAGATTTTAGCCAGAACTGTGATAAGCTAGAAAGTGTTTGGAAAAAAATACCAAATATACTGTTTTTACTACTGTAGCTGTGAAATTTGGGTGGAATTTTAAAAGGAAAGCGGCCATAACAAATGACTAATTCCTACTTCAAACTTCACGTTCCTATTCAAGGATATGAGTTTCTTAAAGAAAACCTTGTCAACATAAATGAACACGCAGAAAAACCCCCATAGCATGCCAAATGGAAGAGCAAATATGATATTGTTTGTAGTACATTTGGGGCTTAATGTTTTTTCTGTAGAATAGTGAAGGCAAAGAGCAAGAAAACCTTGTTCAACAAATAGCCCTTCCAAAATATACGGGACCACAATATAAAATAGAATGCTGCTTGGGCTGAGCAAGTGTATCACTTTTCAGCCTCTGGACACCAAGCAAGATGTGAAAAAAGAGTCTGCAATATGTTTCAAGCACATTTGTTCAATCCTTTCAAGTTTCAAAGTCAAACTAGTTCAAAGCAGTTCCGATCAATCTCCCACTTAAGTGAAAATATACCTGCCTGCAAGCTAATTTTAAAAGTTAACTTTAAGTCTGGCTGTATTCACTTGAGTTTTAGTACACAATCACTAAGCTATTCTTGCAGGCCTCTAAAATGCAAGGAGCAAGATGATATTCCAGCATTTCCCATTTGCATTATAATGGTTTGGCCTTTCTGTATATCTGGTCAGGACTCCTAAGTTAGTCTAAGATAATGCCACTTCCACACACTTCCAGGTTGTTCTTGGAAAGCATTATTTTTGCTGTTCTTATTGATTACTGTATAGAATCTTTATGGCAAATTTGTAATCGTTTGTGGGTAGGTTTATAGACTTCAGAAACACTATCTTGGAATAGTTTGACGAAAACAAAATATTCCATAGAAATAACACTGACCAACTTAAATACTTAGCTTAATCTAAAACAATTTGGCTGGTTGTGTGTGCTGGCAGGTCAGATAATGAGCGCTGCCTCCACTAATGCAAAATCTCCACTGACCTTTTATTTCCAAACTGAGCAAAAATAGGGCAAATCTCTACAATTGAAAAAATACAACTGCTTTTCTTCAAGTCAAGTATCCCTCTTTCTAGAAAAGATTTCTTCTCTATCAGGGCATGCAGCTTTCTTCTTTCTGAAACAGAATTTTTATTTATTTTATGCACATTATTAGTTGGAAATTAGATTGATGGACTAAGGCCTAGCACATTTGCATTATTTTCCTGCAGAACAGAGACAACTGCTCTTCCAAGTCCTTATAAAGAACTTATATACTCAGGAGGTATTAGAGGCACTCTTCACATGTCATATCATGCTTTCCCTTTGAGAAGGAAAAAAACTATCTGTACCCACAAATTGATGGGATATTGTGAACACATGCAGTTGTAGTACAAAAGGGCAACAGACCAACCGGAGCTTTTTCTCCTGAGTCCTTACAACCATGCAAATTATGCAAAGACCAGAGATACCCTAAGCAGGAACATCTGAAGTGCCTACAGTCTGCTTCGTAGGTAGATACTCTGCTGTCCTTTTCATTCATTTCTGTTTTCCTCATCTGAGCTCCCTGTTGAGATACAAGACATATTATGTTGAGATAAAAGATAGAAGTGTTCCACATGCTCGAGCTCCTGAAAAATCACTGCTGCAGGGCATATTCAGAAGCATTAGAACACAAACAAATTCCTGAGTAAGGCAGGACTGTGCAATACCAGCCAGGTAGAAAGGATGCATGTTACAGAGTGACATGAGTCTGTGTAAGTCAGAGTGCAGCTAACAGAGGCAGCCAGACACAGCAGTGTGCACAGAAGGGGTCCTCACCTCCATTCCGAGCAGCATACACATTCTCAGTTATGGTTGTGACATGCCACAGAGCACGTTCGCCTGTAGCTAGCAGTGTATCCCGGGGTCAATGCCGGGCCCAATCCCGTTCAACTTATTCATCAGTGATCTGGATGATGGAACAGAGTGCGCCCTCAGCAAGTTTGCTGATGACACCAAACTGGGAGGAGTGCCTGATACACCAGCAGCTGTGCTGAGTCAGAGGGACCTCAACAGGTTGCAGAGATGGGCAGAGAGGAACCTCATGAAGTTCAACAAAGGCACATGAAGAGTCCTGCACCTGGGGAGCAATAACCCCATGTATCACTTCAGGCTGGGGACTGACCTGCTGGAAGGCAACTCTGCAGAGAAAGACTTGGGAATCCTGGTGGAAAACAAGCTGACCATGAACTAGCAATATTCCCTTGGGGCAAAGGCGGCCGATGGTATCCTGGGCTGCATTAGGAAGAACTTGCCAGCAGTAGAGGGGGAGGTAATCCTCCTCCTCTACTCAGCACTGGTGAGGTCGCATCTGGAGTACTGTGTCCAGTTCTGAGCTCCCCAGTATAAGAGAGAAATGTAGCTACTGGAGTGAATCCAGCAAAGGGCTGCTAAGATGATTAAGGGACTAGAGCATCTCTCATATGAGGAAAGGCTGAGAGAGCTGAGACTGTTCAGCCTGGAGAAGAGAAGACTGAAGGAGAATCTTATCAATGTGTTTAAATATCTGATGGGAGGATCTAAAGACGACAGGGCCAGACTCTTTTCAGTGGTGCACAGCGATAGGACGAGAGGCAACAAGCACAGACTGAAACACAGCAAGTTCCATCTGAACAAGAGAAAAACTTTTTTACTATGAGGGTGACTGAGCACTGGAACAGGTTGCCCAGAGAGGTTGTGGTGCCTCCATCCTTGCAGATATTCAAAAGCCATCTGGGCAGTCCTGGGCAACGTGCTCTAGATGACCCTGCCTGAGCAGGGTGGCTGGACTAAATGATCTCTGGATGTCCCTTTCAACCTCAACCCTTCTGGGATTCTGTGAAATCACTATGCACTGTGCCCTCCGGAGTGTCTCGTCACACAAGAAATTCCTTGTATGAGAATCCAGATATAAACCTCTTATAACACTGACTTAGACCCATACTGAAAGCCTGCCTTGGCAGCAGGGGCAGAAAATTCCGCTAGGCTCTCACTTTGTCTTGGCAGATGTAATTTCCTATCGTAAAAGGAGCTTAAGCCTTCTAATTTCTTAGAGGATAGCTTAAATGTTTTATTTTGGCACACCCAGCTACATCATCTGGAGTCGTCTGAAGGACTCCACAATGCTAATCTCCTGTAACTGTTGCGCTGTGAAAGCAGGCTCCGCACTCTCAGTGAAGAGGCTCTTTATCCACTGGTCCAGTGAGCTAATACCATGGACACGAAAAGTTCTGAAATTTGTGCAGCCAATAAGGTGAAAAAGTCAGCTGACTCTCAGTACTTTGGGGCTGAAAGGAATCTGACAACAGCTTGCTGTTAAATCAATAGCAGTTTTATAGCAGACCATCCCCAAACCTTGCACAGTCCCATCAGTCTGCAGCACTGGTGACGCATCAAAGCTGGAGAGCTCAATCAGCATCAAGAAATGAAGTCCGAGTCTAACTTATCAAGTTTTGTCACTAACACAACTGGGTTAATGCCTTTGCTATGCAACTCTTCTTTCACTATATTCCCACAACTTCTCAAGTATCCCCCAAAAATTCTCCTCAGCTGTGCTTCTGATTTTTAGAAGGATCCAAAACTCAATTAACTGTTTACCTCACATTGGAGGTTCCCGGCTCAAAGCTTCCCCATCAGCAATCTAAACCTCCTCTCAGTATACTAAAGACAGATTATCCCCAAGGCTAATACAGAGTCTTCTGCTGCTTTTGTCCCTGAAAACATACAGCTAGTCGTGATCCAAACTATTTCACAAACCTTCCTGAGTTTCAGAAAATTAACACAAAACATCTAGGCCCCATGCTGTTTAGCCACCAGGAAAATTTCATAGTCAGCTTTCTCAGCATGCTTCAGAACCTTGCTGGGCCCTATCATTTGGCTAATAATTTGCCTTCTGTGGATAGAAGCAACAATAAAATTTGATCACTTGGCTCACAAACCTAGAGACGCATGTTCTTATCATAATACTGATCCTGGGAACAGTGCCCAGACTTCAATTTCTCTGACAAAAAAGCCAACGAAATCTAGCTTCTGCCTGTGCTGCAGGACATATTCGACCACATTTTGATAGGTGATCTTCTTTCCCCTCCCCCTAGGATTCCTACAAAAGGTCAAGTATTTCTTCAGTCTGTCTTTTCACAGAGTAATGCAAAGGGTGAGAAACATTTTCAGGACCTCCTTGATTAAAAAAAGTAATTCTGTCACACCTCTAAGATTTCATGGTCTTAGAAAACAATCCAAGTATCTCCTCTGAAATTTCAAAATATTCACTTCAGTTTACACACTTTCTTAATCAACTGAACATAAATGCTGAATCCTGGTCTGTGAACACTACCCATTGCTTTTTTTCAGGCCAAGTACATCCTGCAACAGACCCACTCTTGACAAAAGCAATCATCAGTAAAATAAGTGAACTTTAATTCAGAGACAGTAGAGTGAGCAAGACCCACAAACTTCATCAATGCTATATCATGGTGACTTATACCAAGTCAGGCTTCAGGTATCAAACTTCCAGGAGTAAAGCATGCACATTTTCAAGCGCTATTTCAAATCATTTTACCAGAAGATAGTGAGACACTAAGGTCTCCGTAACACAAAATGAAAAAACAGTAAAGATTAGTTAAACATTGCTCCACACTATCTTTTTGTTGGGGGGTGGGGCAGTAGGGAGATGATGGAGGATTACTGTTCGACTTTGTTGTTTTTTAATTAAACTGTCACAGAGAGTTGCATTAACACAGTTTATGGGGTTAGTAACCTCTGACAAAGAAGGAAGATGATAGGAACAAATGGTTGGGGGTGAAAAGCCTTTCCAAGATCATCTGCCTTCAATGAAACAGTAGTTGGAACCATTGCCTCAATAGTTTTGAGCACAGGAAAAAGTAACAGAATCTTTAAGGAAATCAGGAATCACAGAAGAAAATGGTTTAAGGCCTCCGCCAATAAATTTTCCTACAGAGAATTATCTGGACTTCAAAAGGGACGACACTATTATTCAAGAGTAAAATCGCGCTTCTGGGGGAACCAAGACAATGTGCACTGAAATTCAAATGTCTACTACTTTTTTCATTCAAGTATGAGAATACTAAAACAAATTTAGACATTTTTGGCAGCTTAAACAGACTTTAGGTATTAGGGTCCTTATGATTAAAGTTCTTATAAAAACATAAAAACACTTCTGCAATAGCTCAACAATTTTCCTCCCCAAAAGCAAACCAAAAACCTAGGTCTCTGTCTTTACTCAGTATATGACAACAAAACAATCAAGGTATGTATGGTTTCTCCTACTGGATCTGACATACAGAAAACAGCTGAAGGTCAGTCATAATATGTTTTAGCTGTCTGTCATGATATCAACTATTTAGAAGGAATACAGAAACCTTAAGGCCCAGAAGTTAGGAACTGGCACAGAGACAGAGTTTAAGATTTATTTTTTCCCTTGGACCTATAAACATACTATTAAATGGCCCTTACTGAAATCAAAATCCTATTGGCATTAGAGGCACAAAATGACAGAATTCTTGCCTAGCTTAATAAGATCTGTTTAAGCTCTGCTAAACATATAAGCCTTAAAATCTGCATTTGTTTCCACCACTGTAAAGTAAAATAAAGGAATCTGTCAACTATCATTAATTCTTAAAATTGGCAATGACTACAAAAGCAAGGGAAATACATTTAAATGAAATTCATGCAGTTTGTGTTGTATCAAGAACATGGAGAAGAGTGTTTGTATTTATATATGAAATCCTAGATTTAGGCTCCTATTGATTTAATCCAGAATGACAAATCACTGACAAGAACCAACCAAAAAAACCCAACCAAACAAAAAAAGTAGTAAGCCCACCCATATTCCCCAGAATACATCATCATTTATGTGAAATAGTGATAGGATATTCGGAGAACAACCAAACTCCCCTTTAGAGCAGACTGCCAAAACCAAGAGCCCTTTGCAGACAAAAGCTTTCTAGCTATAGAAAAAACATTACACCCAGCCTCTTGTTCTCTTTAAAATCACTAGATTACATAACATTGTATAACCAAAGTCAGAAGAGAAAGGCATAAAAAAGTATTTCAAATTATTTTAGACTACTTCAGAGTTTATTTTGTCCGAGTGCAGTATCTGAAACTTAGGTATTCCCATGGATAAAAATTAAAGGTCACAATCAGATAGTCTGCTAATGCAAAGTGTTCCACATGATCATTTAAGGGGCTGTTCTGGCTTTGTGCAATTAACTGACGTTATGCAAACAACTAAGCCTTTGGCAGACAAGATACAAAACTGCAAGATTTACCATTTTTCATAATTCAGTGGTACAAAAAAATACCATCTGTAGGTAAGGCAATGAGGAGTGCTTTATAACCCAGGAAACAACACAGCAATCTCAAACCCCAGCAAACATGAAGTTTTTTTGACAAAAGAGATTATTAAAAAAAAAAAGAAAGTTCCCTCCTTTTCAGGTACGTCACAATACAGAACTTCATTTGCAAGTCCAAACCATCAGGTCACAATGGCCTCAACTTCTGGTCAGGTTGAGCTAAACAGGCTTGAGTAAGGAAATGCTATATCACATAGGGAATAATTTACCTGAGTAATTCAGTGCACAGACTAAGCTGCTCAAAAAGTCTCAGACATTTCAACTATTAAGTCTAATAATTATACATTCAGCTCTAGAACGTTACACCACCTGTAGTTATTTAGCCACCAAATAATGTACCCTCTTTACTTGACCTATGGTTTCTAATGACAGATTTATGAAAGAAAAAATAACCCCGCAAAGACAAATGCAGCATAGACACAGTCAAGTCATAAACAAAGTCAAACATGTGGGAGGCAAATTGAACATGCTTCTTGATCATGCTATATAATTTATCTATTTCATCTGGCCTCTCCCACTTCCTACTAATTTATGTATTCAGAAATAAAGGTGAAGAACTTCTTTTCATCTCTCAAACACTCTTCTTCAAATGCGCAGGCCTACTAGTGCCTTTATCAAGTATCTGAAAGAAAACTAAACCGTTTCTAGAAAGCCTGCAATGAGAAAGGGTCACTTACTCTCTTCTGGTAAACTGGCTGGAAACAGGTTTATTTTATATGGCAAAATCACCCATCTATGAACAAAGACCCTACGATAGGGTCTGTATCCTGAAAAGAACAACTCTAAAAAGAATTTTTAAATGAAAACCATGACAGGATTTAGGCACCACAAGCAGGATTTATGTGATCTTCAAATTCTTCAGCCAGGGAAAGATTTTTGTCAAAGCTCTAAAGGCACTAGAGTTTTGCTACTGCCTATGCTGAAAAGTGCTATTGTCTTGACAAAGCTTGAAAGCTCTCATCTCCTGCTTAAGCCTCCCGAGAATGCCACCATACATGAGGTATTCTGCATAAAACTTTAACCACACTGACAACGCCAACAGATGTTAACATGAAATGTAACAGTCACAGACACTTTCCTTCAAGCTTGCTTTTGGTACTATAATCTGGAAGTTAAAGCACTTGAAAGTGGGAGATCTGTCGCAGTTCCTATGAGCTCTGGATGAACTGGTGCTCCAAGACAGATTTGGAGGGTACAAGCGATCATTCTCCGCTGCACTTGCAAAGGATACGCCACTTTATAGAAATGAGCACAAGGCTCATGGGGGAAGGTGCAAGAGGGAGAAAACAGCTTACGTTGCTCTTTAGACAAACAGTTAAGAGTACCTGGGGTGGCAGACAAGTCCTAAAATATGTTTAACACATTCTTTAAAGCAAAATACACTTCAAACCAGAAGTTATTTTACACTTGGGAGGTAGAAAAAAAGATGAAAGTAATCCCCTTCATCTAAAGAACGACGATTCCTTCGTTTTCCTCTTTCTGAGCAAGTATGCCATCTGGAAGGAGGTGGGCGTAACCCTGTGGATTTACATTCTAGTGACTGGATTAAGGGATAATATAGGTCCCAATAATATTAATAGTGAAGTCTAAAGTAGGCATAAAGAAGTAATATAAAAGTTTTTTCCACCAACATTGTGAGAGACTTCTCATCAGGGAAATAAGTAAATTTCTGATATTCACTCACATTGTTCAATAGCATTTTTGAAAATTGCAAATTTATTTCAGTTCTGGAAAACTTGTCCTGCTGCAAGAAACTTAACATACCTGACATCATTGTTTTAATGTGACCTCTCTCCAACAAGAAAAAAAAATTCTGACACTAGCAGCTTTTTTATTCAGTAAAGGCACAAGAGCCAACAGCTGAAATTTGAATCTTGCACCTTTTCTCAAAAAGCAAAAGAATTAGATTACAACAGATACACTTTAAGTGATTGATTACCCTAAGTTATTGCTGCTTCATTATTATTTGCTGGTATATTCAAATGAAAGGAATATAGAGCATCTTTGCATGTTCTGCTAACTGAGGTATTTCACTTTCTACCCAAGTATTGAATACAATTCCTATTTTAAGCAAGGAAAAACGCAAAAGGGATTCAAATATAGAGCTAATCTCTGCCTGCTCTACACTGAGAATCTGGATTCTATTAAACCGCCAAGCAAGTACCAGGATGAATAAAAGAATCTGTAGTGTTTAACATCAGTAGCTTCTTCATAGGCTGTGCTAAAGCTCTAAAAAAAAAGCCTCATCTGATTAACACTTCAAATGCATGACACCTCTTTTATGCATTTATACAGACTACTTTCATTCTCCCTTCTCTGTGACTGCTACACAAATCTGCAGCTAAATATTTTTTTCCAGGCTATCCTAATCTACAGAGCAGCCTCCTCCAAAGCTACTAATGAGACTACTTATAAAATAGCAATCAATAATATGAAATTTAGGGGAAGACAACATAAAGACTTCCACATAAAGCTGTCAGATAATCTTACTTCAAATAACTCTGTGTTTTAATCTTCTATAATGTAGAATGCAGACTGTGCATGGCACTACTCAAAAATTCAGTGAGAACAAGGCCTAACTCCATACAACTATCCCTTGGGCTCTGAAGAAATTCATTCTCACCTAGATTTACCCAAGAAACAAACTTCTATATGCCATTTCAAGCAAATAACTGACAAACCTCAACAACAGGAACATTTCTCGGAATACTTTCATACCTTAAACAGATATTTACAATGCAACTGAAGAGTCAGTCATCAGGTAGGCCTTTTCAATGTAAAGTCATTCCTATTGAAGCAGAAAGCCACTCAATTTCCTTATGCTTCGTGGAAATAAATTTCATTCCACTGACGATTTACCAGAACTTCAGTATTATGTTTGATAAGAATGTGAGACACGGTAAATGCCGACAGGCTGAAGAGATTTTAACTTTGTGCATAGTTTCCAAAGGTACTTGTGGAAAATACGAAAGAATCCAAATGCGGGGCAGCAAGTTCCTTGCTCCGGTGAAGAAAGCTGAAAGGCTGTACAAGAGCAACACTGAAAATAATAAACAGAAGAAAGTCACTTACCTGCAGTATTTTATAAAGGATCAGTAATTTAAATTTTGCCTCTGTTTTCTTTTTACAAAAAAGGTAAAACAATTAAAACTCCAATAAAGATATGATATAATTAAACAGGATTATGAAAGGAAGAGTTTTATACACCCTGCTATCACGACCATCTTTTGCTTGTTCAAACCTCAAATGCAACTGTTGGAACAAGTAATTAGGGAAAAGGTAGGGATTGGTGGATTCAAATCTTCAAAATTTATAAGGCAATGTGTGCCTTATAAAGCCATGAAGAGACAAGTTTGATATTCCAATGTTTAAATGAAAAAGAATAAAAAAGTAAATTTCCATAGCCCCTTTTTAATAAACCGTATAGTACTAGGAAGGATGAAATAGCTTTGAAAATGACCAACAGTGACACAGATTTACGTACCCAGTTACGGTCTGTTCATAAGAACGTATCTCATATTGCCCCACAGAAGTGCACAGCTTTCCCATCTGTCAGCCCTACCAACTCAACCCAGAGTCAGGCTCAAATGGGTTACTTCCTTGGCATTCCATTAAAAACAGAAGATTCCACAAGAGAAATATATACCCAGATATACCAGTGTGTTTACTTCAAGGGAGTTATTCAAGTACATGCGACTGCAACTCAGGAAACTGCTTTCAAGTATACAAGGAAGATTAGGATGTCTGACTTGGTTGTGCTGGGCTCTAAGAGAGTCACAAGATAAAACAATGGAAGTTACTAAAGCGAGCAGAAATAAATGATTATGTTTAAATATAAGTTCTGCTGAACAGAAGCAGTGGTCTTGCACATTTCTTCTCACATTAGTATGTGATTCTCAAAACTAAAATAGAACAAATATTTGAGTATATTTAAACAGAACCACACAATCACAAGCTTACAGCTCTTTATATTTAAAAACAAAACAGAACTTGAAAGATCTAAGCAATGCAACTAAATCTTGATCAAAGCAGCATGCAATCATATTCTGGCAGTCACTAAAGCAGATGCCTGCCATTAGAGTAATAAAGCAGCTCCATAACCTAACTCATCCTTATTTGGCTGGGGAAGGGAGCAGAGGAATCTGGGTTAAGGAAAAAAAAAAATTTTTTTTTGAAGTTTTAGAAAACTCAGCAAAGAGTGATCTCAAGATGCCGTAATATATTCTGCTTGTGCACATATGTCCAGAAGTCAGGTGAGGCTCAAAAGCTCTCAAATTCTGTAACACAGAGAATGTCTGTCTCTAATAAACCAGAACGTTATATGGTAAGCGAGTGATCTGATGAAATGATTCTGGACTGTCAAACCACTAGAAACGTCAAACTAGTTTGGACTACATGGGTCTTGATCTTTCTTAAAAGAAGGGAACAATGATGACATGGCACATTGACACAAATGATCTGAAACAAAAAAACCTCTTAACAGGGTCCTTGACAAGGCCTGCTAATTCTTGCCAAGGCTTTCAAAGACATACAGTCGCCTCCATTTATTTTGCGTTTTGCAAGTCCACTCGGGATGGAGGGAAAGAAAAACTACCTCCATCCCCCTAAATATATACTCTTTGAGATATTGCTTAAAAAGCCTAAAGATTCAAGCACTGAAGAACAGTTTTGTTGAATGAAGAACTTGTGGACTGTCCTTGTCTACATGGTCATTGAGGGGTAAGGTTCATCTTTTTGGCAACAGAACCTAGTACACGGCAATTTGTACAATGACAATCTCAGTTCTTTTATGCACAATTCAACAAATCAGTTTGCAGGAGGTTGGGTTTCTGTGGTTGGTTGCTTGTTTTGTTTTTAAAACAAGCTGAGACTTGCCCATAGCTTCTCCCTACTTGTTAAAAGTAGCAAAAACATTTGTAAGTTATCTCAAGAGGAACATTCTTAGATACTGAGAAATAGCAGCACTTTGGATGCATAATTCTGACCACACTATTCATAACTTGATCTATCCTAAAATTCACAAACCAATAACCAGTTTCAGACCCTTATTACCTGCCTTTCAAAAAAAAATAAAATTAAAAAAACCACAGCACTCCAGACCATTTCAAAACAGGATGATCAAGAAGATATTCTTAAAAACACAGAATAGGTTAAATACATGAAAAGCACTAACAGGATGAGATGATACTCTTCTGTTTGAGCCGACAGATGAGATTTTTCAAAGGTATACCATTAGAAAGAGGATACACATGATTTCACCCTTTATCAGCTTCAAAATTCATAAAAAGAAAGTTTATCATCAGTGCACGGGGAAAGGTGTTTTGAATAACTGATTAAAAATATTTGTACTTTAAATGGGACAAAGAGAGGAAAGACTGAGATAACAGAAGAGATAAGGAAAAGATAGGAAGAGAGCACAGCTCTGTTTCAGCAACTGCTCTTCTCCAGACAGAAGCTAAACAACTGCAGAATTCAACCTAACCTTGGAACGAGGGAAGTACTTGTGCCAAAGCTCCTCAGCCCTATTTCAGATGCACAAATGCTAAATTTAGAACAATATCCAAAATAGCAAACTGCCTATTGTACACAAAGTAATGACAAACAACTTTTCCATTACTGAACAATAATACTGTATTATTTTTCTCCAGGTCCTTCAGCACTGCCACAGTATTTGCTGCAATTATTTTTAAAAATAATAATTTTAGACTTTTCCAATTATTACATTTTAGCTCTAACTTTGATGAGTTAAAAGGGCTTCTTTTCACTCAAAAGCAAGAGAGGTTATGACACAGCCCAACTCCAGGAACAAACAGAAAAGGCCATTTAATACTTTCAAACATTCTGATGTTATGCTTTCAGGATAAGCAATTTTGTCAAATGCCAGTTATACAGCACCACCAGTATATGTAGCTCCCACTGAAAAGCAGATAAAGAGCTTTCCAAGCCACTGTCCCAACAGTGAAACCAAAATAGTTTCTGGGGAATCTATGGAAATCATGACTTGCTACTGCAGTATTAAGAAGACACATGCACAAAAAATATAATGGGAAGTTGCCTATAGTCTGTTCTAATCTTTATTATCTTTATCTTACTATATTTTATCCGCCCTTAAAAGGCGTCCTCTGATGCTATTCAGTTTATGTGCTACAAAGAAATAATCAAAAAAGCAACTTTTCATACAAGAAATTTTTCAAATACAATTGGTACAAAGAATACATGGGAGGGAGACAATGTTCACTTTTTTCATTATCTAATCCTGTATAAGAACATCTCTACTATCTGATAGCAATGATATTCAAATTTAAATGTTACATGAAAAAAGACACGTCAAAAGGAAGCAGGCCCAAAATATAAAAGTAGAGATTCCAAATCTTTTACCCCAAAGGAACTTTTATTAAAGTCTGAGTTAAGAGCAAACAAAAACAAAAATGAAAAAATAACTGTATTTGCCTAACATTTTCTTGATTTGTCTTTGATAAAACTACAGCCACATTTAAGAAAGCTTTCCAGTTCACAGATCCATTTTATTTCTTGTTGATCCTGCAATAAGTTTTAATTAAAAACCAATAACAGAAAGAAAAACATCAAATACGTATAGATTTAAATAAAAGCTAAAGAACATGTTAAATGCTTATGTTTCCTCCTTCTAATGATGTTTGGGGAGAGAAAAAAAAACAGAGGCTATATGTAAGATGTAACAGTTGCCTGCTGTGCTATTCAATGCACAAAGTAAATAAAGTAATACTCTGTTTTCAAGTTTAGCTTGTATGTATGGTCTTACATGTAGATATGTCTTGCAAGCTCATGCTGTTGCTTTGAAGTTACCTTCATACATTTATACATGTGCAGTATGGAAACTATCATTTTCAAACTGTCACAACTGAAAGATTAAGTGACAGGAGGATAGGCTAAGAGATCTTAATGCCAGCACACAGTTGATATTTGGAAAACAGACAAAGAAGAGAAGGTTAAGAAGATTCATGTCGTTAGTATGTGGGGAATTTTCTCTAGTTTAGTAACCTGCCTTAAGGTTTTTGGTCCTCCACCAAGTTCCAACATGATTTTTTTTTTTTTTTTAAACAAAATGATTTAAAATAAAAAGGTTTCTGTGGAGCTGAGTGATAACATTCACATTTGATAACATAGCCAAGAAAATCCAACTTGGAAAAAAAATTGTGTATTCCTCTTGTGCATTACCTATCATTACAGAAGTGCTATTGTCTTTTGAGTTAGAAAACCCAATGTGCATAACCTTATGCTGAAAACACTTGCTGTTAGTTCTCAGTTATTTCAGTTACACATATAGAAACAATTGCTTACAGGTAAACAGTTCCATATGTACCCATTTCAAATCCTGCCTCACAAAAGGAAGGAAGAAACCTACTTTTATTCACTTAGAAATAAGCTCCTCCCCTTCTCCTTTAAGTCCTACTGTAGGATTTTAACATTTGCAGAAAAATCACGATTCTCGCAAGGAGTATATTAAGAGTTACTCCTTTCCTGCCAAACTGTTTCTCATGTTTGTGAGCCACTGCCAAATCTAACACTGACAGAAGAAACACTTCAGAACTTCAACATTTTTTAAAGTCTTTCCATTGTTTCAAATATGCTCTTAGAAACAAACAGCATTTTACATCCATCATAACATGTTTTTTCCAGGTCACAAGCACTGATAATTTTTTAAAACATAAGAAATAACTGCTGTAGCACAAGAATATGTACAGTAATCTTTCTTAAAATAAAATTTTTGTTAAAATAGAATAGGAGCCCAGATCTACTTAGATACTTAAATAAGTGGTCAGATTAAAGAAGAAATGCTAGGCATCCACCCAACAGCTTCTACTGACAAAATATTCAGATTGAGATTTTTCAAATGGCCTGTAGCACTAAACTGTTTGGCAGCTCTCCTGCCTTGGGGTCTCTGTATAAAGACACACTTAAATCAGGGAATATAAGACTAACACAAATAAGGGATAAGCAGAAAAAATAGTCTACATAGTTCTTCATGTCCTACCCTGACCTTTAGAAAGCTAGAACTCAGGCCACCCGAAATAAATGAAGTGAACTTCAGTTACAAGTAACAAATTTCAGAAGTAAATTGAAAAAACAAAACAAAACAAAAAAATCCCCACACCCTTCTGTTAAGTCTCTTTCTTTAGAAAAGATCTACTAGAAAAGCCCCAAAATCTGACTTTAAAGAAAAGATCACTCAACCCCACATCTATTAGCTTAGTTCTTTCCTCAGCTGTAAAACTAAAAGGATAGTTGTATACCTGCAAGTTATACACTTAAGTCCCAGTTTTCATTTTCCTTCACTGATGCACAATACAAATCAAGTTTAACCACTGCTGGCAGTGCAGCAGGATAAGCTAACCTGGCTGGCACTAAACAAGGTCAAGTGGTTCTTGCTCCTCTCCTCCATTCACTCTCTAACTCAGTTGAGTACAATGATATCAATTAAAAAAGACCCACCAAACGACCTGCTAGTTTGGGTAAGAGAACAAACAAGCCAAACTGTCAGAGCCACAGAGGAAGAAAAGGAAATCACTTAATATGAATCAGCAACACCGTGTGTCCAGTTTACTGTCACACAGACTCACTGAATAACTGAGGTTGGAAGAGCCCTCTGGAAGCTGCCTAGCCCAACCTCTTATCCAACACAGTCAAATTCAAAGTTAGATCAAGCTGCTCAGGACTTTGTCCAGTTGCGTCTTGAACATCTCCATCGATGATGATTTCACAACCTCTCTCAGCAACATGCCCCACTACTTTACCATTCTAATTGTGATTTTTTTAATGCAGTAAGAAATTACCTTGCTGCAACTTGTAACCACTGATTTCTCATCCTTTCAACATGTACTTCTGGAAAGACTTTGGCTCCACCTTCTCTAAAACACCCACCCACCAGGTAGCTGAAGACAACAAACAGATCATCCCTCAGCCTTCTGCAAGCAGAACAAACTCAACTCCCTCAGCTTCTTCTCGTATGTCTTATGCTTGGCAACCCCTCTGCTGGAGCTCACTTCATTATGTCAATATCCTCCTTGTACTGGCAGACCCAGAACTGGACACACTGTGCCTTCAACCTGCTGGCTATGCTTTGTATTCTAATTCAGGAGAATGGTGAGCCAAAACCAAAAGGTTTAGTCTTGGTCCCACTACTCCTTTTTCTCTGCCTCCCCTTTTAGACCAGAGCAAGTAATCATGTAACCAGAGGATGAAGTTCCTCAAATAGCTGATGTGATGCATTTTTTTGTTTTGTTTGCTTTTGGGTTTTTTTTTTTTTTTTTTTGGGGGGGGGGACACGTTAGTTTTCTGTCAGAACAATACAATGAAATGACTTAACTTGGTCAATCCAATTGCTAGATGGGATATAACAAAAAAAGTGAACAGGAGCAGGACCATCTTTTTGGGCAATATTGCACTGCTCTACTGGATAGGTGAACAAGTATCTGAGAGGGTTTTACAGAGAAAGCAATACTAGAAACATAAAACAGAACACTCATTTGCATGGATGTTAGCTCAAATACCATGTCATTTTAGTGCCAACATAGTTTTGTTGCTTGCCACAGCACATAAGGAAAAGTGTTTTCATGAAGATCTGTGCAAACATTTTGCAAGGCAAGCATGTGTGGGCAGAAGCAACATAATTCAGATATGTTTGTTGCAAACATAAAATATGACAGTAGCAACTACAGTCTATTTCAGCTAAGGCAGAAGTCGGGTGTTGGTGTTGCAGCTTTACAGAGCTCTGCATCCATTAATTTACCCTGAATCTCAACACAGCGACTTCATCATTATGCTAGATTGCTTGAAATTTCTGAACTAGCACAAGTGTCTAAGCAAAATACAGTATGTATGCCTTTACAGTCCTTTTTCCTCAGTTCTAGGCATCATACA